>NC_067132.1:15626022-15956522 GCF_021347895.1 Acanthochromis polyacanthus
TTATGCATTATTAAGGGATTAGTAGCTTTGAGTGACAGGTTGGTGCCTTCACAGGGCAGCTCATGACTCAGACATGTTTGCATCTGCTCATGCTCCATCTCTTTGCTCATTTTTGAAGTTAATTGGAGTCAGGCACTGCCAAGATGGCAAAGGCTGGGGGAAGCCTATGGGTGACTCCAGATAAGGTTTATCCATCTTTCTGTATAGACAACAGTTACACCCAATAGAACATGGTTGTACTTGTTTAATTAGTTTGCATTGACCACCTGCACTTATTAGCTGTGAACAGTTGACCAAATTTCTGGAGTGAACTATTTTTTTTTTACATTCCGTTTTGCAATTATTTATGTTTATGATTGAGGTTTATGACGATCCTTTCGCTGTCGGACGGTGAAGGTTACCTGCTTCAACAGTGCTTGAACGGCAACATTTTAACTGTCTTCAGACACCGCAAGATGGAAGCAATCGCGTCGATCTCTCAAATTTCCACTGACAACGCCAAATATTCCAACTTTTAAGTACATTAAAGCATCAGCTAGCTGAGCTATCCTCACACACTTAGCTTGGAAGCTAACTGTTTGTTTTGCTAACAAGCCACTTGACGATGTTTATGATTTTGCATTTTTACATTTAAACTGTCACAGCCAAGCATGTAGTCTCCTGACTGCATTACAAAAAAACAAAAAGTGCGATTGTTTTATTTAAAACTGCTGTCCTGAACACAAAACCTTTTGACTCAGAAACACACATGCAACCAGTCAAGCTTATTCAAAAGTTTATCTTCATTACAAGACAAAGTTGTGGAAGCATCTGTCTTTCTAAATCTCTCAACGTCCTATTTGTCTTCATCACATTAAATGGCTAAAGTGGGTAATCTGAACTTATCACTCCATCTGCACTCCATCCACAGGCGGGGAAGACACAATTACTGTCATTCTCCGGCTGAAAACAATAAATTGTGGGCCACAAATACAACAGTCTAACCAATTCCCACATCCTCTCTTCTCCTCAGAGAATCCGAGTTTAACAAGCTGAACAGAAAATCACAGACGGAGACATCGATGTCTTACGATTCCTGACGGCAATATGATGTGAGCCGAGCAGGGACGGCAGAAGCAGTCAAGGGGAGATGACCTTGTATATAAACTAGCCATCATAATCCCTCACCGCTGGCTTCAAAACCAGCTCCTCTTGTCACTCACTCTGCTGCACGATAGATACATAGGGTGGGCACTAGATAATGCACTTCCACACACACTGCTGAACCTTTTTAGTCGTTTCTAATCATTGCTATTGAATTTGATGCAGAGAAGGTGCACGCTGTAGGAACACACACATACACACATGCTGCTGTGGGGCACATTATATAGCAGGCCTGTATTGATGGGGTTTGTGAGGAGGATTAATACCTGTCAGGTTGGGGCTTTAGAGGAGTACAGGAGAGGGCAAACGGTCACGAAGAGCAGTGAAAAGATTATTATCCTTATTATGATGCCTTGACGCCTTCCCTTCATCCATCAGTCCACCTCTCTCCCTCCATCTGTCACCTTGTCTCTACAGCCACCACACTCTCTACACCTTTCCTGGAATTTGATTGATTTCCTGCACAAACATCTAATTTTCTTTCCATCTCACTCCACTCTGCTACTCTTTACACCACTCCATCTTTCTTTTTGGTATTCTAGGTGGTGCAATTTCACCAGCTTTTTTGCTCATTCTCTTTCCCTTCTTTTGACAGTCTCGCTGGAATTTGCGATTGAGATGTCTTTGGCTCTCGATCCTGGCTAACAGCTTCTCTCCTCGAATTCTCCACACACCTATTAACTCAGTCCGATATGTGTGCAACTCATTGCTGATAGGTGATGTTCACGAAAATCAAGCGAACTGCTCAACATCAACAAGTGGCGCTTGTCATAAATACAGGCCTAGTTTTTTTGTTTTGTTTTGTAAAGAGAATCCCCGTCACTGATTGCTGCTGCTTGTTTGTTTTGTTGCACAATGAGCAAATGAGGGATCTTGAAGTAAGTAAATGAGTGACTGATTGAATGAGTGAGTGGGTGACTGACTGATGGCCTAGATGGGTGAGAGGGTGCCTGCGTGAGATAAGAAGCTTGATCCCAATTCACCACATCACACTCGGCAGCCGTAAATGAGTTTCCCTTTGATCAGCGCTGAGCTCTTGCAGCCCCCCATCGCTCCTGTGCTCCCTGCTGCTTTACCTCTCCCACAGGTGACGGGGATGATGGGAGGGGGGGGCCAGGGGCAGCACATCAGAGGACCTGAGAGTTGCTGCGAGTCTGTTTGTGCGAGACCGTGGATGTCTGCGTCTGCAAGGGTGGAGACCTGGCTACGACGCCGCCAGGTGAACAACCATCTGGAGAATGACACAAACTCAGACACGCTCATGCGCACGGTGACATCTGCTTATCCCATAAACAACATTAAAAATACATGGAATATCAAGTTACGAATGATGAATTTGCTCTGAGCGTGTTTACCGTCATACTGTGAGAGATCTGAGATCTGCCATTCACACGCAATCATCATCCTGTCAAAGCTTCTTCAGGTCCCATGTGCACTGCTGCCAAGAGCCAAAATGATCAAGAAAGCCCCCCAATTTCTGACACCCAAACCACAGCATTGCTTCCGGCGCTTCAGAAACCACCTGAAATCACTCGGAAACTTTTTTTAACCTCGTCTAAGTATGAGCAAATGCCCAAATCTTCCATATAACATTAGTTTGCATCATACATCCAATATGTCCAGCTACCTCACAGTGATTGGATGATTTGATGCATGCTTGTCTCCTGATTCATGCGCCTTCATTTCTGCCAAGTAATGAATAAAAATGAAATACGATTGCCGTAGAATGTATGTAACACATTTCTGTAAACCACATAATCTAAACTGCTTTTCTGTTCACAGTTTGGACATTACATCATAAATATCAATCTGCAAAACACTGTTGAGGTTACGTTTTAATCAAATGGACCTAAACAATTTATTAAAGGTCTATCTCACCATGCTGATAGTTACCAGGCAAGTCCATTTAAATGTCGTGTTTATTTTTTCATCAAAAAATTTAAGATTTAGAGAGATATTTTCTGAGAAGCAAGCAGTGTGATTTCTGAATACACAGAGCAAATGCACAAAAAAATGGGATTTTGCTGTACTCTGAAGTAGGGCAGGGTGATATAGATGAAAGTTTTATTGCGATAAAATGCTTTTTTTATCAGCCAATGTTGATAACTGTTAATCATTTGAATTACCTACTTCTAAAAAAGATTTGGTAGAAAAAATATCTACTGTAAATATAACCCCTTTGTGTACCAATATACAGAGTCAATCAATTTCTTGTTAACAACTATGAAACACACATACAAATTAATACATTTACACATATATAGGTAACTAAAAAAAGCTAACAATAAAGGCATGATCTCATCTTGATACACACTGAATAAAGTATGCATAAAATCAGACTTGAGGTAAACTGACCTCAACAAATGTGACTAAGATGGAGCAAATAAACTTAAAAGAGACTATAGAACTTGGCAAACAAAATGTTAGAAAATGTGTGCAATATAAAAATGACTTGTAAACATCAGGCACACGGAGACTGTTAGGAAGCACTGTCTGTGTGGAAAAAGTGGACATTAACTACACCGTGTTTTGTTTATTACTTACTTTACACAGTTTCAGAAATCCAGTGGCCCCAGACAGAAATGCACTTTTCCTTACAGCTAATTGTACTTGTTGGATTAAAAACAAACATGTTAACCAGATATTAAGCTCTAAAAGCCATCACCTGTCAGAGTCTGTCCCTTGTGAAAGCCATCTTGTTCTGGAGCATAAAGAGGAGCCACACCTCATAAGCTTCTCCTTAATGTGGTGGAAGAGTGGGCAGTGCCTTGATTTTGATTGGATAATAGATGTGTGATCAAATTCCAAGTAATTAAGGCAAAGAGAAAAGGAAGTCCAAATGTTTTGTGCATTTTGAATGTTTTGTATTGATGACTGACTGTAGGCTTTTAAATTGAGACACTGAGTTGGAAGAATCTCTAAAAAATTCTGTGTTTTACTGTTAACTTTATCAGCTCCCTTCTCAAGCTCTGACCTCATTGGCCAGTTTGAACTGGGAAGACACGCCTCCTGATGAATAAACTGGAGGGAAGCACTGGAGGGAATGTCTGCTGTGAAGGCTATACGACACAGCACTCTGCTAACTGATGCTGCTCAACGTTGGAAATAATTAACAGCATTTCCTTTGTAATTTTACTGTTTTTTTCTTTAGGAAACTTACACATCTTTGAAGACCGCAAATAAAGAGCTACCTATTTTCCAGTCCTTATGGTGGCAGTCCTTTGTATATCTTACACCTGTTTCTTGCAACAGAGGACAACCATGGTGAAGCTGCCACATGGCGTTGGTTGAGATGCTCAGTGGCTGGCCAAGACAAGGAATCACCAGATGCTGATTCTGTATTGCATTGGCCTCCATTTGCACACCGTCTTTGGAGCAAGGTGCCAGGAGTGTGTCACTTAGGCGGAAGTGGTGAAGGTCGATGCCCGTAGGCTGTAGACTCTACTGTGGGAGTACAGAGTTCAAATACATTGACAATAAAGGGTCCAAGCAACTGTGGACTACTGCACCTTGGGAGACCTGCAAGGATGCTACTGGAAGAGCGATGGAGGACGAAGGAGCGTCAAAATCAAGGTATGATGGGCTGTTTATGAGCTAGGGGAGAATGCTTGCAGCTTGTTCATGCAACCAAACTTTTTTTTGTTTCAAAGGTGTGCTTTCATAGTGTGCATAGTGTAAATGAAAGTATCAAACATTCTATCAAACCATTTTCTTATTGTTGTTGATGAAGTGCCTACTATTGGTACATATCGCTATCATTTTATGACCTGTTAATACTTCAAAAGTACAGACACTTGTTGGCCTGCTATGCAGAGGGTCGATTTGTCCTTCATATTGAACACAGAAAAGCACTCAGGACTCCCATAGATGTTACTAAACAGCTGGTTATGACTGCACTTTTTCAGGACATAGCAGCGAGTTTCATGTTGCGCTGTACGCACTGAGTCATTATGATTGTTCACCAGGTCTTTGAAGAAAGTGAGTGGATAGCACAGGATTTCTGGGAAAATTTAGAATGTCTCGATGTGTTTGGACACTGTTTATTGAAAGAATTTCGCTAAAAATCAAAGCACCTCTAAAATCTGGCAGCACAACTTCAATTAGCTACAACTCTGAATTATAAAGGCGTGGATGATGGAGAATAATTTCACAAAGCCTCTCCTCAAAATAAGCATTTGCTTTGAGCTTCATTTGTTTTTCTGGCACATGAGCAGTTGTGCTCTTGCCGTGCATACAGTCCTCAAGTTCAAAATTTGTTTTTTGATGAATTCTCAATGTTTTTTTGTGTACATATTTTTATTCTCCTACCTTAACAGAACACCCTAAGAGTCATTATCTCAAGCAGCAGGCAACCTTTGGTGTAAAATCAGATGAGAAGATTGCTTTGTCTGATGTCATTAAACATTTTCTCGAGGTCCCCCAGTGAAAAGGAACAAACCAAGACAGCAGCATGTATCTAACTGTAGGACTGCTGTGCGATGGAAAGAACTCAGGTGCCTCTTGGGTTTTTGCTAAGCTGATAAGAATATCAAAGCCACGTTCATTAAAATTCAATCTGATGTGGTTTTAATCACGAGTTTGCCTTCAAAGTTATTTTGTTTACTAACCTTCTTTCCTTATTGCATAAGTTTGCGAATTACATCTTTTTCATAAATTAGTATGCCTGCAGTTTTGTGCTGTTCCATGGTCTCGGCATCAAAACTGTTGAGAACCTGTGATCGAGGTCACTTCGTTTCACAATGTCCTTGATAGAACAAATGAATGCTTAACAAATTCAGCACAGTTTGATTCAAGTTAAGTCATGTTTACTTTGGCTCTGTTTCTAATCATTTCATTAGATTTCAACACAAATAATAGCAAAGTTGTAGGATATAGACTGATATGACACTGTCTGCTTTGCATAATTAATACATGGCAGCCAAGTAGCACAGCCACTACGCATCAATGAAACTCGTAAGAGATGCCTCAGGGAATCTGGAGTTCTACTTCTGTTCAAAAACCCAATTTTTTAATCTTTTAACAATAAGCCTTTCATGCATGTTTTAGGGAATTTATGGTTCTATTTTACTCTGATAGAAGGAGTTATAGTATTCATGCAGCATTTTCATACATACCCCAGTTACAACTACAAAAACATAGAATCTGCCAACAAACTTATGATCAGTGGATTGCTGAAGTGAAGCGGCTCAGCACTGTTGTACTATTCTTCAATAATGGTTATCACAATGCCCTTGGGCATAGCTGCTATTTGGAAACTGCTAAAGTGGAGCCATTCAGTGAGCCTGTATTATACAACCACTGTATGTTTCAGTGTGATTGTTTAGCTCCTGTACAACATGAAGGTTTCCGACCTGTTTGCAGAAATGTGAATTACTTGCTAACTTTATGTATGGACGAGAGCTGTGCAACAGTGAGAAAACCTTCAGGTTGAGTTTCAAGTGTAATTTCCAAGGTGCAGGACTTTAGAGGGTTTCATATTTGTCCATGTTTTGGACTACTCCGACCACTTTCTCCTAACTGATGAAAGAAAGCAAGTGGCCTCGAAAATGTCGACAGCAGGTTTTTTTGTTATGAATGGAATGGACACATTGTGAAAACGGGGATCTTCAGCCAAGTAGGTATGTTTTATGTCTTTTCTGTCACCTGCTGAGCGGAGTGGTTGTGCTTGTGTCTGCATTGTGCACCAACCTGCTACCCTTAGTGCAGGTGCACACACAAATGAATGTGAATGGATGTGTCATCATCGCTGCCTTGAGAACTTAACATTACAAAAGAGAGCTTTCAGTGCAATACAATGTCTTTCATAAAAACAAATTGTATAGCTGCTCAAGAAACACCAAGTATCCCATTACTTCCCTTGCAATTCGGGCACTTGGTGTTACAAGAAGTACATCTCTCACACAGTTCTCTCTACACTGATGTAAACCTATTTAAGTTAAAGCTTAGACTTGACTCTTTAATGTAGCAATCACTATTTATTTTAAATTATATGTGCTGAAGCGCAAAGTTTAAAGTATAAAAGAATGTGTCTAAATAGTGTGCCCTGCTTAGACAAATTAAAGGCGAGAGTGCACCTCCGTATTGATAAGCAAAGGCTACAAAAGAATAACCTTGTGCACTGTTAAACTAATTAATGGCTACCTGCAGCCCTTGGACTTCAGTGTTTAAAAGGTGCCGACTAGCTCACATCTCTGTGCCATCATTAATCTCCTGATCTGATGCCCTCGCTGTGCTGCTGATTTGAAAAGTTGCACTGACGTACAGGTACTGCTGGTAGAGAGGGGCTGGTTGGCCTCATCCTCGGAGTCAACCGGAATCCACTGAGGTGTAAGATAGACTGCTCATTAGACAGCTCAGTCATCTCGTGCTGTATAATTACCATACGTCTGTAGCTCGTTCATAGCAATTTGCCCATTATAACAAGCACCATATGGCCGTGATCGGATTGTCTTTGGTCAGAGGGACGTCACAAGTCTGCCATTTTACATTCTACTTGTTCAACAGCTGTTTGACAAATGGGGGATTTTTGTAGCACTGCCGTCCTCAACTTCAGTCAGGTATAACCTAAAGTACATTTTGTTTTTCTGCTCTTAAGTCCACTGCTTGTCTGAGGAGTGCTACTCCACCTTCATGCAAACAAGGCAGTGGCACAGAGAGCAGAGCACAGGCTAGAAAAGCAGTCTGGCAAAAAAAAAAAAAAAAAAAAAAAATCAACATTCACACCAGGACTTTCAAGCAGCGTCCCTTGTCTGCATCCATGCTCCTTATTATCGGACATACTTGTTAACTGAAATTTTAATGATTTGCTGGTCACTAATTTACAAGTTACCTGCTTGTTGTCCATCCCTAATCAAAATGCTTATTATTTTTGGCTTTTAATGTACTGACTTTAACTCCTACAGACGCAACAATAATTCAAATTAATTAAAAGGCAGAATTATCTGGGGAAAAAAAATGCAAGGAATGGTGGGCACAGGGTGGGACCTGACACCAATTATGATTTTGCTCAGTGGAAGCTACACAGGTTAGAGAGCACAGTCTGACAAAAACAACAGGGGAATACGTGCTAAGTGGAAACCAATACAAACAGGATCTACGTGATATAAAAAGGGCTTGTCTGATCTGTCTGTGTGATGTGTGAGGTACCTACCTTTACTCCAGAGGATGTGTAGGTAGTCTTTATCCAGAGGCTGGTTCAAAATGATCAGACAGATCCTCTGTGTGCCTGGAAAAGGAGACAGAAAGTAAAAGAGAAAGGTGTGACTCATAAATAATCAGATACAGACACAGACAACTGAATGAAAATACTATCCAACTAGAACAATAAACAAACAAACAGTAAAGTCAGAGCACATCATTGTCTGCATGTTTAAAACAATACGTTTTACATAGAGACTGGAGGCTGTTGTTTGTGGTACTGATTGTGCTAAATAAAGAGCAAAATTAAAACAAAACCACGATAACGAGGTCATTATCACACTCCACATGGAGAAGGGAAACTAAGAGGATTAAAGGCAGAAACCATTTCAAACAAGTCTTGGTTTCATGAGAGTTCAAAATGTTTCCCACTCGATCCAATTAAGCTGCAATTGGTTTGTTTGCAACATCAGAGGATAACAAAACCTAACCCGAGGACAGACGGTGTGCATCCAGCTCAAGCAATAATTTCCCAAAGCTACAGTGTCTTTCCTCTCCTTGACCAGGATCACAATTAACATCAAAGTTCTGATCATTTGTTAAAAAGGGAAATCTGAGAAACGTGTGCGCTTGGGCTTGCACGCATTTATTACAATCTCATCTGAACACCCTGAACTCGACTACATACCATCTGTAGCTACACGACGACAGAGAAAAAGAAACGAACATAACCTGTCATCTTCGTCTCTTTCTTGCGGGGTACCTCCAGGTTTCTTTGTCAAAGTCTACGTCTCATGGCGCAGCACTTCATAGACCTATTTCTTCCCTAAAACCGCCATCAATCAATCTTGCTTTTAGCTTTTCTTTTGCTCTGCTTTTAATGCAGATCCCCCGACTAATACTTCTAATCTGCAGAAAGAAACATTCGTTGACAAAGTAAAAAAGCCTTAATGGACCAAAGACTAAGCAAAACCTCTCTTCCTCTCGCCTTCACACTTTTCATTGCTTGCTCATTTATCTTTCTCTCTTATGTCGGCTTTTAAGAATGATTCCTCATCCATTTTTAAAGTTCCCCTTCACAGTAAAGCCGAAATGCCACTCTAAACTTCAGCATCGCATACTTTTCCTGAACAGTATTTGTGTAATTTTCACACAACAGAAACAGATCCATATGGAAAATCCAATAAAGCTTGCATGTTTCT
Source organism: Acanthochromis polyacanthus (assembly GCF_021347895.1). Taxonomy (NCBI): domain Eukaryota; kingdom Metazoa; phylum Chordata; class Actinopteri; family Pomacentridae; genus Acanthochromis; species Acanthochromis polyacanthus. Next base: position 15,635,505 of record NC_067132.1, read on the forward strand.
CAGTGTAGCTTGTGCGAGTGAGAGGCCAGTTAAAGGCATTATGGAGGATGTTTTTTTTTTTTGTTTAATTTGTCTGATTCACATAAAATGAATATACTGACCTTTAGTGGACTTGTATGTATGGTTTCTAAAAGAATAAAAAATTAAAAAAATAACTGTGGACATGGCAGGACCTGAAAAACATCAGCCAATCAAAGCGCTCGGACCGAGGCGTTTGGTTTGCTCCCTTTCCTGTCAATCAAAAATCTTCCGGCTCAGGCCTAGTTACGTAGATTACGTACGCCTTGGACTTACGTGTTTTCTGTATGTGTTGCTTTGGTATAGCTTCGTAGTTAGCTGGCGGCTTGTTTTGCTCATCTTTTTTTACATAATGGCAGATAAAGATCCAGGGGGACCCAGCCGTAAAAGACAACTTCACGAGTGCTACGGAAGTTTCTGGAGGGGGGCGTTTCTTCGTAAATGTTAAGAGGGGGGAGGTTAGAGGGGGGTGAGGGAGAGGTTGTATGTGCGCATGCGCATGCTACGTTCAAAGTCGTAGGAAATTAAATCTCCTCTCATGCCTTTAAAACAACAGTGAGGAAGAAAAGACACAAGTTAAGGTTTCATGAACTTATTTCTGCAAAATGAGCATCACCTGGAAAAAATAAAAATAAAAACCTTTCTGGATTTATACCCTGGGGTGTTAAGAGTGCATTTTGGCTCGACTTGGAAAGTGTGGAGGGTATTAAAAAAAAAAAAAAAAAAAAAAAAAGACTGTCCTTTGGGTTTGTGACTTTGTTGCAGCGCTGGGCTTGATGTTGTTAAAAAGTTCACATCACTGGAAGGTCATTTCCAATACGAAAGTCAACCCCAGCCGAGTAAGGTAAAAGGAAGACGAAAGGAAGAGAGGATAAAGAGGCGACACAAAGGAGGAGGAAAAGAAAGCAGGACACACGGAGGGGTAGGTGGGGAGGAGGAAGAGGAGGAGTGGATTTGTCAGTCTTGTCTCTTAATTGGCTGGAGGTGTGCAGAGAACAAAAGACAAACTCAACCAGCCGTGACTTTTCAGATAATCCTTGGCCACGCAAACACTCTCCTCTCCACACGCACAAACGCGCACACACAAGGAGGTGTGTGGCCTTTCGTGCACTCTGTTCAAAGAAATGTCACCTTGGGATTCTTTTAAAAGTGCCAGACTGCATAAATACCATAAACAGGCGCACATACACACACTAAATCCGAGCACATAACCTAGCACATAGATATTCCAGGAATAGGCATTTATAATTAAAATTGTGAAATTTAAAAGGCTAACTGAGCACACTAGGGATTTTAAAATGCAGACATCCAGGGGCTGTTTTTATATTCTCCTCCGAGAGTCTAGATAAGCATTTCCTGCAAGAGATTAAACTCAAGAAGGCATAGAAATATATTCTAAATTTATCTAATGGGAGGGAGAAGCGCTTCACTATACTGTGCAGTTGGGAAAAAGATTTTAAAAGTGCATGATTCATGGAATCTGAAATGCATCTTTCACCTTTGATAGCAAGTGACAACTTTATCAACACAATTATATCATCTAGGGGATTTGTGTGCTCTGTTCTGCAACCGTTTGGGGGATTATTTGCACATCCTGTGAAATCTTTAGACTAAATCTTGGATTTGTACAGTGAGCAAACGCAAGAGTGTAGCCTGTGATGCTTAGCTAACGTGTTTGAGTAAACATTTGTTTAGATGGATGCTTCAAAACCGGTGATAGCTCCGGAGCAGAAGTGCTTGTCTCTTGACTGACGTTGGCCTTTGTGCGCTCCTCATTTTCGAGCTGTGTGAGAATTCGAAATCAGCAGCTGTTCTGTGTTCCTGCTTTGCTCCAATCAGGCACAAGTGTGAGAGTGTCAAGTATATACAAACCTGTACAAGAGGAGCATGTAGTACAAATACTGTAGCTGCTGCTTAACAGCACACAAGATGACTATAATGATTTGAAGCCTTCATCAGCGCACAGTGAGACAAAAAGAGGAAAGAAATAATAATGTAACATGAATTATTATGAAAATAGTCTTCACTGTACAATGCATCACTGTTAGGTTGGATCCTTTCAGAGGTATTTATCATTTGATCAAAACAGGACATATTCTTTGATTTGGTTTTCTTTTGTTGCTGTGCTTGTGTCAGAACGTTGTGAACCACTAATTTAAAGCCGGTCTTCACATTGTTTTGTCTGGCCAACAATCAAAGACAAAAATTGGGTCAATTTATAGCGATCTGTAGGAACAAGAGAAATAGTGTCTTTTTTGAGAGGCCAAAAAAATTGTAAGGTTTCACGTTTTCTTGTCTTTTTATTTCTGTCAAGTGATTAATTGGTATGTTATTAAAAGCCAATGATAGTTCAGTTTGTGTAAGAAAAAAGGAAGAGAAGATATTGTTCATATTATATGAATCCCTGTATGCAGCTTCATTTGAAGCAACCTGCAGTCAGTACAACTGAGGCAAGCAAGTTCAAATAGCTCCAACCCAAATTGGAAACTAATCTGACAGAACACGCTACTATCTCCCAGGAACCCAGACCATCAAGTCATTCATTTCACTTTCATCCATGGAGCATATTTCACCCCCATAAAATGAAAGCCTTACGATCATCAAACTGTATGCTATGAGATCAAAATGCACAGGGGACCTTTTTTTTTATTTTAATACATGGGATCTCCAAGGAGTTCTGGAAGGGGTTTTCAGATACGCTATCAAGAATATTGCCCAAAACAATCCCTTACTTGCCAAAAGTCCTGTTACTTAATGACAGTTCCAACTTGGAACTCTGTCTTAAGCGGACACATCTCTGACTAGCTGGTCTCACAGCTGCCAAGCGAGTAATAGCTTGTAGATGGAAAGCACCTCACACTGTCAATAAACAAAGATGGCTTCTTGACTTCACAGACACGGCAATTGTGGAACGCTGGGGCTGCAAACACCGGGCAAAAACAGTAAAGACAATCATACTGGAAACAAGTAATTACTATCATAAAATCCTTAATATAGCTGCTCTGCATTTCCATAAGGTTTAGTGTGGGAGGGAGGCAAAGAGCTTTGACATTTTGGGCTGTGACATTTATGATTATATCCATCTTCTTTATGTAGAATCTATCAATTTGTAAGCCTAAACTCATGTAATTATGTTTAAATGCCAATAAAAAGTTGATCACAAAAACTAGGAGTCATTGGAAAAAAAAAAAAAACTCTGAGCAGGCACTTTGAGACATTGGCAGCAATAAAAGCTCAGACCAGAGCCAATGCAGCAAATAGTAAACAAATGCATGATGCACAAAGTGTTTATGAATGTAGGGCTATTTATATCAAACTGTAAATCCAGTTACAATTCATCACTGAGCTAAGCCTTCATTGCCTTCTTTTAAATCATTTCATGCTCATATTAAATCAGTTTAACACAGACAAAAGAACACTTCTTGACACTGCATCTTACATTCTCTGGTCTTGCTTTTTTTTCGTGCATTTTTCACATCCTGCTCTGGGCATTGTCAAACATAGAAGGTTAAGGGCAAATATTTTATGTTGCTGCTTGAGTACTGCTCGATTCTTCTGCTATCCATACTGTGGCAGGGTGAAGGAAAGTAGGCACCCCGAATTACAACACAACACTCCTCTATGATATAACTCCAGGAAGGCAACCGAAACCACAGATCACTAAGATATATTAAAAAGTGCATTTTTCTGTGACTCAGACCTCACATTCATTTTCTGTATCTTGTCAGTGAAACTACACACAGTCTGCTTACTGTATGTTTATGAGACAGGCAAAAGCAGAGCTGAGCGCACTGGGGATAAAAGCATTTGTTTTTTCACTCCTGAGCTCCCTATTTATATCATTCCGCGGGTGAACAATATTTCTAGCCGGTGTCAAAACCCCACACCACAATTTAGTCTGGACAAACAAGGTGCATCTCCATTCTAACATAAAGCATTGTAAGGCAGGGATCTCTTTCATGTAAGTCCTAACATTTGCTCTTTATAAAATAGATCTCAAAAATTACATGGAAATAACAAGTGTAATACAAGAGACAGAGGGAAGAACATGCGCTTGATTTTTGCTCTACAGGTCTGGCTGTTGTACAATCCCCTTGACCTTTTACAGGTCTGGGTAAGAACCTGCCCTTCGGCTCGGATCAGCTTTCCTTCCTCCACATTCACACACACGCCACCAGGGAGCTCACACAAACCTTGACCTGAGAACAGTGGCTAAAGACAGCGAGAACCAGCTTCCTCCTCAGGTCTGTAGGGCAGCCAGAGTTGACCATCTGGACAGTTTCACTTTTTTTTTTTTTCCTTTCATGAGCACCAATGGACACAGAAAATATCATACAATCAATGAGGAAATAGTTCTTGCTGTAAAAACAACTGTCAAGTTGCATTTGGAAAAGAGATACTAAATGTACCAGGGCTCTAGCCTAGCCGCGCTAGACCCATGTTCTGAAGGCACAAGGGTCTAGGGCCGCTCGACAGGGAGGGAGGCGGGCTAAAAGGTTGTCTTTCAAATCACTCTGCAGCAATCGGGTAGGTATACAACAAATCAGCGCAACGAATAGGCTGACGGAGTTCCTAGAGCACCACCGGATTGTGGCTAAGTCCCATTAGCTTCCCAACCAGCGGAGCCAACTGGTATATTAAGGATTTGCCATATCTCGTCGGCATAAGTCCAAATACGTCTTTCTTCTCAATGAAACACTTCAGTGCCGTCCTTTGTTTATCTTTCAAGTTGAATTTTAGCTTCAAATCTTTAAGGGCTGTGGCCAAAGTCGAGTCGAAAGATAACTGTTTATTGTGCGCCGGTTGTTTCTGTCAGAATCGTCGCGCCTCTGTCGTCACTTAGTTACGCCCGCCTTCTGACTCTACACTTCATGGTGATTGGTCCGGCCAGTTTTAGGAGAATCCAGCCTCGAGCCTTATGGAGGGTAACTAGACCCACCCTGGCAGAGAATTAAATTCGTTGCCGTGGGTTGTCTAGCGCGGCTAGGCTACCAGGGCTCCAAAAATCTGAGAAGTGCAATGTTCAGCAGGTGCACCTGACATTTGGTAGATCCCTCTGTGTTTGTCTTTGGCCAGAATACCCAGACACATAAAACCAGTGTGTTTCATCTAGATTAAATCTCACATTAGCACGTCTTATTTCACTCTTTTCAAACTTATTTTTGGCCATGTACCTGTCTGAGCTGCTGCACTGCAGTTACTGAGTGCTATGTGGCAGCCACATAGCAGTGTCTGCAAATGCTAATGTGAAGCATTTAGGGAACCGTCAGTATACTGTAGCACCTGTTGATGCACGTGAGGCGTTAGGTAAAATCTTTAAATTGTAGCTTCAAAAAACAGCCGCAGTTAAGCTTTCCCCCTCTAAATGATGAGTTTCTTCATGCACATTTGTCATGTTTGCAGTTGCAACGTTGATGCTCCAAATTAAAAACTTAAAAAAAAAAACTGTATAATGTCTGAAAGGAAATTGTGCTGTCATGACCAGTCCAAGGCTGACAGGGCAGTCTCTATCCATGCGACATTTTAACAGCAGTAAATCCAAGCAGTGAGAAGTCAAAACTGATCGCAACACTTACCACTGTTTATAATCTAGACAAAGAAGAGCTACCGTATGCCAACTGTGAGTCCCGGATCATTGTTATAGAAGAAAACAGCATAAAGGTACAAAACAATTATCTGCACCGACTCCCGTTTCCAAACATGCATAATGCGTGAAGAAATTGCCGATGTTTATGGGAACTGACAAAGTAACTCTTTCGATGCATTATTCATGGTGAAAAATTTTGGGTGCATCTAAATAAAATAGTTCAGCACATCAGTACAAGCAAACTAAAAAGTTTGTCTGCAGCCCTGTGCACTGTGGGCTGACTTGCTTAGTCAAATGTCAGACACAGCTCCAGCGTTGTGTTGGAACAAAGTGAATTTAAATGATGACAGGGATTTTATCGTGACGCTAGCTCGATGATAAATTTTTAGAAAGATTTTAATAATCAAACCACCCCTTCAAAGCAAAAGCATCAAGCCCTCTTTCTGCAAAAATTCATTATGTATGCATAACAAAAACGACACATCTCATACATATACACACTGTTGTCAAGAAAGTGCTAGTGATTTGTTTTTGAGTTCTAGCTCCCCAAAGACTGTTTGTGTGTGTTAGAGTGAGTGGGAGAAGCAGAGTGAGGAAGACAAGTTTGACAGTGGTGCGAGGAAGTGTGCATTCTGATTAGACGCACACAGATCGCCTGTGTTTGGATGGGCGTCCCACACACGTATAGCTTGTGGGTGAAAATGCCATATGCGTCCGTGCATGGACCAGCGTGTTTGATTGATTTCGTGCATGTGTGTTTGCGCCAAGGGAACGTGTGTTTGAAAGGCAGCACCTGAGGGCAGCAGGCAATCCAAAGGCGTCAACTCTTCATCCATGGCCAGGATCCACAGGAGCCTGTCTTCAAACAGTCCACTTGAAACTGGGAAAAAGAGGGCAGACGTTTTTGCTTTTATGTTTTTTTTTTGTTTCCTTCTTTTGTCCTTTACTTTTAACTCAATCAAAGGAATAACTTTTTATTTAAACTTTCCGGTAATCCCAGATCATCACCAGCCTTCTTCTAGGCAACTTATTCACATTCAAACAAGCAAAGTAAATACAATCATTAATGCTGATGTGAGAGCATGACAACGCTAAGATATGACTAACGGTAACTCGAGACAAAATGCTGATATTAGGGCTGCAACTAATGGTTACTGATGAATCTGATGACTAAGGGGGCGTTTACACGAGGACCATCTTAACAGAAAACGCAAAAGTGGCGTCTTGTCATTTCACATTTAGACGAGTGGTTTTGAAGGAAATCTGCGTATATACGGTGACTCTATAGTGTGTGGAATTCGATTGGATATGCATGCCAGGCAGCTGGGTGGTGCTGTGATAAAACTCCGCCATGTCTACGCGCATGTGTACTATCTCCCTTTTCGGATCTCCGCCACGGTAAATGTTCATGAATGGAATCTGTACAGATTCTGTACGTTTGTTGGTACGACTCCTGTAGTGTACATAGAGCTGCCAGAGTTGCTTGAAGGTATGAAGGATGGAAATAATCAGTCATCTTTGTTTACGTCCTTGTACCGGCTGGCAAACCAAAGCACCGGCGCACATATGTGACGTAATCGCGTACGCGACGTGGTCAGATCTCGGCAAAGTTTTGCGTTTTGCTGTTTAGACGGAAACGTAACGGCGGAGAGTTTCTACTTTTCCACTCTGGAGGCCGGTTTCAAATTTTTGCGTTTTCAAGCCCCCAAAACGCCGTCCTCGTATAAACGATAGGGCGTTTTGTTGAAATAGTTTGCCGTTTTTACCTGCAAGCGTCCTCGTGTAAACGGCCCCTAAATGTAAATATAAATAGTGAAAAATATTTTTCACATTTTCTCAAGAGTTCTTGGTGATGAAATGAAATATCTCAGTTTACAACTGTATAATACAGAAAAAAGCAGGAAAAACTGTAACTGAAGCAGCTGGAACATGGAGTTTTTGGATTTTTTTAAAGGTCTTAAATGACTATTCTATTCTATTGACTAATCTGTGTCAAAATAGGTGGCAGGTTGTTGTTTTTTTTATCAATTAGTCAAACACTCATTGACACAATATCTTGCCAATTACAATATTTTCACCAGGCAAGTCAGCATGTGTGCTCAAGATGAAACAAACCCATAAAGCAGTGAAATGTGTTATAAATGAATCACAGCTAAGGAAGTTAATGGATTGATTTATTAGTCTGTTGATGAAGTCTAATGTGCAACTCTTTAGATAATAGTTTCCGTTATTGCCAACATGATCCCTGTGACTCGTGTGGATTTGCTATATGCTATATGACAGTAAACTAAATAAATTGGGATGCTGCAATATTTGAAGCAATACTTTACTATCCAAGAAATCACAACATTAATGTTTCATGATATTATAAAAAAAAACGGAAATAACTGGCAGATTCATTAAAAAAGTTTAATCATTAGATGCAGCCCTGAAACATATTCTTTGCAAGCAGGAATCTATATATATATATATATGACCAATATGAGTAGAATTAAGCTTCAGTCAACCGTAACTGTGAGGGCAAACTGTCCAAGCATTTTGTAAAACACACACACACAAAGCAGGAAAAACTTGCAAAAGACTTAAGAGTCCAACGCTTATTGAAGCAGATAATACGAAACATGCATGAATAACGACAGCAGAAAAGCATACATACTGCACCTGCAACTTTCTAATTCTCCTCTTTTTGAGTTTTCAACTCCAAATAGCAAAGCAGAGACAGCAGTGTGGAATTCCTGGTCACAATGAGGCTTTAACTTCAGCTAGACTCTGAACACATCCCTTAAATGATTATCAATGGCAGGCATCCATCCCTCCCACCCACAAGTTAAATGCGTCAGTCAATAATTAAACTGTTATTATATCATATTATATCCTTTAGCTGCCATGAAATATCAGTATACAGTATTTCTAGTAAACTAATCAGACATTCTCTGGGTTCAATGAGGATACAGGTGAGCTAAACGCAGCTTCTCAATGAAGCATTCACTGAAACAATAACATTCACAAGCTCCTTTATTGGTAACTGATCCCGTTTAAGTTCTAGCGTCACATATTAAGCTACACCTCCCTCGAGAAGTGGACTTTGGCATCATTACCGATTGCTGTTCATTCATTTCCACAACACTTCACCTGATCATACCTCAGCTGTGTGCTAACGCGTACAACACGCTGCTCCGCTTCGTCCACAGATAAAGCCGAACTACTCCGTCAAAAACTACAAATATCCCATCTCCTCGTTTCATTTCTAATACGCCGAGTTCATTTTATAAAGCTGACATTATAAGAGTTTGTTAAAAATGAGTTCAAACTTACAGAATTATGATCCTTGCGCCATTGAGGTTGTAAACAGACAACGAGAGCGGAGGCAGCATGAAGAGGAGGGCAGCAGCACCGAGCTGCAGGATGTTTTTGTTATGGTGACCCCTAGAGGCCGAGGGTGGAAGTGCGTTTTCTTTGTACAACGCTCTAATGCAGAAATTCTCAACGTTTACCCCAGTTTTAAAACATTTTTATTCAATTTATTTTTGTCATTTTTTTGTTTTGTTTCTTTTTTGAAAGGAAATCCAAGAGCTGTCCGTTAAATTGAAAGCTATTGCAGTTTATTGTAGTGGCAGAGCAGGTTGTCCACCAATCACAAGGTTGACAGGTTGATCCCAGGTTCACATTCCAGTACCTCATTGGGAAAACTGGGCGACTGAGAAACTCCACTGAGGACCACTCAGGTAGAAAAGTGCTATATTAGTGCAAACCATTTACCTTTTATTCCCTGATTTTACTCTTTGGTAGAACAGTCATTATCTGGTCCACTTTGATGTGGATACTGAACAGATGTCCAATTTAGTAACAAATCAACAAAACAATTACAAGATTTTTAAAATCACATTTAACAGGGAAAAAACTGGTGAACAGAGTACATTCTTAACAAATAAATATCAACACAGTGTGTTCCCAATTAGTTATTGCTTGCTGTTATTATTTTTTTTGTATTACATGTTCTAAAATTGAATATAGAAAAATACTATGATTTGCATAAATATGGAAATGAGTTACTACCTCATTAAAGATGTCTGCATAAATGTCTAATAAACAAAATGGCAGAATGCAGTAAAATAAACACCTATATTTTGTATGCTTTCATTCTGCTAGTTTTGAAGAAAGCATAAAAAGGAGGCAAAGTAATGCAAAATGTGGACATTGACAGTGGACGTAAAAAAAATCGTTTTGCTTTTAAAATTGTTATGCTGATATGATATGGTTATATGTTGTCATATATGTGAAATCTAAAAATATTAAAATGTCAAGAAACCTTGAAACAAATCTGCATTAAAATCAGTGATTCATAAATGACGAGATTTTTATTGAAAGGGACTATGTTTAGGTTTCATTCTGCTTTAATTTAATGGAGCATTAACAGGAAGATAATTAGAGGTTCCATTGATCCCCATCCACAGGGGCATATCCACCAGGACCTGCCTTGTTTAAAGAAAGAGGAGCAAGGTGACCGAACCAGAAAAGAAAAATCCAAATGATCGCTTCCACTCCAGTATCGAAAGGTTAAATCAAATGACATCAAAACTGCATTTCAGTCGATATCCAAGGAGAAACAATGGATTTAAATTATTCCTCATTTGGCTGAGGACTGAGGATACTTCTAAGGACAGTTCTTGGTATTCGGCTCTATTCTTTGAGTTGCAGCAAACCGGAGAGCTTACAGTCACACAGTGGGTTTGTTTCTTCTGTTTTTTTTTGTGTGTGTGTGGGTTATTTAGATATTTTGCTTGTGTGTGTGCGTGCGCGTGTGTGTTGGGAATAATGGTTCACAATCAATTTAAAGCACAGAGACACAAACCCAAACATGCAGCCTCAGTTCGTCCTCTGCTAGACTTAACCACCAACAGCGGCACACCAAAAAAATGTGGGCACATCGGGAACTCATACATACTGCACAAAAATACACAAGCAAAACACACACAGGTAAACAAATGTGGCGAGCACACACACGCACACACCAGCTGTAGACTGATGGCGTGTGTTTGGGATATCTTCAGACAGCAGTAGACGCGGTGTAAAGTAGAAACCAAATCTCTCTCAAGGTGAATCCACTCCAGAGGCTCGTTAAAACAAACGTTCTCTCATCAATCAACACTTTCCCACTGTCTCCCTGACATACTGCACATGGAAAGAAATCATGCGCTCACTCAGTGCACAGTTTTGCACAGACAAGTATAGGGATGCACACACACGTGCTATGCATGCTATGGGAAGTCATTTATTCTGTGGGCATGCATTATAAATACATCTATGAATAAATTCCAGGCTGAGTGCATTCTTCATTGGCAGGGATTTTTTTTTACAAGCACACAACCCCTGAATGTTTGATCGAATCTCTCTCTCTCTCTGGCTGCATCTATCCCACTAGCTCGCCCTTACTTGTCTATCAGTTTTTCCACTATTTACCCCCTTTTTTCTCTCTGCTGTACTTCCTTTCTTACATTTGTTTTGTCTTTCTCTCATTCTCCAAACATGTCAGGCTCTACTTTTCTTCTCCTCACTTCTTCTGTCAGGAACTTACAAATCTAATATTTTTTTGCTTGACTGTTTGTGGAAGGTAATGGGTGACAGGAAAGAGAAAAGTGGGTCAGTGATGGCACCAAAGAAGGATTCTCCACTCTCTTGTGACAGGTAGAGGTAAATAGCACCACATTAAATAGGTGACTGATGGATATGTGTAATATTTAAACCACACTGACCAACCACTGGGTCACATATTATTAACTCTGCTTTGCAGTCGAGCATCATTCAAACTCACAGATGTTTATTTAAAATTCTACTGTATATCCCAAAGTTACCAATTATACCAAATGAATCAAGCTCAGCATTGGAGAAAGTGTAAAAAAATAAATAAAATAAAGCAAACGTTAAGAATATTTGATGGAATAATGCAGACGTGAGCACATGGGCTGCTTTCTGAACACGCTACGCAGCATAAACATCATAAAGCTTCAATGAAGAGCTGGAGAAAGTTGATACAGAATACAGTCATGGGTATAAATAGAAAATGTTGACTTTTCAACGCATTTGAAGAAGCAAACATTTGATCTTTGGTACAGCGCCTCCAGATAAAGCTGTTGTACTTGAACACAACCTCAAGGAAATCTGTCTTTTTAAATCATTGATTCAACAAAAATATCAAAAGATGTTGTATTTTTGTGGAAGAAATAAGTACACTTTTGGTTTTCTTGCTTTCACTGGCCATTCCACATTCCCCCTACACCACTTCAGTGGGATTCAGATGTGGGCTTTGACTAAAGCATTCCATGACCCTTCAGTTGTTTTTCTTTTGAGCAATTCCTAGGTGGAATTGTTAGTGTGCTTGCAATCATTATGCTGTTTAAAGGTTGTCCTCTTGCTCAACTTTTGGACAAATGGCCTCACATTATCTTCAAGCACTCATTGATGTGCGGCAGAATTCTTATTTGAATCAATGACAGCAAGCTGCCCAGTCCTTTGGGCAGTGAAAGAACCCCAATCATTCCTGCCTTTAAAAGAAATGGCACGTAGCTAAACACAGTTATATTTTGACAGACGCATACTTTCTCACAGTAAGATCACAACATAGTAGGAAATGCTTGCGCTTTCATAGAGCAAACTCTTTATAAGGAAGTTGATTTGGTGACGTTTGCACTTGTCCACCGGGAGACTTCCACCCAGGTCACCGTTTTGTTAGGTTTAGGCAACAAAACTACTTGATCGGGTTTATGAAAACATGCTTCGGTTATAATTTATCCTTTCACAATGTTAACTATAAATTAGAAGCTTGGTTTGGTTGAGGAAAATTTCATGGTTTGGGGTAAAATATACTGATTCACAAAATGTTTGAAGTGTCTCCTCTGTTATCTGGGTTTCCAGGGTAACCAGTCCCACCCTATCTAAGATACAACGATCTGCCACAGCATTAAAACCACTGACAGATGACATGAACAGCATTTACCATCTCATTACAATGCTACAATGCTTACTGGAAACCTTGGATCCTGGCATTAATATGGATGCTACCTGAATACATACTACCCACTCAGTGTTGCAGACCAAGCACACACCCTCAAGCAAGCAGCTTGCAATACACCTTGCCACATTGCAAAAAAAAAACAAAACAAAACAAAAAACTGCTCAGTAATGACTGAGGGAACATGACAAAGAGCCCAAGGCATTTCCCGGCCTCCAAAGTCCCTAGATCCCATCCAGATCGAGCACTGATATGATGTACCAAACAAGCATATTCCATGCAGGCCCCACTCTAGAGTCAGACACTACAGCATGGACTCCCAGAGGTCCAATGCCTGATCAGTTAGGGAGGATTTAGCAGCACAGGGTGGACCTACACAATATTATGCAAGTGGTTTTTATGCTATGGCTGATGGGTGTGGGGATGGTTTGTTGGAAAGGAGCAACAGTTGGAAAGTAATTCAATAAATGGTAAAGGTAAATTGATTAGAAATGTGTTTGTTTTATGTTACAAACAAACAAAATCTGGTTGAAAGCATGTTTCCCCCTAAACATAACTGAGAATACAGTTGTTGTGCCCTGTCACTTGTACAATCAAACAAGTTCAAGGTACTTTTCTTGTCAACACCAAGCATATCTACTGTTGCTGTGTCCAAACACCTCTTTGGCTTGTCTGTCCACATCACATTATTCCAAAACTGCTTGTGCTCATCCATTTCTCAACGAGCCTGGACCATATAATTCTTCAAAATTACTTTTCATGCCAAAAACACTTGAATCAATCATGGCAAAAAATCTTCTTGTGACTGCCGTGGAAGACATCACAGCACAGAGACTGTCTTCCTAAAAGTCATCAATGACCTTTTCATGAACTATGATGCTGGCACGAGTTCTAACCCTGACCTGCTTTGAATTGAAGACTGCTTTTGATGTGAGAGATCACGGCATTTTATTAGGCAGACTGAAGAAAAGGGAAATTGTTGGTACTGAAGTGGCTACAATCCAATCTTGTTGGAAAGAAAGTTCTACGTGCCCGTTATGAATCATATGTATTCATGTACCACAACCAAGTATTGGGCGCTTCAAGGGTCAATTCAGGGACATATTTTATTCCATTATGTACTCCCAGTAGTAATTTTTTTTCCTGAAAAAATCGTATTCATAGACTTTTCTTAACAAGAGTAAATAGATTTGAACACATCGACTCAGTATTCGACTCTTTACCCTGGCATACAGTTGATGTGTTACAATCAGTTTTAAGATGCTTTCAGTCATTTACAAGGCACTACATGCTCTGACTCCTCAGTATATCTGATCCTTTATCCCCGTACAACCCTGCTCACACTTTGAGGTCCTTGGACAGGGGACGTCTATCTGTTCTAGACACTCAACAGAAGAATAAGGGCACAGAGCTTTTGAAATTACAACCCCGAGGCTCTGAAACACCCTGCCTGAGGAAATACGGCAGGCTGAGTTAGTGGCTTCTTTTAAATTTAAGCTTAAAATGTGTGTTGTTGTTGTTGTTGTTTTTGCACAGCCTGTTTTTGTCTGATTATAGTTGGTCTGCTGTTGATGGGCTTTGTCAGTGTTACTTTAAATACTTTCTTACTTTAGTAATGTTATTCTCCTTTTACTGTATTTTAATGTGCTTCTACATTCTGATCTGGTCTTTGCCTGCAATGCTTTAAGCACTTTATTTAGTTTTGATAAATCATATAAAAGACATTGTTGTTGTAATAAAATACCTCATCTGTATATTCACTGGCAAACTGTAGTTTTGTTGTAATGTTCTATTTGGACACGAAGGGCTTTTTTCTTCAGGTAAAACATATCATTTCAGACGTGTGATCAAAATCTTGAAGTTCTTGGAGACTTCAGTAAAATCTAGACAACCTGTAGATGATTGTCCTAACAGTGAAATGAGAATTATTAAGAATTAATGCCAAACTAATGGACATTCCAGTTGTTTTTTTTTAAACTGGATGCCTTGGAGAGCTTTATAGATCTTGGCAAGATGATACCACACTCTTTCACGGCAAAGACAGCAGCAGACTCTAAATGTCAGGAGTTTAAATAGGAGGGTCCATCTGTCGCTGAGCTCTACTTAGTTTTTCCATGTGACTGATGTCTTTAGCTATTTATTTCAGTCAAAAAAAGCAATTCAATTGTATACGTATAGAAAACTTTTATTTTTACTCGACTGATTGGGTGAGGGTGGGTCAGTGTCAGCTTATGATCTTTAGAAGTGCTTTTTTTTTTTACAATACTCATGTGGGAGCCTCATCTAGACCGTCATCCAACTCCAAGAAAGTGAACAAGGGTACTTCCATAAATGCTGAACTGTTCCTTTAAGGGGAATTAGATCATGCAGTCAGGCAACCCTCTGTGCAGCAGAATGGTCTGGCTATGTGAGACTAGGTAATATGAAGCTTTAATATGTTTTCCATTATTCCCGATGATTCCTGTACGAGACTGATGGATTTCTGTCCCCGACTTATGTGACGGCTGACTCACATTTAATGCACATCATGATATTCTCACAGCTTGATGGATCCACATTAAAACACTATCCACAAAAAGTGAAACTCCACCAGGAATTCATTCGCTGTCGTTCTTGGCTGTGCAAGGCAGTAATAGAAGTGTACGAAAATCTCCTGTTGCCACTTTCATTTTAATTATGTTTTTGTAGAACGTTGTGGTTGGTCGTTTGCTCTCTCTCTATACTGTGCAGCTGATTACCTTCCTTCTTTTTCTTACCTGAAAGAAATCGTGAGGCAGTGTTTGGTCACAAACACCAGTGTTAGCTGCTGAAGCTGACACCAGGAGGCTCCGTAAATTTTTTTTTCCTCCTAAATTACCACCTGCTTACAGATATCGTTGTGACGAACTACTACTGCAGACATTCCGATTTCATTTTCTCTTCAAGGTCATTTCATGGTGAAGCGAGCATGTTTGTCTTCAGTTCAATTTAATATCCCATATCAGTGGATACACGGGTCACATTATTACCCCTTTCACCCCTGGCAGAAAACACCTGTTATTGTGGCAGATAATGAAACAGGAAAAAAGAGACACTAACTGACATGCTAATTCACACTCTCTCTCCCTCTAATGCACTCTCTCTGCCTTTAATATTCCCCTATTATTACCTTAACTCCATTCTGTCATTTCTCTTTCACCTGTTCTCTTTTTCTCACTAATGCGCTTTCTCTTTGTCTCTCTTTTATTCCTTTTTATCTGACTTAACCTCACATCCCAGCTGCCTTTTTCCTCTCCCGGCTCCTTTTTGTGTCTTCGTTTGCTTTCAGCTTTACTTCACTTCATTGCGCCTGTTTGCTCTTTTCTGTCATGCTCTGGGGCTTTGTATTCATGCAACATTTTACTTCACTTCTAATGATTTCTTTTCATGCTGGATAACAACTCAAACAAGCTGGTTCAGATTACTTCGAGGATCTAACGGCTTTGCTCAGTTTGGGGTCAAACTCCTAACACTGGCTACTGTTGATGAAGTTGCTGGAGGTATGTGCTTCTGAATCGGGGCTAAGTAGGCCATTTTTCAGTTTTATCTGCCAATGACGATGACCCATTTTCGTCGGGAATGAACGAGACATGAGAGCAATGCAGGACAGCCTTTTTCACTTGCTTTTGAAGTGGAGGCCATGGTCAACTAGGGTAAAAACAATATGCACCTTTTTGAGGGAGATTTCTCTTTTACAGCCAACAAAGAGGAAACGGAAGTGATTAAATTATTATAGGAATACCTGAGCTCTGAAGAATGGTCACCTGGAAAAAGGAGGTCATATTATAGGTGATTGACCGCTCTTTTACCTCCAATATATGGACAGTGTGGTTATTATCGACTGTTTGACAGCCTCTTCCTGTGGCATCACCTTCCTGCACTTAATCCTCCAGAGACTTCCTGTCATATTTCCAGGGAAAACTGACTTTTTTTTTCCTCTGGTCATAATATCAGTGGCTACAGGCTGATGTCCCTGACCTGCCTGTTCAGAAGTAGGGATAAAGACCGACCTTGAGAGTGGTGGCACCATTCCAGCAGCCAGTGTAAACTTATATCTATAGAGGAGGCCAGTGGATGTCCTCTCAGACAGTACTGGGGCTGGAAGCTATTTTTTCCTCCTCTCATGAAGCCAAAAATGGCCGCTGCAAGTTATTAATTACTCATGCTTCTGACTCCACACATCTGTCCAGAAGGCCCGGCACCCGCTGAGATATACATTAGCGGAAGGTGTAATTTACTGTAAGGTTTAAAGTGTATGTATGGGGCTGTAGTAGAAGCCTGTCATCTGAGGAAGGAAGATTTCCACTCATGTGTGTGCTGCAGCCCTGAGGCAGGCTTCTGCAAAGGCGGGCATCACGTAGTTCGAGCACATCCTCTGTCACCTAAGGGTAGAAAAAGAAGAGCTGGGCTGGATGGGACTGACCTCCCAGAAAGTGCTGGAGGGGTTCATAGGGGAGCCTGCCAGGCGCTGTGAGGGATGATGCAGATGGTGCCTGGTGATGCCACGGGGGAGGAGATTTCTGAGCTCCCTGTGGTGCAAATACCAGCACAAACTGGGGTTTGGCACAGGGGAATGGAGGCAAACTTTCAGTGCTGTGTGCACGGGTTATTTTAGACGGAGGCAGAGAAAGGCCTTCTGCACAGCATGTGTGAGGATCACTTTGATGTTGATTAGATTTTGATGCGGCAACGTGTTAAAAAACATCGACTACCTGTTAGAATACATACCCAAAATGTTAATTGAAACTTTGTGATGGAATAATGAATCATAAAATGTAGTGAATATTCGACAGTTTGTCAAAAAAACCGAACAGCTTGCAGAGACCACAGGAGTGGCAGGAGGTGCACCGGCTCGCCTTTGCAGGTCAAGAAACCAACAGATGGCTGTAATTTGAGGAAATAACCTGAAAGTGTTGCAGTTTTACAGTGTGGCTACAGGCTATATGCCTTTCAACTGGCTCAGTGCACAGTGTGATCGGGTAGAGGCAAACTTTGTGGGCGTCATCAGGCGAATGTACTGTGTTCTCTATGTAAAAAAGACTCGAGTGCTATTGAATTCTCTGTATCGAGGCCAAGCTAGCCCCTTGGGTGATGCACAAGATAAGGATGAGTGGTTAGGTCCAGGGCAGTGCTAAGAGATGATCTGTGCATGCCTTTAAGTGAAGAAAATTTATTATTCTTTTTTTCTCTTGAAATGATACTGTCATGGGAGCAATATCTTTCGGGAAATAAAGTGAAATGCGATATTAAAATATATATATATATATACAGAGAAGAAGGGGGTCCAGCTGTTTGCGTTTCATTGTCAGTGATGCTTATGTGGCTCTGCTGACAATGTGGATTTGTGGTGTGGCTGCTCAGTTGCGTTTCTGCAATTTGAGTGCGTGGGAGTATTTGTATTGCTTTGTGTTGTGAGGCCATAAATCTGTTTGCACAGTGACAAAGCAGGAAACTGAAGGAAAGGCTTGACTTAGGGTAGACTTGGGCTATGATTAGGATTAGGGTAAGTCCAGGAAATTAATGTGAATGAATTGTTCTCTGAAGTGGTGGAAACACCACTATATGGTTGTGTGTGAGCGAACGAGAGAGAGCAGCAAATATGAATAAAACTAGATACTGTGCATCATATTTTTGAGTCAGTTCTTCCGCTAAAACATGCTATTGGAATGTAACTTTATTATGTTTCAGAGTAATGCAATAGTTTTAGGTGTGATTACATTTTTAGCTAAACTAGAGGTAAACAAGTTGTTGTAGATGAAAAAAAAAAGTGTTTCACAATGTAACAGTGCATTTTAAAGTGATATGTGATCAAATATACTGTATATGTAAGCTCTGTCTCATATAATCTGGTATACATGTGGATCAGAGTTTTCTCCTTTCATTGTCTGGTTCCAGTATATTTCATTTAAAGTCATGAGTTCAACTCCAACCCATATCACTCTCTCTCACACACACACTCTATTTATCTCACTTTCTATGGTGCTTTCTCCCTTTTTTCTCGACTTCATCCTTCCTTTAAAGAACCATTGATCTTTCTCCCCCTCGCCTGCCCAGTCTCTTGGGTTCTGTGTTGTCTAAGCACCCAGACCAACAGAAACTCTGACAATGAATCAATCAATTTAATGAATGAACTGTCTTCTGACTCTCTGTTGCCATTCTTCTGAAGGGCTATTTGCGGAAACTGTCCTGTGCTTGTGTTGTCTTTCTTATTTTTTTGACCTTCTCTTGTGAATCCCACTGATTTAAACTGCCCTCAGTCAAATTCAATCCCTCACACTTGCATTTATTTTTACATAGCCAAGGCTTGCTGTTAGTCTGCATAATCCCTTTGTCTCTCTTGGCCCAAAACGGACCCACACCCCCCTACACTTCTGCTATTAAAATGCTCACTCATTCTTAATTCTACTTTGAATCTTCCATCCCTAATTACCTAATTAACGCACACCTTCAGGGTTCAGTAAGACCATGTGTGAGAGAAAGATGTATCTTCTTTCATCTGGAGCCAAGAAAGTTCACGAATAGCACCAACAAAGTTTGAAAACTCCCATCTCATAACAGAAGCAGATATTGATCACAGTTTTTATTTTTCATGTAGGTGTCGATACATTTATTCACCCATTTAAACCATGTTGCATTTTTACTTTTGTTTTCCTTTGTTGGAGAAAGCCTTTTTTTCTAATCCAAAGTTTTGTGTTGTACTTGTTCCAGGATCAAAATCAGCATGCTGGATGTATAAAATTCTCACAGTGTATGATTGGCATTGCTCTTGGTACCACAATCTCTCATTGATTTGACCTGATGTTTAACTTTCAACATATTATTAAGCTCTGGAGTGCTGCATAAAGTTCTAAATATTATGCCTAATTGCTTCTTCTGCACCCGAATGTAGTACACGGATTCAGCTGCACAGTTTAAAAGGTTTTACTGCAGACATTTCTTGTCATGGAGAGGAAAACCAGGCAGTGGGAATCCAGAAATGAGGAGGCTGCTGCTGGTAAGTGGCTGGCATGGGAGTCTTGTGGTTTGTGGCTTGGTGGATGGCTAACTGACTGTTTCGGGACGGAGGTGGTGCACGTAGTGATTCAAATGTTGCGCTGCATTATGGAGCTCAGTGGAAGGAACAAGACAAATAGGAAGAGGTACAACGAGGTGGCAAGTAAGACTGGGGGTGAAACAACAAGAGGTAAATACTGTAAGCAGAGTTCAGCTGACGATACTACCTCAGAAACAGGCAGAACAATCAGGTGGGGAGTGAAAAGATGAGCTGGAGTTTAAGTACTGCAGTAGATTAGTGGATGATTCTCAGGTGGGTTTGATGATTGACCAGGCACAGAGACACACATAAATGTGGACAAAGAAAAAGAGAAAAAATGGAGAAGTGGGATAGAAACATAAGGAATGGTTTGTGGAACTCATTGCACTTAAAGACGATGATGTTCTACAGAAACCAAATGAAAAGACAAAGCCAGAAGCCCTTTCTTTAAATGCAGGTAATCTCTCCAAGAGCGAAAAAGACCTACGATAATTACGACAACCTAAAACAACAGAAAATTATGCAATTTGTCTCCTTTGTTGCCTTTTTCGTGTAAGCTGACCCATGTCTATCCCAAAAGAGGTTATCAACTTTCTTTGTTAAACCAGATTTTTGTCTCCTGACTGGGTACATACTCCCATAAAAGAGGACGTTTGATGCGTCGTTTGACTTTTCTCCTGCACAAAATGAACTGATTTGGTGCCACTTACTTCAGTCAAGAGGAACAGGTTGTTATAATGTGGAGCTATGTGGAAGATAAAAAATTATTACAGTTAAAAGTGCTGTTACTGCAAATGATGCAAGTGATGATAAATGCGGGTAGAAAATTGGTAATTATGTAGGTTAATATATTTATTTTGCCCCTCAGTGCACTCCCAACGATTGCAGCTTCATTTTAATGTGACAGCTGCACATCAGAGCTCTTACACTGTAAACTTCATACATTTAAACATATAATCAACAAATGCGTTTAGCTCTGACAGCGTCCCATGATGAAGGATACATATGAATCATTTTAGTTTTTAGCCACACCAAAGTTAGATGAATGTCACTGACTGAACATTTTTCTTTGAATACCAATAGGCTAATATATTTTCCAATCTGTGTACTATTAGCTGCAATAGAAGCAGTGTGAAATGAACTGGGCAGCAGTACCAACAGAACGCATGCAAATTCCCATGGCAACACAGCACATACAGTTTGCCCTGCTGTAACTGCATGGCTTTGTTCAGATATCAGTACAGTTTGCAAATGTATTCCCTCAGTTAATAAGCACTCGTGGAGAATATAATCAGTAAAACAGTTGATGAAAGTGTGACACGTCTTACATTTGATTTAAACCCCAAATGCTGAACAGAACCTCCTCTGGAGCAGGTTAGCCTTGCAGCATCAGTTGCTATGGCGACCTAGCAGGTTAAAAGAGAGCCACCTTCCTGACATTGAAAACTCTGGCCTCAGGCTCAACATACTTCATTAACCCCTTAATCTCGCCTCACAGTGCACCCCTGTGATAGGAAGCTTTAGTTGAGGGTTGGCAAACAAAATGGAAAATGATGTACTCTGAGAACAGAGGTAGTCACTGACTGCAGAAGCTCAGTCGGCCAGCAGAGAACATTTAAAGTAATAACTCACAAACGTTGACATGTCCCAAGTCGTTGCTACTGAATCTTTTGTAGCTCGCTTATTTCAATACAAGGCTCATATGAATACTAACTGACTGAAATCATTCAATAGTACCAGTCTCCTTTAAATCATTCCACTAAATTTCTTAGCTCATTCGAATCTTGAGTGATGGATAATTACCCTGGAGTGTGTTGCATGAGTGCATGCAATATCCACACTTTAAATGCATAAAAACAACAAAAAAAAAGGTCTAAGAACAACTCACCTGGCACTTTGTGTCTTTCCTCCAGGGAGGGCGAGTTGTGATTCCCATGTTTTTCTTACCTTCCCTGCTGTCTTTGATGGGTGAAGAGAACATAAAAGATCCTCATTCCCTTTTTTGTCACACTGAATGAAGCGCTGTAATCTCAGGAGAGGGTTTTGCTCGGGTTATTTGTGCTTGTGCGTGTGTGTGAACACTCTCTGTGGGATCTTCATAAGTGTTTGAGAGAGAGAGAGAGAAAATAACAGCATGTTGCATTTTGCTTACCTTTCAGACCTTACAACATAGTAGCTGCACAGTGAATTTACTGTTAAAAACACCTGCAAGTGACTGTAAGACGAGGAAAGAAAGAAACTAGACGAGCCCTCAGTAGAGGGCAGAACCACGCCCTCTTCTGGCGAAAACCCTGTCCTCCCTATACAAATGATGCGATATGTATCAGTTTTGATCATCGTACGTATCTCCCTTCCTACTTGATCTGCTGACCTGTACCTCCACAACTGAGCAGGGGACCTTAGACTGATCTTCAGTGTCAAGTTTGATTATCCTGACTTCAGCAGTTGCAGAGATATCGGAATGGACATAGCCACATACATACATACTTACCCAGCCAGCCAGATACCGCACCGACTGCAGTAACCCCGCTGACGTTCGTCAGGCGTGGTTAATGATGCAATATGTATCAATTTTGATCATCCTACGTATATCCCTTCCTACTTGATCTGCTGACCTGTAACTCCACAACTGAGCAGGGGACCTTAGACTGATCTTCAGTGTCAAGTTTGATTATCCTGACTTCAGCAGTTGCAGAGATATCGGAACGGACATAGCCACCTACATACATACATACATACACACGTGGACAAAATTGTTGGTACCCCTCAGTTAAAGAAGGAAAAACCCACAATTCTCACTGAAATCACTTGAAACTCACAAAAGTAACAATAAATAAAAATTTATTGAAAATTAAATAATCAAAATCAGCCATCACTTTTGAATTGTTGATTAACAATTATTTAAAAAAACAAACTAATGAAATAGGGCTGGACAAAAATGATGGTACCCATAACTTAATATTTTGTTGCACAACCTTTTGAGGCAATCACTGCAATTAAACGATTTCTGTATTTGTCAATGAGCGTTCTGCAGCTGTCAACAGGTATTTTGGCCCACTCCTCATGAGCAAACAGCTCCAGTTGTCTCAGGTTTGATGGGTGTCTTCTCCAAATGGCATGTTTCAGCTCCTTCCACATATGTTCAATGGGATTCAGATCTGGGCTCATAGAAGGCCACTTTAGAATAGTCCAACGCTTTTCTCTCAGCCATTCTTGGGTGTTTTTGGCTGTGTGTTTTGGATCGTTGTCCTGTTGGAAGACCCATGACCTGCGACTGAGACCAAGCTTTCTGACACTAGGCAGCACATTTCTCTCCAGAATGCCTTGATAGTCTTCAGATTTCATCGTACCTTGCACACTTTCAAGACACCCTGTGCCAGATGCAGCAAAGCAGCCCCAAAACATTACTGAGCCTCCTCCATGTTTCACCGTAGGGACAGTGTTCTTTTCTTCGTATGCTTGGTTTTTGAGTCTATGAACATAGAGTTGATGTGCCTTACCAAAAAGCTCCAGTTTGGTCTCATCTGTCCAAAGGACATTCTCCCAGAAGCTTTGTGGCTTGTCAACATGCATTTTTGCAAATTCCAGTCTGGCTTTTTTATGAGTTTTTTTCAGCAGTGGTGTCCTCCTTGGTCGTCTCCCATGAAGTCCACTTTGGCTCAAACAACGACGAATGGTGCGATCTGACACTGATGTACCTTGGCCTTGGAGTTCACCTTTAATTTCTTTGGAGGTTGCTCTGGGCTCTTTGGATACAATTCCAACGATCCGTCTCTTCAATTTGTCATCAATTTTCCTCTTGCGGCCACGTCCAGGGAGGTTGGCTACTGTCCCGTGGGTCTTGAACTTCTGAATAATATGAGCCACTGTTGTCACAGGAACTTCAAGCTGTTTAGAGATGGTCTTATAGCCTTTACCTTTAAGATGTTTGTCTATAATTTTTTTTCGGATGTCCTGGGACAATTCTCTCCTTCGCTTTCTGTTGTCCATGTTCAGTGTGGTACACACCTTTTCACCAAACAGGAGGGTGACTACTTGTCTCCCTTTAAATAGGCAGACTGACTGATTATGAGTTTGGAAACACCTGTGATGTCAATTAAATGACACACCTGAGTTAATCATGTCACTCTGGTCAAATAGTTTTCAATCTTTTATAGAGGTACCATCATTTTTGTCCAGGCCTGTTTCATTAGTTTGTTTTTTTAAATAATTATGTTAATCAACAATTCAAAAGTGATGGCTGTTTTTGATTATTTAATTTTCAATAAATTTTTATTTATCGTTACTTTTGTGAGTTTCAAGTGATTTCAGTGAGAATTGTGGGTTTTTCCTTCTTTAACTGAGGGGTACCAACAATTTTGTCCACGTGTGTACTTACCCAGCCAGCCAGATACCGAAGCGACTGCAATAACCCCGCTGACGTGTATGTCAGGCGTGGTTAAAAATGCTTTTTTATTTATATATTTCTTGTGCTTTCAACCTGATGAGAAAAAAATATATAACATTGACTTTAACCTATGGGCCTTGTGTGTACAGTATAATGTACATCAGTCTGCTGAGAATATGCTTTCTTCATTCTCGCATTTGTGTCTATTCTAGGTTGGATCTGGGTTACATTGCTCTAATTCAAATAGCTGGATTCTTAAGGCAAGCGGATTTTCGGTAGCATAACGATACCATTTTGATTTCCCTAAATCTAAATCCTCAGTCACTATTGCACCCCAAGAAGCTTTAAGTAAAAGTAATTGAAAGATTTCCAAATGGTTCCAGGTCTGAAGCATATTTCAAAACATGGGGTAGACAGATGTCAGAGAGTCTGTTAGCAGAAATTCTGAAAATCCCACTTTTTCAAGGCTTTATTACGTGATAAAAGGTTCTCAGAGTGTATACTCCTTTGCAGCCATGCCCTGCTGAACACTCAAACTTATTCCATCCAGTCACACCAAGAAGCTGCTAAGTATTAATACAGAACAGAGTTTTACTATTGGAATCTGAGTGGAGCAGATGAGGGTCAAGTGCCTTGCCCATGGAGACTCTTTAAATGACACTCTTTTCCAGGTAGGATAAAGAAATGCTTCTCCTCTTCCCCTGTCCAGATTTTCACAGCTTGTCCAGGGATTCGAACTGGTAATCTTCTGGTGCCAAACTCGACTCTCTAATCTTCTGGTTAGTGCTGCCCAAATTTGTGTGGAAAGAGTATCAGGGTAAAGAGCGGGGACCTGAGAAATCCTCTCTCCACAGCAGCAAGGGAGAAGTTGTGACAGAACAGCAATGTAATAACTTCTCTCATAAAATATGTCCTCAGGCCGTGGCTTAAATCTTTAGTTGGTATAGGCTCACATAGCTTCAGCTTCGAACTCGGCAAAGTATAATTTGGGGACTTTTTAGCTCGGTTTAGGAGGTGCCTGTGATTATGAGAATTTGATTCTCGGCTTCAGGAGCCATAAATCTGCATCCTGTTCACTTTTACCTACACTGCACCTCTTTCTGGGGGAAAAATAAATATACCAGTGATTTAATAAATGTGGCTTCGCTGCAAACTAAAAAATAGTTTCTAAGAGAGAGAAGAGACACTTTTTGAACCTGAAATCTCAGAGCAAGACGGTTAAGATGCAGACATTAAACATCTGTTTTTTAGTTTTTAGCTGTTTTTTTTTTCAGTACAACAATGTCTGCATTTTTTATTTTGAATGAAAATGTGTGGGGTTTTTTTGTTGTTTGGGAAGAAAGTCTCTCATTATATTACTCTTTCAGTCATGCACATACACACACACACTCATTAATTCGTAGTAACATACCATACAATCACATACTGTCCATACATAGTGAGTAATTCACAATATATGTACAGTATGTATTTAACATCATCAAAAATGATGATTTTTGCACAAAATGCAATGTGTTAAACATATACTTCCTATTCAGTGGTACAAAAGACCACACACACACACACACACACACACACACACACACACACACACACACACACACACACTAAATTGAATTTGAATCCTATATCTTCCATTGTTTAAGAAGTATATAAAGGTTATGTCTTCATCCACTCCATTAACAGGAGCCCTGGATTAAGTCGGCACTCAGTGACTACATCATTATGAAGAGCGGAGGATTATTTAGGGTTAGTAAGAGTATTCGTGATGTTTACTCAATGTGTATGCTCACCACAACAGTCTCTTGTCTCCGTCAATAGGGGAAGTAATTCAGATTTGCTTTTGGTTTCGGTGTAATTTGCTGCTGGTTCTGGTTGGAGCTCTGTGTTAACCCTGTCAATAAAACGAGTTAAGAGGTAAATCATGAAGAAAACAGCACGCGTGAAGGGGAAAGAAAGACGTTTCTTATGCTTCCAGTGCACATCCAGTTGTGCTTTCTCTGTCAGATCTCTTCATTCATGCCTTTTTTTAAGTTCATAATATTAGCTACCATTGCCAAAGATTCAAAGTTCAAAGATTCTTTAAAGTCATTGTTAAAAAAAAAAAACAGTGAGAAGCACAGCATCTTCAGCACCGCAATGAATAGACGGTAAAAAAATTAAATAAAAGTGGGTGTCTTATGGATTGTGGAAAGAAGCTGTTGGCCAATGTGGAAGTTCTTGTTCGGATGGATCTGAACCTTCTCCCTGGTGGTAACAGTTGAAACAGATGGTGGGCAGGGTGTGAAGAGTCTCTGATGATTAAGTCAGCTGAATCAAACCGGTTTTAACAACACTGACAAACAAATGTGGAGGGAGGAAAGGGTGGAAAGTGGAAAGAAAGGAAACAAGATCCCCGATTCACCATTTACATAACCAAGATACTTGATTGCACTGATGCCCTTTTTATTGTCCTAAACTTTAGACTGAAGTTTAAAGTTTAAAATCCCTCTCTGGTCATTGATTTTTCATACACTGTCTCATAGCACCTCACATTATAAAATGAAGACCTTACAAAGTTTAAACAGAGGACCCAACAATCCAAAGTTCCCTTTGGATTCCCTTTAAGGAAGCACTTTGTGACTGTGGAAAAGAGCCAGAAATCTCCTCTTTATTGGGAAGTAACAAAATCAAACAAGCTCCGACA
Organism: Acanthochromis polyacanthus; assembly: GCF_021347895.1. Lineage (NCBI taxonomy): Eukaryota > Metazoa > Chordata > Actinopteri > Pomacentridae > Acanthochromis > Acanthochromis polyacanthus. The sequence continues at coordinate 15,662,243 of NC_067132.1, forward strand.
GAACCAGGCTCAAGGAAGGCAGCAATCTGCCTTGACTGGTTAGGGTGAGAGTAGAGATGAGAGGGTAGGGGATAGCAGAAGGGGTTGAGATAGGGATTGGACAATAAAGGATGGAGAACACACAAGCAATACATAAGAGAGCAATGAACATTTTATAATGGCTTAGATTTAAATTTTAATGTCTAGAGTCTAGTTGCAGTGTTCAATTTAATTCAATTCAGGCATTTTTATTGCGCCAATTAACAACACAAGTCATCTCAAAGGACTTCACAGAGGACAGTGAACTGCACCTTTCAGATTGGCCTTTTATTGTGGGCAGTCTAAGGCACACCTGTGCACTAATCATGGTGTCTAATCAGCATCTTGATATGGCACACCTGTGAGGTGGGATGGATTATCTCAGCAAAGGAGAAGTGCTCACTATCACAGATTTAGACAGATTTGTGAACAATATTTGAGAGAAATGGTGATATTGTGTATGTGGAAAAAGTTTTAGATCTTTGAGTTCATCTCATAAAAAATGGGAGCGAAAATAAAAGTGTTGCGTTTATATTTTTGTTGAGTGTATAATGGAGTTTGGATTGTGCAGAAGAATAAGATCTCTTTATTAATGCCTTCCCATTGTCTGCAGCTTGAGCACACCAGCTCAATTATGACTCTCTTGAAACACTGTAAAACTACTCTGTGCTCCCCAGGAATCTGAGTCTGTGTTTCTTGGGTTTTCTGCCATTGATTAGCTGCAGTTTCAAAGTGAAAATCCTCTGCTTTGGTAGTGACTGATTAATTCACTCATGATTTGACTTCCAGCATATCAGAAACATGGAAATGTTAACAAGGTGAAAAATCTTGATTTTCTCCACAGGAGGGTCTTTTAACACTGTTGCAGACGGTTTTATGATCTTTTATTAAAACTGATCGTTTCAGGGTTGATTGTGCATGTCATTGTCTTGTATATTTTATATTAAACATTCCTTTTGTAATAGGAATGCTTAATTTTCAATAAATGCCTTATCTTAGGCAGCAAAAAAAAAAAGATCCGGGAAGAAACAACCAGGCAAGGAAAGGAAAAAATGAAGTAAGGAACAAAGGATGCAAGGAAAGGAGTGAAGAAGAAAAGATTTCTTTTGTCAGGTACAGAGTGGAATAGATTACTCCACAAGAGCTGCTGTTGGGGCTAGATTTAACCTACAAGCAATCTTCTTGCTGAGAGTCTGCATCTGTGTGTGTGTGTGTGTGGTACTCTGCTCTGCAGTCTCTCGGGGCAGCTCTTAACACAACATACCACACACAGCCCCTGCTCTCCATCTTTCTCTCTTCTCTCCTGTACGCTTTGTTTGTCGCAAATGCAAAAACTCGCATATAGACACTCCTTCACTGATTCGCTTACTACTGGAGTCCTTTTGAAATGCATAAACCTGTTGGTGTTCATTTTGAGCATTCAGCAAAATTGAGAAAAAAAAAAATACAACAAATGAAACCGGATTATTGCAGTACAGTTTTCATTATTCCTTTAACTGTCTCTTTTGCTCACTGTAGTTAATAGGTGACTTTTTATTTCATTTTCTCACCTCCTGATGCCAGAAGCATATTCTGAGCTGTTCTCATTCACAACACCTAGTTAACTCCATGTTTATGGTTCACCTAGCTGGAGCTGGAAACACAGAAATGCTTGGATGAATTTGGATGCTGTAGACCAATGGGAATATCCGTGATGTTTTCTGTGAGAATCCATACAAACTGAAACGCCATGCATAATAAGACAATCATCTAGCTACACCTGGATTTCCCTTGTCAGTGTGCATTTTACATGTGTTTTCAAGCAAGGAAATAAATCCCTGTCGAAACTGAGCTTGGGCCAGGTCATATAGGGATACACAGATGGGTGACAAATTAGAGGATAAAGCTGCACTCTTGACCCTGACAGTGAAGGGATCTACTGGTGTTTTGCTGGCACGGTAAAGGGAAGGATCACTGCAAATCAACACAAAATTATTGGCCACATTTATCCTATGATGAAATATTTCCATCCTGATGGGAGCAGTCTTATTCCAGGATGACAATGCCCTCATTTATAGGACTCTAGGGATTGCTGACATTGATCTCAACCCAAATAAACACCTTTGGTAGATTTTGGATCGACATGTGAGACGGCGCTCTCCACCACCATCATCAAAACACCAAAGGAGGAAATACCTTTTGAAGGAACAGTGTTCAATCCCTTTAGTAGAGTTCCAGCACCTTGGCATTGCAGAATTAATGCCAAAGTGCACTGAAGCTGTTCTGGCAGTACACAGTACATTGGACATTTGTGTTTATTTTCTGTCCATAATGTAATATCTATGGATTTTTTGTTAACCTCACTGAACCCAAACATTGACTTTTCAGTCGCATTTTGCTCTATGTCCTTGTTAGTATAACAGTATATTTTTGTAGCGGAAAACAAATGATTTATACAAGTGCTTAAAGCCAACACTATTCTTTTTTTTTAGTTACTAACAGGATCTGTTGACCTATAGCAAAAGTGTTTCTCATTTCCTTCCTTAGTTTGCTCCTTGCCCATAAAAGCGGGGGATGCAATCTTCGCATTCGGTGTGATGCTGTGCTTCATCACTGTTACTTGTTCCCATATGTTCAATAACACTTGAGTACTCGTTTCATGATTTTGCCCTCGAGGTATTTAGAACATCATACTTCTCAAACATGAAAAAGAAAAAAACACAATATTTTCTCTCTAGCAGAGCACCAGATGCTGCTGGCTACATGGTATATGATAATAATTAGGTAAACAATGACGCGAGAAAATCTTGGACTGAGCGACTGTTTGGTTTTCTCATTCATAAGGTACCAGATGACTGACTGACTGGTTTGCAGGTGGGAAGCTTTGTTTGGCTGGCGAGCTGTCCTGATTGACAGAATTGCCCGCATTGCTGACTGCTGAGCCGATGCACCAGCAGCAAAAGAATTACAATGCTCTGTACCAGGAGAAAAATCAATAGCTATTGAGGATGTGTAAATAAAAGGCAGCTTTAAGAGCATTTTAACAGATATGGATTGCTTTTTCTCTCGAGTCATGTTATACCTATAAGATTAATTAAACAGAGTCCACGACAGGGATAATGAAAAATGTTTACGGAAAGAGGGGAGCATGAGAAAATGGTGATGCAGTATTAAAGCAAAGCACTTGGCAAGGATCAGACACACAACTATGAGCTCAAGCACCCAAAGCAACTATAATACATCTGTGCCAGCTAAGGGATTCTTTAGCCCAGAGGTTAACAGGCCCTTTGCTAGAGCTGGTTATATTGGACATGAGGAAGAGCCAACTAACTGATAATTACATGTGTTGTGTTCAGAAATGATTCAAGTTGAAAATCTTCAAACTAGCAAGATTACTTTATGCCCTCGTTATACTAAATAATAGAATTTGGAGGAGTAACAGCTTGTTGCAAAGTACCAGTAATTACCAGATGACAACATTTTTTGGCTTCTTTACTTGCTTTCTGGCTTGTAAAGTTGATGCAAAACACAGCTTTTGATCTTTTTTTTTTTTTTGGAGTTGCGCATTGCAGGGGAGACACCAGATATTTTGATATTGTGTCAAATATTAAATTGAGTTCGGTTTGATCTGTCAGTGAGCACCAGGACCTTTAGCTATAAGTTCAAGACTGTACTTCTGCTCAGTTTAATGATCAAAACCATTGTTAGGAAATCCTTGATATGGGGGAACACAAGTAACACAACTGTTGTAAATTCAGATCTCCTTTTTGTACTTTCGTAAATGTTGATGATTGAGATGTTAGAGAGAGTCGGATGTCTTTGTGTGCGTTAATGGAGGATACATGTTTTTCATCACAGCTGCTGTGGCTTTTGGATGAAAGAGAAAGTATTTGACAGTGGAGAGAACAACATTCATTGCATTTGCCTGCCTGTCCATCATTGATTCCTTTCTGTTGTCTCCTTTTCTAACCTTGAGGTGGATCATAACACAGGTCTCTGGACATCAGTCAGTGGATTTGCTTACATTTTGGGCGACCTGCATGGGTTGAATCATCGATTGTTTGGTTTGCCAGCTGACTAACTGGCAGTCACAGACAAGTGCGGTGACAAACCAGTAGTTCATCAGTACAGGGGAAATATTGATCAAATGTGGGAGTTTAAAAATCTGTTTTTTCCCTGATCTGGATCCAAAAGTCAGAAACTTTCCTCAACCTCTCCCTGCTAAGGGTATATTTCTGTCAACATGCCAGCATTCTCAGAAACTTCTCTTGCAAAAAAGACCACTTTTCAAATTTTATTTTATTTTTATGAAAAAGCAGAGGAAAATGTAGGAGGTTTGGCAGGATGACCATGCCAAGTCATTGCTGCCTTGCTCTCATGTGGTCAATAAAGATTATTGAAGACTTGTGGAGTTGAACATTTTGGCCTTATCAACCAGAATTCCTCAGCTCGCCTGCTTCTAAGTCCACCCGCCGGCCACCACTTTTATTGATTCTTTCCAGTTAGGGAGAAAGGCAGCAGCACAGGCTAATACAAGTGAGTGAAAGCAAGTGAATGTTAATATGTTTGTTTTAGTGCGCGCATGAGCCATTGCAAAGAAGGGGAGAATCGTACAGAAACAGAGCGGGCGAGAATCCACGGGTTCAATTTAAAAGAACAATATCTCTGCATGTGAGACTACATCATTTTAGTCTCTCTGCAATTGTACAATTTGCTCGTTGCCTACTGCTGAGATACTGACTCCCCACAGATTTACACACAAAATGATCATTTCTGCGCTGCCTTATAAATTACTTGGGGTTTTGCATCTCTGCAAGTCTCTAAACTTGATATGCATCCTCACCATTGCCCAAGAGGGAAAGTAGTGGGAGATCATTAAAATACTGGGAAGATGAAAGATAAAAGCACAGAATGGTTGCTCTCTTCTGACTCAACATATAGAGGAAACGTATTTAATATGCAAGTATAGAAGGAAAATATGCAATATGCAGGCATTATTTTTAGAGCTGAAAGCAGGAAGCATTACCACTGCCAGGAAATACTATTCTACAATGGAGTATACGCCGAGAAGAAAAAAATACTTAAAAATATATCAAATTGACAGTTATTGATGCCTTTCTCACCTTACCTCTATAGTTTTTTACATACACAATGAAAGATTTCGCTCGCATATCTGAAAATTGGCCCCATAATACATGCATGGCATACTGAGAGCACTCAAGAGATAACAGGTGTCAGATTTGCATTCATCAGATGTAAAAGAGAGAGACGCGGAAGAAAGTGAAGATGGAAAGTAAGCAAGTAGGGAGGAAAACTGAAATGACAAGACTTGATATGGTGATATTCAGCCGACCGTGTGTATGTGATCCCAGAGATAATGGCGTCGGCTGATGTGGAAAGTCTGCCCTCGGAGAGCACAGTTGCTTCGCCCTGGAAACAAATCATGTCACAGGAAACCTCTAATGCCAATCTTAATGAGATATCCCATCCTGAAGAGTGCCGTAGATATGAACTCGTAGCCTTTACTGCAAAGGAAGGAGTGGGAAGGATTTCTGTCTCAGCAGAAGAAATATTACTTCTTGAAGCGAAAACCCTGAAAGGTTGAAATCGCACGTCAGTCAGTCAGTCAGTCAGTCTTTGTAGGTCAGATCTTTCCAGGCAATTACTGAGCTCAATATTTAAACAACTAACTGTAGAATGTTTGTTTCGTAGGTCATTGCACATCAACCTCCATTGACCTCTTTTGTTAATTGGCTTTTTCTGGGTTTTTTTTTCTCCTTTTTTTTTTTTTCACCATAACTCCACTGATCCATGGAGTCCTCTGGGAAGTGGATCAATCTAGTTACACATTGTGCAACTGTGCATGGTTAAAAAGAACCTCAACTGTGCTCGGCACCTTCTATCATACCTGGTTCAAAAGCTCATGGGGGTCTTAAGCCTTCGGAATCCTCATTTAAATGATCCTCCCCCCCTCCTTCATCTGCGTTGATTGAAGTGGATTTATCATGCAAAATTAAATGGGGATCACAGCTATTATCTGGATTTACCTGATTAGCCTACATCAGGGAATGAAGGACAGAATTCATGTTTTTGTTTCATTATTATTTCAATACAGTACAATAGTGCAATAATAAATGCGAACTGGCAATGCAGTAAACAATGAAATGATATAACAGCCAAATGTCCTTCTTTTAAGACTGCATACATAAATTCTGACTGTTTAATCAAATTAACCTAAAATATTCAAAGTTTCCTTTTCCTTTCATGTGTCAGTTGTCTTTTGGTGGGAAGGCACATCTTGCATTTTTAAAAGTAGGCACATAAGCTTCTTTTTATTCAGTTTTTACCAAAATCTATTCATATTTGATGAAGGGGTTGTCAAATCTCAGTAATCTTTTCAACATCTTTTCAACAACATTTTGCCAGAAGGCCCCCTTTTACATCCTTAAGTATGTTTGGCACTGCGCTTCCACCATCTAGAGAGACAAATCCTGCGTTGAAGATGGCATGCGGACAGTGACAGGCTTCCATGTAGTCCTTAATAACCGTCTTTTGAAGTCAACAGATATGGGAAAAGTATGTTTTTGAGCCAGAGGCATGTTATAGACACAGTTTGTTGCAGCCTAATCCATACGGAGCTTCCCAAGCTTAAAACCTTCACTTCTCAGATATTACAAAGACGTGCATTTGCAAAACAATATGGCTGTGCTCAGTATGCACCCTGAGGTGACAAGCCAGCCAGTAAAGATGCACTCAAGTCAGGAAAGCATGTGAGCAAATCCATAGGCGCAAATACACGGTAAGTCACGGTGGCATTTAACCACAAACACAAATTAATTTCTTCTGTCGCTACATTAACATTATTATTATTACTCCACCAACCAACAAAGGAGTTATGGGACTATCGCTGTGTGTTTGTCTGTTTGTCTCTCTGTCTGTCCCTCTGTCTGTTAAAATGGACCACCAGATTTGGATGAAATTTTTAGGGAAGGTCAGAAATGACACAAGGACCACCTCATTAGATTTTGGCAGTGATGCAGCTTATAGTCTGGATTTGTTAAAGATTTCTGTGTTATTGCAAGGTAGCGTTACAGCGTCACTGTAACTATGACAACAAGTGAACACTACATCAACTGCTTGCTAGCGATCACATGATTGCGATCCTACTACATATCGTACTACATATCATCAGGACTTATCCGTCAGAAATAATACAAGGAACAATTGATTAAATTGTGGGGGAGCTTCCAAGTCCCCTCAGTTCTCGCCACCTGCTACATATTTAGGTCACACGATTCAGTATCCACACATAACGTACACATGCCTGTGGTCAGCACGAGGTCATTTTGTTTGTGGGTACATCTATATTATAGATGGTCACATTCTATGGTGCTGTGATTTCTGATACAATTTTTTTCAAGATTTCAGTCATCAGAAATTATACGACAGAGCAGTCTTGGTGGACTACTGTGCCCTCTCAGTGCTTTTCTTGTTATATGTTATCCACCCTACTCCAGACCTTAAGAACTCAATTCAGTTCAATTTTATTTATATAGCGTCATTTACAGTCAAATTGTCTTAAGACGCTTTACAGAACCCACATGCCTGAACCCCTAGAGCAAGCCCTAAGGCGACAGTGGCAAGGAAAACACCCTTTTAACAGGGAAAAAATCCCCTCTATATGTGGGGAGACCCATCTGCCTGCTGGCCAGGCGGGTTGAGAGGGACAGAAAAGGTAGAGAGGTGGAGGGGTAGAAGGGGATGGAAAGGGGGAGGGATGGAAGAAGAGGTGGGTGGGGAATAAGGAACATATAACACACAGTTGGATACATGTATGATAAGCTAGATGATACATACAAAGCACAAGCTAACATTGAAATTGATTCTTAGTTTACTGTTATGGTGTACAGCTCTGGCATTAAATATACTACATATATAGCTGGCAGTAAAATTCAAACAATATGTAGATTAGCATATCAAGTATAGTGAGGGTGATGCAGAGTAGACTGGTGGAAAAGGGCAGCTGGAAGCAGTGGGCTGGAGGAAGGTCAGCAGCAGCATCCCACAGTGACATGATGGAGACTAGACCATACAATAGTTTTACTTATTTAAACCGACAATTCGAAAAGAGTTGTTTTTACCTTGCTGACATGTTTCGACAGCTTCTGCTGTCTTCCTCAGAGCGTCATCTGACGTTTGGTGACGTGTCCAGCAGAAGCTGTCGAAACATGTCAGCAAGGTAAAAACAACTCTTTTCGAATTGTTGGTTTAAATAAGTAAAACTATTGTATAGTATACAACGACAAAATGAACCTAATCCAACTATTAAAGGAGACTAGACCAGTTGGTGGGACAGCAAGCGCAGACCTGAAGCATCCAGCTCAGGGACACTCGGAGAAAGGACACAGGCAGAAACAGAGTCCTCCTAAAATGAAGATTTTTGAAAATGCTGCTGACTTCATTTTAGCTTGTCCAGCAGTGAGATGGGCAGAAATGTAGAATTTTGGATGCAGACACTCGTGTTTTCTGTCACGGCATTAGTTCTGCTGATTCATCTGGCTCCTATATTGTGACCATTTCCTGGAAATAAACAAAGACAAAAGCCAAGGCTACCAGTGGTTAGTTCAACATGCATAGATAATGATTATAGCTACAATTGTTGCTTTCTTTATTGTGCCAGGAGCTGTTGTTCAATTTAAAAAAAAGTCCCTAGTCTTACATTTCGCCATTGCTATATTTTCAACTGCTAAAAAACCAATCGCCTGCTTTATTTTTAGATCTGCACCCACATGCCCAGTGTACATGTATGACAAGCATGTGACAAGCATGTTAGTGGGCACTGGGATTGCTTCTGAAACGCTGCTAAAACGCTCATCACCACAAATTTAAAAAATGAAAATGCTGCTTTAAAATGAAAACATGTTAGTGTGGGTGTATCCTAACACCCACCCACACACACACACAGACGCAGAAATTTCCCTTCCAAAGTCAGTAGAGTAATAATTAGACTGACAGTAAAACTGAAATCAGCTTTGTCACAATAACCCCCTGATACACACAAACTTCTACACACGTGATCACACACACACACACACACACAAGCACAATCCTCCGAAAACAAATCTCAAAAATTCTATCCCCCGATTTGCAGGTTAAACCGGTAATATTGGTTCCTACTTTAAACTCTTCAATCCCTTGTAAGAGCGAAAAACAATTTCTCTTTTCAACTCAAGCTTATAACTCATTTAAATTGCTTTGCTTCGGGGCATCTGGTGACAGTACAGAAACATGGCATCAATCACACGGTGCTTCTCATCTCTTTTAAGAGCAGACGAGATAGCTATTCAACACATTTCTTATACTTATAGCAGTGATGCATGGAATTTTTATGCCCTTTATATCTCCTAAATATCTGGTGTCCCACATTGTTCGTGTTTCAGATGCACTGATTTCTCGATTTTGCCTTCCAAATTAAACTCTGTGAGAAATTTTGCCTTGAAAGTGCAGCGATAGATCAATTTAAAGAGAGAAAAGTGAGGGGGGCACCACGGGCGTTTTACAAACCGTTAAATCACAAACAGAATGGACGGTTTAAGCTGAAGCTCACAACCACATACACATATTAAATTGCATGCACAAAGAGCCTGTGGATGGGCGGGTTAAACGGAATGAAATTAGACAGAGGCTGGGTACTTTTAAAATCCCATCTGGGAATCAGTCAAGCAGTCATGACACCAAATTAGCATTTACGGCGAGGAGCAATTACCGAGAGAAAAGCTAACTGCGCTCAGCGTTCTGCAACCGTACCTGCCTTTAAAACCTGGGACACCATCTCTTTCTGTCTCACACAAAGACCTTATGCACACAATTACTTACTCCCTCACACACACACTTATACATTTGTTCTTACTCTACACTTTGACTCCATCTTTCTCGCAATCAGATTCGCACGATTTCGAATTTATCACCACTTTCTTCACAAGCATACATAGCCATGATCTTGCTATGACATCAATTTTATGAACTGCGAAGCCAAAAGCAAAGCGAACAGGAGCATCATACGGAAGGAGGGAGTGGTGGAAAATGAGAGGAATTTGAGTGAATAAGTGGCAATCGAATAGATGTGGGAAAGGCATTCATTTCATGCATTTCGTACTAAGCCAAGGCTCCTCATCCCTGGGTTTTCCCTTTGGTCCCTTATGCATGTGGAACAGTATAGGGTCACCCTCCCATAGACACTAAGCCCCTGAATCTCTCTCGATGTCCCTCGCCACTTTTGTCTGTCCGCTGCTGAGACAGCATGTAGCCCTCCACGAGGAAATGGCAGAGTATTAAAAAGTATTAAGAAAGAGTCGGAGTGGGAATTGGGAGAGATAAGAAATGAAAGTTTACATACAGCACAGCTATCTTTGAGGCTTTTCACTGAGAAAAGGGATTAGAGGAAGTGGGGGTGGCATCACAGAGGCGGACGTGTATCAAAATTCTTGTGAAGATAAAATGGATTAATACAGTGCACATAGAATTATGACGATCTGAAATTAAGCTAATCGTGCTTTATCACGAAGAATTTCATTTATAGAAGCGGGTGAGACTTGAAATGTGATTTTCCAACAAAGTGAAGTTGAACTTGAATTTACAAACTGCGACAGAGTTCCTCATAAACTTGCAGAGCACAAGATCTTGATGCCACGCACTTTTTCACAAACTCACACGGGTAATTCTCACATACGCTTATCATCAAAAGCTTATTTTTGCGGGCGTATCAGTGTTAATGTGTCTAATCAGGGCCAGATAACATGACCAGAGCTGAGATTAGCCCCTGCTTAGCTACAAATTGCCTCTTACTCCTCACAGCGCTGACCAAACACTCGCTCTATTAGCAATCACCTGTATTTGTTGTGTTTACAAGGGCAAAATCTGATGCGTTTGGTAATTTACATGCAATTCACACCTTTAACTTTTGCATATATATGAGCCCATTTCCTTGCCTCGGCCCTCAATGAGTGCTCTTAGGCAGAGTTATGACTCGCCTCAATGAATGGCAATTGGCACGCCTCAAATCTAAAATCAGGAGCTGGGGTGATGCAAGCGGAGCGCAGGAGAAGTTTGCAGGTAGACTTTAGATTGGAGCGATCACTCTTGTTGTCAGCGGATTCATCATTTTTGTCATTCAGGTAGAATTTTATTGTTTTTTGGGACAAATGTTTGAGAATAATGGGATTTATTTTAAAAACATGCAGTCTTGGATAGTCTTTAAAATGTGGTTCTAAGTTAATTTATGGTCTTTGAAACAGTAATTAACAAAACATTAAGTTTAGTATCAGATCTGGACCTTAGTAGATGGATTTGATCCATTTGGTATGTGGTTATTTTTTATTTGGAAGTCATTGCCAGCTAAAATTTGATAGTAAAAGTACATTTTTGATAGTCACGGATGTAACAATCTCACCCCAACAGCCATTCAGTCACATTTCTGGAGTTTTCAAATGCAGAACCTTCATTAAAACATCAACAATGAAACATTACATCAAAAGTTTAATTAGTTTGACTCTAAATACATATATTCACATACATTTCAAACCTTTATTTTGGAATGTTTTTTTATTTATTTTGGCAGTAGTTGTAGAACATATGAGTGCCCCACATATAACAAACAAGTACACAAGTCTGTAAATATAGCACCTTATCATACACAGAGGGTTATTCAAAGGGCAGGCAATGGTAAAAACTAAAAATGTAAAATACAGCAGAGTAAAAATAAAACACATAAATCCTAAACAGTACAGATGAATTAAATAAAGTGGTGTATACAAATAAAATAACTGATTGACACAGCATGAAGAAAAATAAAATCATGAAAGAATAAGTATACAATAAAATAGAAGAAAAGAAAATAAAAGTCCATATTGAAACCATAAACCTTAAAATTAAAGAAATACTGACTTTAAGTTTTAGACAACAGTATTTACCACACAGTCTCCCACTGTTTTGTCGAATGCCGATCCATCACTAAACAAGACAACACTCGAGGTTTCGGTGTTTGTGTCCTCTCGGTTTGTTTTGGAATCCGTTCAACGCAAGAAAAGCCTTGATGGAGCAGACTAGAAGGGGAATGAAAATTAAAGTCGGAAAAAGTTTGGTGTCTACAAACTTTTCTGTTCAGACAGAAACCTGGCAGAGACAGATGTATCATCAGCTTTGTACAGCAAGCAGATGCTCAGACTTGAAAAAATAGTTGCAAACAAACATTGCTGCACTCTTTACCCGTAATCACTCTTTCAGGACAAGGACTCCATCACCTTCAAAGGCACTGCACTAGTTGGAATTTATTCACACATTCCCAGTGGTCTACGCATGAAGGCAGGCTTTTTACACCCTTTTTTGCCTGTTGTCACCTTTTCATATCATAATGACGCATGTTACTCAGTTATCCGGTCTGGCAGGCTAGGGATTGTAATTGCCCTCCTTTTAGCTGTTAACACTCTTTGAGGTGAGAGTTTCTCTATGCGACTGTCAGTTTCTTCTCTGCACTTTTTCTTTTTTAAAAAATTATGTGTGGTTTGATGTATCCTTGTGAACTTCTGCTCTGAAGCTTAATCACCTTTAAGAGATTGCGCTGTCTTTTCCTGCGTCAAACCCGTGCCCTTGCGAGACCTCGACAACCTCAATAATAACACTCCCCTGACCGCAGTCCTTCACTACTGGGGATCCCAGTGTGACCACCAGCGACCTTTTAAACCTCACTTTGCCACGACGCAATTCAGAAGATTTACAACATCTGTCAAATCCAGCCTTTTCTCACCAGGGATTCAGCTCAAGTCCTTGTCCAAGCCCCAGTCATTTTCTGACTTAGACCCGCTTTCGGCTCCGCTCTCTTCTGTGCACTGCTTTCTATGCCGTGGAATTCACCCATTACATCACAGTCCACCCTCCTAAATTCCTCCAAGTCACCTTAGTGCTGACAACAATGTAAAGGATCCGACAGGAACCGTATTCCATACCTCCAGGCAGTGGTTCAACCTTATATTCCAACTCTGCACTCTGTAGTTAATAGGTGCTCAGCGTTCTCTTCCCTGTGGGGACCAGGCTATCTCTGCGCTCTGTCTGGACTATTCTCCCTCCTGGCTTCTCAGTGGTGAAATGGTCCTCCTGTCAGCTGCAAGACAGCAGAATCACTCCTTATCATCTATTGTATAATGAAAACTTCAGGCTACACCTCACCCCAGACTATGTTCAGTCTTCCTATTTTCCTCATTAATTTGTTTTTTCCTTTTACACTTAAAGCTGAACTAAAATAAACCCACAGCAGTGTTACAGTGTGTTTTCCTGAACCACAGTATTGTCAGTTTTGTAGCCTTTTGACCTCTTTCTTCACTTGGATTACCTTTGCTGTTTCTAAACTCTGTCAGTTCTGTCCCTGTTGTGTTTGTTTGTCGAGTTTCTGACAGTTTGCAGGGTAGCAAGTGTGCTGGAAATGTAATTGTAAGGACAGTATGACCTCATACAGCCCCACTATTCATGCATGCACAAAAACCTTGCTCCTCTGTCTTTCTGGGGAGATGTTTGTGAATTTCTAAGTGGCAGCAGTTTGATTCATATGCACATAGAGGAGTCAGACGATGTATCAGCCTTATTATTTAACGATCCATATGCCTGGAGTACGTTGGCCTTTCTTTCATCCAGAGTACCTGTCGTAGGCATGATGTATTATGTACAATGCTATGCACATTTATGTACATGATATAGTGTCAGTTGAATCTTTGAATCTAAAAAGTGACTGAAAGGTCACCACAACAGTATTGTTTGAAAAGCTGAAATTTAAAGTGCTGAATTGTCAGATGAGTAATATTTCTTTCCTGCACTTCATGCAATTGTTTCACTCCACAGCATAGAGCTGCAGGGCAGCTTATTTCCCAAATGCTAACCAGGATTAGGTTAAGAACCTCCCTGTCGGCTTCAAGGCAACTGTATGCATTTACCCCCGTGGAAGAGTGTGGTTGCTCATGCCACTGGAGAATCAGACAGAGTTAAATAAGAGAAGGCATCCACATCCATCCCAGTCTCTTCCCATCGCTGGAGATGACAGGCAAAATGCTGACACCGCCCTCTTCTCAAATTGAATTTGAGATATAATATATTCCTGTTTTAATATGAGTGGTAAATCATGTGCGAATAACCTACACTCACTCACTTTGTGCTCTCTCTGTCTCTCTGTTTCTCTGGATCAGTGGGTGGGAGGATGGATGAATGAAAGGAGAGGTTAAATGTGATTTGATAGGAATCTTGCTTTCTCTCTGTCACACACAGTCAAACATGTGTGTACACACAGAAATACACAACAGGTTCTGGCTGGAAGCATGTCTGCTTGCATACATTACACCTTCATTTCTCCCTCCATGGCTTCAGCTGTCTTGGGGGCGTTTACATCCCGTTTTGAACCTATAGAAGCAAAGCCTTGCATTCTTTTAAAAGTTGTTCTTCAGCACATTGCGAAGCTGATAGCCGGCTTACTGCTGCACTTAAACACTGAACCGCTTAAATGTCTGTAGGCTAAATATGAAGCAACCACCCGGGACCAGTAGCTGGCAGAGAGCCTAGGATCATTTTAGTCCCAACTAAAAACACTGATTAAACAAAGATGATAACTATGTGAATTCTGAATTTGATGGCTGCTGCTGGGTGACTCTGGCTGTTTCCATGACATTAGACCGTTATCAGACTTCTTATCGAACTCTCGGCAAGAAAGCAAAAGACAACAAAACAAAAACTGAGAGAGTGTGCAATTAAACTTGCACTGTAAAGTTTTACATTGCTGTTTCTTTAGGAACAAAACGAGGTAAATGCAAAACAACAAATGGAATCTGCTTTAAATGGATGGAATGTATGATTTCCTTGACTGAACAACCAGTCAGAGAGCTCCTTCATCGATTGTCTTATTGCTGCTTATGCAACACGCTCAATCGGCCGATGAGGGCAAAATAGGATCCAATTTGGGCCAACAGTACCAGTCGAACTAAGAAACATGGCAGTGGTTTGTCAATGACAATAGCCCAACAGCACCCTATGGCCAACTGTCAGCTTGGAGTGTGAGAGCTCTAACAGCTAACAACAGCAAAACCGGGACAACAGCCCTGAGCTGATAATACCTTGTCTGCTGTGCCATCAGTCAAATTGACACCATGGAGTTTGAAATTGTTTGACTTGCTTATTTGTTCAGAATTGGACCATTTATCATAATCCCCATAGGGAACCAGACATAAATAATTGACAGGAAAATATGGGAGGAAAAAAAAAAGATAAAATGCATGACTCAGATGTGGCTTTTCCACTAAGCCTTTATTTTTATGTATACTTTTATGTTCAACAGGAAAATCAGTAAACCCTGGTAGCTTAATAGCGACATAATGCGCTGAGATTCTAAAATCAATCATTTGACAGAACATATTAATGTTCTCCACGTCTTGACTCGCAGCCAGGATGCAGAATGAAAACGACCCCCTTTCAGTAGCGCGTCAGATTTTAATTCTTACCTCCTGGCAATTGTTTTTCCTGCCTTTTTATTGGCACCAAATCAAGAGTAGCTCAGTCATATGCGCAAATACTGTACACACACACACACACACACACACACACACACACACACACACACACACACACACACACACACACACACACACACACACACACACACACACACACACACAAGTGCAGAGATGAATTTGAATAATCACGCTCGTACATACGGGCCTCCTAGCTAATGCCTCCCCAAACACACCAGTACTGAAACTCTTCAGCGCGTTGTGATAATTACTGTAGGCAGACCGTGTAGTTTAGCAGAGAGGGGCAGAAATGTGATGTGGCCTGCAGTCTTACCTGGCATTCATTCCTCTCAATAGAGCTTATGGAGACATTAGGCAGAAGTCATTAACTACAGCAGAGACAAGGAGAGATGGGGAGAGAATCCAACTCGCTCGCTAAGCTGAATACGAGAAATAAAAAGGCACTGGTGCATGAGGGAGTGTGTGTTTCAGCTAGCGAGAGACTGTGTGTGTGTGAAAATCTCTGGGTGCTTGTGTATACAGTAGCTTTGGCGCGTGTGTTTGTGCATTGAAGACAACCACACAATGACTATGATTGCATCAGGAATTCGAATCTGTGACTCAAACCTTGCATGTCATAAGATCTCTTTTGTGTATGCTGTGATGCAGCGCAGAACTGTGATGCTGTCAGTAATGACAACTGTGAGTGACGCGAGTGACTTCAGTTGGGTTCGTCTGCACGTGAAGCAACAGACAACGCCTCACGATGACACAGGGTTCAAGCATGAAGTGTGTCTGTCCTCGTGCGCGCTCTGACAGCACTATAGACATCAACATTCCACATTCAGTCCTTTAAAATAAACACAAGATGCTTAAATCTCCACAAATGTCAACATATGCCAAAAATCATTTGCATTTGCTTTCATATTCAAATCTGCTCCCCCATGCTATTTCGTTATTGGAGAAAAACAGCGGCATAAACAACATCTTGCAAAATTTCAACACTGAGATCCGTGTCCCTGTATTTGCTGTAACCTCTGCTTTGATGCATGTATTTCATTACATTCGCACGGACCCATTAGTGATTTGTAGCGTTATAAATGATTTATAGGGGAATGAAACACCCAGCGGTGCCATCTTTCAAAACTTCCCACCTCTCTCTTTTTCTCTTTTTCCATATGCTTGGCCTG
The DNA here is from genome assembly GCF_021347895.1 of Acanthochromis polyacanthus. Lineage (NCBI taxonomy): Eukaryota > Metazoa > Chordata > Actinopteri > Pomacentridae > Acanthochromis > Acanthochromis polyacanthus. Next base: position 15,678,969 of record NC_067132.1, read on the forward strand.
ACTTGGTTTTATTCAAAAACAGTTGAAATATTGGCTACAGAAATGGTTTTGTATGTCTGTGTGAGCGTGTGTGTGTGTGTGTGTGTGTGTGCGAGCGCGTGCGTGTCTACCAGCACAAAATGAAAGAGATTTAAGAAACATTTATCATGATTAGTCTTTCATCAGTGGGCCAGAAGAGGCCTTTAATATCATTGACAGTCATTCCCTGCTTTTTCCATCTTCATTTTTTATCCCACCATTCCCTGATTCACTCAGCTCCACTTTCCAGAGGCTGTTTTCATCAGAGAAGCTCAATAATCAGCAAATGCCATCCCCTCCCTCCACCCAGCACCTCAGGCATATAAGAGCACTCATTAACGTGACCTTGCTTGCTGCTAGGGCACTGGGGGTGAAGGGTTATTATCCACATTTAGCATCTTAGACTCACATAAGCAAACATCAGGATGAAACTGAACTCAGCCGGTGCAGAAAACATCAAAATACTAAGAAGTATCAGCCTGAGTTTTGAGAACAGCTATCACAAAATATTAAATGCTTTCTTATGCATATACTCCCCCGCATACTGAGCGTTTTATTTGTTGTAAGTTACGGAAACAAGCAGAGAAAAATCTGTCAAATGTACAAATGAATCCACCGCTAGCCATTAGATGCAGTGGATAAGGGCTGCGTTTTATTGTCATCTTCACTTGACTGCATTTTTCAAATTAGTCATTTAGTCAATAGAATGTCAGAAAAAAATCCCAAGTTGCCAGAGTCCAAACCTTCAAGTTGATTGTATTGAATGGCTTTCAACCCAATACCCAAACATAAACAGCAAACTTTTTTTTTCTGATAGATTGCTTAAAATGTGGTTAATTCATTTTCATTTGATGCTTTAGTGCACTAAGGGGTGAATTATTTCCACATTACTAGATAAGGACAGGACTGAGTTATCTGGACTCCAGCTAAGGGAACTGTCACATTTTCCTTCTTGTGAAATACACAGAAGTAGTGAAGATTGACTGTAATTGACCTTAATCACCCCCTAGAAGGCCCACCTTCTCCTTATCACAGCATCACTAGCTGCAACACAACACTGAGCCACATCAAGCCTCCCTCCTGTCTCCTCACATCGGTCCTGAGAACAGCAGCAGCTACCAGGACTGAGCCCCTTTAGGTGTCTTTTAACCACACAGTATCTGTCTAGTTCACTTTTGATCTCAAGCGAGACAAAGGGGTGGCAGAGAAATGCTAGACAATCATTTCGTACCTTACTTGGAGGGCTGAGAGAATAAAGTGTGGTGTTAAATCTGATCCTGTCAGCGCAGTTGACGGCTAAAGGGGACTCTGTAAGAGGCTTTATTTCTGCTGTGGATCTGTTGTCTGTGGGATTTTTCTTTAAAAGCTAAAGGAAAGACAGAGAAATTGGGAGCTCACAGCCTGATAGAAATTCCTTCTCTCTCTGGCAAAAAAAAAGAAAAAAGAATCGAATCAATTCTTGTTTGATTTTACTTCATGGTGTTTGGATTATAACGACAAAAGACACTGCAAACCTGCTGCACACAGTATGCGAACAAGCGAAACTCATGCGTAAATACAAATTTGCAAACTCTTACCAACACACACACATATGGTATTGTTTGCCCTCCTCTCTTTTGTCTCGAATATGTCCTCCTTCCATCCTTGCAAAACTTTAAGGATCACTTCCAGTTTGTTTATCATTTGTTGAGTAAAATGTTTGATTGGTGTGCGTGTCGCTCAAGCCTCACTTGGGGAGCCGTTACAGGGCTGGTGACAGATTGTCCAGACAATTGCTTTTAACAAGCTGGAGGGAAAGTAGGGCAAAAATACTAATGTCTCGCCTCACCGATCCATTCCACCTCGATACATATTTTCTTCTTCTCTCTATAATTCATAAGTGGATGCTCCGTCTGCGTACATTTCGCGCACACACTCCAGGATAAGTGTAGAAGATGCACACGGAGAAACAGCAGCATGGGAAAGTATTGTATCTGTGTTATATTTTGTGATTTTCAGGTTCCATTTTCGTAAAATAAACACCAAGAGCCCGTTGAAACACACAGTGTCACCTTGATTTAGAAATTATTTGTTTGTGCATGCACATGTGAGACCATCTTACTGGTGTTTATTTGCTTGTTATTAAACCTCAATCCAATGTGACCCGCTTAAGAGCAAGTTTGGAAGGGCCAGAACCTGGCCCTAAGCACAGTCTGCTAAGAGTAGTATAAGATTAGGACAACTTATCAATTAGAAGCTGAAGGGATTTATTTTTTAGCTCTAAGCTGCATTTAAAATATTTAAGAAGAGGGGTCAGGCTTTTTTTAAATTTATTTTTTTCTTTTGGCAACTGGGTCTGTGTTGTGAAAGACAAGAAAACAGAGGAAGAGAAAAGTCAAGAAAAGAGGTGAGAAAGACCGTTGACGGAAGAAATACAGTTCCTGAAACAGGTAGATGGCGAGGAAGGCTGAAGGAGAGTATTTTCTCTTATTTGTTCTACCTGGCAAAACAGGAAAATTAGATATTGACTGCAGAATAATGCTTTCCATTTCAGTGAAAACAGAAGCATGTCAGCACTGAACTAGCTGCTGCCTTAAACACTTACTGAAAACACACACACATGCAAAAGCCAGGCCAAAACATGACGAACGGACATGAGGCAGTTCGATTAATCTAAATTCGTAGATGTTAAATATTGGCATGACTACGGTTTGGTCAATTAGTTTGTTAATTTGAAAGGAAAGCAACATTTCCTACAGCTATGTATCCTTTAGTGGTGTTGCAACCATAAATGCAGATCCATTTTTACCAAGAGAAAGATTTTAGTTGCATATTTTTTCAGCATGATAACATGTTTAAAAATATGTATGCAATCGCTACAGCACAATCCATCCATCAGCCACTATCCTGTAGAGCACGGGTGTCAAACACGTGGCCCATGAGCCAAATCCGGCCCACTAGAGGGTCCATTCCGAGCCAGAGGATGTCTTTGCAAAGTGTAAACATTCCAGAGAAGACATTAACTGCAAATTCATAAATTCGTAAAAATTATTTCTAGATCTACTATATTGCTCAGTTTCACACACCTATGGCTAAATGGTTTGTGACTTTGTAGATACACTGTGATCTCTAAGCTGTAATGAATGAATGATAAACTAAATAGTGCTTATTTTTCTTAAGAAATTTCAAATTGTTCATAAAAAGTAAAAAGACAGTGTGCGCATTTTCAGAATTGTACTTTTTTGCATTCAAACAAAGGGAAAAATTGGAGCTGTTATTGTTTGTAGACTGTTAAGATTTTACTGGTCCAGCCCACTTGAGATCAAATTGGGCTTTATGTGGCCACCCCCGTTGTAGAGGGTCCTATCCCAGCTGGCATTGGGCGAGAGTATGGTGCACCCTGAATAGAAGCTTGCATGCTTAGATTCATGCAAACAGTCAATATAGAATCACCAACTAACGTATCACGAAGTCCTTGGACTGTGGGAGGAAGGCAGAGCAGAGAAAACTCTTGCAGGAAGAACATGCAAAACCGTAGCTTTCTTGCAGTGAGTCGACACTGAGTCACTGTGTGACAGCACTAATTAAGTGCAAAGTACCGCACAGCATGGTGCAATAGCATTCAGTCTAAAAATCACAGTTAGAAATGTTCTCGGGAGATTAAGGAATTATTTTCAGTCTCGTACGCATTCATATATTTCTGAGATTTTCATTGTCCAGCTGCCAATTTATATTACAAAAGACCTCTGATGAATACAATCACATAACAATAGCAGAACAGTGGCATCAACAATTACCTCAATGGAGCTTATTCAGATGACAAGTGGGGGGTAAAAACAATAAAATAGCTTTTATTAGAATGCCAATAAAAAGTGAAACCCGCAGCTGAGTTCTTTGAGCATTATTAAAAGGTATAAATTGACCCGTAATTATCCTCTCCCGCTCTTTGCCGAGTACCTGACAAGCTGCACACAGAACTTGTTCACTGTGGAGGCACTTTTCAAAAAGATATTTTCAGTGGCAAGCAAGGCAAAAATTCATTCTGCTGTTGTTAGGAGACATACGGTAAAATAAGATTAAATTATTAATTTCAGTGCTTGATTTATAGGAGTCAAACGTTGTCTCTGAACTGTTTACCATGAGGTCATTTGACAAAGATCTCCAGAGCTGAGTTGTTGACTTCAGGAATTCTACTAGAAATTGTTACTTATGGAGAAATAAAATATGGACGTGTCTCTGCATGTGAATAATGTACCTCTAAATAGGAAAAGAGATGTATAAACTCAAATGGTAACTGTCTACAGCCTTAACAGACTAGTTTATGAAACAAAATTTGCAAAACATTACTTGTTTCAGGAGAAAATACTGTGATTCTAAAATAACTCTAGTGCATACTAATACACTATCAAAAAACTACCATATTTCCAATAACTACTCTTTTTTACATTTCTTTTTTTATTTTCTTTTTGCATGACATTGTAAGTTATTTCTGATAGTTAATAACAAGGCAGTTAGTTTCTATCGGATCTAAAAACAAAAGTTTCTCTGAAAACAATGCATTTGACTTGTAGATATTTATGTAAAATTATTATTTACTAACCTCCTCCGAAACTTCCCAGTCTCTATTTGCTACTGCTGCATCTGCTACCTTCCCGTCTTTCCCCCCAGCCTCTTTGCCTGTCCCTGGTGTACTCTGTTTCAGCTGAGGCAAAGTATCAATCCATGCATAAATGATTACAGAGTTTTGTTACAAAAGGATTATCATTTCCATCCCTCCAGCGTAAGCACCTCTGATCGTATCGTGCGTGTACACATGCATAGGCGTTCTTCTGGGTGTGTGCTTTCCATGCATTGATCTGCAGGACTCTGCTTGGGTGTCAACACAAGTACTGTGACTGGTCAAAATCTTAATGTGTGTGTGTGTGTGTGTGTTTGTGACTGTGTGTGGGGATGTGTGCCAGGATCAAAGGTACTTGTGCAGAGGGGATAGACATGATAATCCTTCAGTAACAAAGCTCTCTAATCATTTATGCATGGATTAAAACTTTTCCTCTCCTCTAATGTTGCATCCCAGAGAAAGAGGCACACAGACAGAACTCTGACATTATTAATATATGGATTAATTTTAAGCACAGTAGCAACCACAGCTGCAAACGGTGCTGAGAAGATAACTCACTTCAAAAACCAAAGAAAACAGAAAATAGAACCAGCACAGGGGCCATATTTGAAAGCTAAAATTCAACTTCGGATTGCTTCAAACTTGCCCAATTCGCACGGGACTGTCAAAAATGCAAGTCTGTAAGATTTGTTACGAAGCATATGCAATTTGGAGCTTTTATTCAAAGTACTTTATTGCAGGAGCACAGTCAAACTATTCTGCTTAGCATAAAGAATCGTTTTTTCTTCATATTTTAACTTGGAAGGTTAACTCGACATGAAATGAAACAGTCTTTTCTCTTCTAAACAACATTTGCATTGACATTTCCAGAGTTATTGCAAATAAATCTCATTATTACCATATTTTCTCTGCTCTAACTTTCAGCCCTCACTCTTATTCCATTTTATTGCAAATCAGCAGGCATATGAGTACTTTTGAGGAGCAACAGTAATTTCCTCTAACCTGATTTCGGCTGATCTATAATGGGAGAAAATATCACTCTGTAGACACGACTTCCACCCTTGCAGAAGTCAAGGATCATTAAAGTGTGTATGAGAGCGCGATGGGTTTGTGCGTGTTCACTTCGCTGAAACTGAAAGATCTGTCTTATCTGACGTTGCTTTGAACTGCTAAATGTGGACAGTTTGAAATGCATATCCGCATCCCTGCTTGCAATCATCCGTTCACGTTAGCGTCAACGTCTCCGGGTAGCTTTTTTTCCATAAACATGACAGGTTTACCACAGCGAAGACAGTCAAATCCATCCATTTTCCCTTTTTTTTTTTAGAGGGCAAAAAAGCTTTGATGAATACACCAAGGGCCATTTTGCATAATTTTATTTTGTTGCAGGTAATGGCAACATTGACTGTCAATTTATAAAACAGAAGATGCAACAAATTGCTCCAAAAAAAATGTTCTGTTTCATGTTTGTCCTCAAAAACTATTAGCAGCCCCTCATCACTCTGTACTTTCATTATTTTCTACAGTTATGTCAGCCGAAGAGAATCTTTCCGTGAAAAATGTTTCATATTCTCCACCAAACATCCATATAGTACAGAAATGTATTCATAGCTGCTGATGGTGTTTTTTTGGGGGGCAGTTCTCAAGCAATATCTACATAAATCTGATGACACTAATTCTAAATTTGATGATCTTTTCAACATTTGATTAAACAATAAGTCTCCTTACAGTTTAAGTTTGAAAGTCTCTGAGAAGCACACTTGATTAGATTTTAAAACAAGTCAAAATTTGGCTCTAAAATCTGCTCGATGAGGCTGTTGGCAGCAGTGGATAAACGCCAATGTAAGCATGCTAAAATTTGTGCATCAGGTTATAAGGTTTAACATCTTCTTTGTAGTTTAGTTTGGTAGCCTTCCAACACTTAGAACTAAACACAAAGTGCGTGTGAGGATGACTGGAATGCTTTTAGTTTGGCAGACATTTGATCAGAAAGTGTAGGACAAAGAATGCTTGATGTCAAATGGTGTTGTTTGAGGACAAATTCTGAGATTTCAAAATGTATTACAGTTCATCTTAACATGGACATAAACAAATCTCATGGCAAATTATCCAAGAGTTGTTGAGGCATTCATTCAAAACATAAAATGTCTGCCTCACAGATACAGAGTGGCTGTGGTTCAGGTGGTGCAGTGGGTTGTCTCATAGTTGCACTTTTGGAGGTTCGATTCCTTTTCCCTCCATATGCTGAAGTTTTTCCTTTCCTGGCACTTTGCTGCCTACTGACACTGATGTGTATGTTTGCACTATATAAGTACAGTCCATTTACTAAAACGGACTTCAAGTTTGAGTATCAACAAAGTCATCAGTCTTCATTATCTAGGAACCATGAATTTCTGGGTCATTTAATCACGAACTATCAGTAACTGTTGAAATACTCTGGAAAGAACCATGGCTAAAATTCCTCTTTCCTGTTGCAAATAAAAAAATATATTACAACCACGCTGAATGTTCTCAAACTGCCTCCTACATACTACTGATAAACGTAGTATGCATTTTGAAAATGGTACATCAGCTTATTTTGCAGTATTATAGAGAAGCCTTTGTCTGCTTTTGGCTTTGAAAAGCTGAGGTTAACAATAGTATTGTTACTGTGTAGTATCCTATGATGCTTTAAAAATCTTGGAGCACTTCAACATGTGTTGATTTTCCCAAAGTTAATGCCTGTCTATCAGTTGGAAGGAACCAGATTCATCAGGGTCACATATAATCTGCTTTAAAACAAACTGGTGTTTCTGTTGCTTTGGCAACCTATTGTTGCCATTGCTTCAATCACACTGGGTACCTTTTTTAACATGATGACTGACTGTTAATCTTTTTTTTCTTATTTCAGTGCATATGTTGCTTTGTTCCTGCTGTTAACATTTTCCACTATTCAGTTGTATAATTTCAAAAAATGCATTGAAAATGGTCTCATGACTCCTCTGTCATTTCACTCATACAGTAGCCTAAGTTGGAGTACAGTTAGCCTTGAAAGTAAAATGGAATTAGATGAATCTACCAAAAATGATGTATACTATGTCTTTTAATAATACAGTATACAACTCAAGTCACCCAGGAATCCCAAAAGTCTGTATAGTAGTGTAATGTCGGCAAAGTTTCTTTTCTTTTTTACATACTACATTCTACATTTTGTCCAAATCACTACACGCTGCTAATTAGTAGGCAGTTTCAAACTTCAAATTTTGCTCACATCATGGTGTCAGAAATATGTTTTAGAATTATTTGCAACAGAATAACACTTAGCATGAGATCTGAAACAAATTTCCCCAAAACTGCTTGAAATAAACAATAGATTATGAATTGTTTTTGTACCTCCACAGAACAGCAGCAAATTCATTCACTTTCATTCACAGCCACTCACTGCTGAGCTCCACTGTCTAGTTTCTGTGTGTTTTTTATCAACCATAATGATGAAAGCTCAGTAGGGGGCTCATGTACAGCAAGCTTGAATCATCATTTAATCAAAATGTGCCCCTTTGTTTTTGTCTGAGAGCAATTGAAACTTGAATCCGCCGAGAGCGCGCTCTTTTTGCCGTCGGTATCCGCAGAAGAGAGGAAGTAATAAAGAAAACAAGGAGAGCTGCAGAGTTGGAACCAGAGAAAAAATTTGAATATTAGAGAAAGGAGTTCAGAGTGGAGAGTGGGGTGCACAGGAGAGCGGAGGTGTGTGAGGGTGATAAAAGAGATGTAGAGTGAGGGAGTGGAGGAAAGAGAAGGGGAAACCCTGAATAGAGTTCCAAGAATATTGAGCTGCTGACTCAGCTGCTCGACTTAACAGCAAAAATATGTTCATTCCCAAACTCTGACATGCAGTTAATGTGGTCCCTTTCTTTGCACACTCACATATTAATATTTCATAGGTCATTTGTAACTGCGTAAAAAGGCACAAATATGTAGCAGTTTGGTTGTGTGTTAGTAAAAAAAAGTCCAGTAATGAAGACAAACATACTTCATGTCTCTAAATCACTCACTTAAAGTCGCATAAAGGATTCTCGCTTAAAATTAATTTCAGCTGGATTCTCATTTGACCTTGAGTTTTATTCAGCTCTGCTTTGCTGTTTAACCTTGTTAAAACATGATACAGTAAGATGAGCTATTGTAGCATAGCTTGTGAATAGGGATAGAAAAAAACTGGTAGTGCTGCTGGTTTTTCTACTCGGTTTGCCTGGAACATGACATTAGTGTAAGAATAGAGTGGAACAAATTAATGGACTCCTCGTATGATTCTTTACCAACACTGGCTAAGTCGGTCCATGCAATATTGTACAATTCATAACATCAAAATGCACTCAACAAAACCCTTTTGTTTTTGCTCCCATTTTTTATGAGATGAACTCAAAGATGTAAAACGTTTTCCACATACACAATATCATCATTTCTCTCAAATATCTCTGAGACAGTTTTTGACAGTTTGTGCAGAAATTCTTTGGTTATGCAAACCCATTGTTTCAGCAGCTGTCCAAGTTGCTGGTCTCAGACGATCTTGGAGGCACACCTGTGCACTAATCATTGTGTCTAATCAGCATCTTGATATGGCACACCTGTGAGGTGGGATGGATTATCTCAGCAAAGGAGAAGTGCTCACTATCACAGATTTAGACAGATTTGTGAACAATATTTGAGAGAAATGGTGACATTGTGTATGTGGAAAAAGTTTTAGATCTTTGAGTTCATCTTATAAAAAATGGGAGCGAAAATAAAAGTGTTGCGTTTATATTTTTGTTGAGTGTAAATGAAATGAAAAATGAATCTATAACTTTCCTTGGCCATTTTTAAATTACTTTACAAATGTAATATTCTCTCTCCCTTCAATCTTTAATTGTTCACATTTGGGTTGATGCTTTAGAATTAGATTTTCTTTAACAGCAAAAAAGACATTCTAGTTTTCAATTTCTTTGTTTCTTGTTTGCTGAGCAGTTTCCAAATCATGTAATTTTTTTTTAATTTTTACATTTTTTTTCTGACCTCCCTAGCTGCCATTGTGTTCAACTGACTGCACTAACTTCTACAAATTTGCTATGTGAAAATGGCATTGTTCACCCAAGTGATCTTGCCTTTGCAAAGGTTGTTTTCAAAACTCAGTCAACGACACTCCAGCAACTGAAATAGATCTCTTCCACAACAAATATTTTTACTTGCCATGGCAGGAAAAACATCGATGAAGCAAACTTTGCTACAGTTATTGTTCAAATAAGTCATAGCAGTGAGCCAGCATGCACAATACCTGGACCTTGAAACTAGCTCAACTAAACTGAAGAAAGAATGGAAGCTGGTGGTGCGCAGGGGGCTGCCTGATTCCCAAGAAGGAAAGCTCAGTGCCTTCCTTATGTGTTGCCTTCGACGTATCCAGAACATCTCCACCGTGAACGGAGCTGTAATCCCTATCATGTACACCCTGCTGTAACAGAAAGCATGCACAATGGACAATGGCCGAATCCCCAGGGGTCTCCTCTGTCGAGAATTAGTGCAGGGGAAATGTCCCAACTCCACTACAAAGACATCTGTAAGAGAAACCTGAAGGCCGTGAGCGTTGAATTGAACACCTGGTAAGCTGTAGCCTCGGAACAAGCGGCTTGGAGGCAAGCGATGAAAGAGTTTTCCAGGTTTTAAGGAGATACTCTTCCAGCAGTCTGAGGCAAAGACACAGAGGAGGAAGGCAAAAAGCCAGGAATACAAACCAGCATCAAATTTCACCTTTGCCCAGTGTGAGAGGGACAGTCACTCCCATATTGGCCTGTGTAGCCACACCATGCAGAGCACAGTTACTCAAAGACTGACAGATGCCAAGAAGGAGCCAAAGCGGTAAACCAGCATGCACAGCAGGACGCTGGAACTAGATCACAATTATGTGCCAAAATGTTCACTCTGAAAAAGGTCTACGTATAAGGAGAGTTTCTCACCAGCAGCAAAGCTTAGTACTAGACTAATGATAAAATAGACAAAAACAATTCAATAAATAAAGGTAAATGGAATGATGGATTTCACTGCAAAAACTCAAAATCTGACCAAGTCTATTTGTCTTATTTTTAGTCAAAATGTCTCATGCCACTTGATTTAAGATAATTCACTAAAGAAAACAAACAAGTGACATTTCAGCAAGATGGAGGGACTTGTTCAGAGACAATGCATCTAAAATATCTTGAAATTATCTTGTTTTAACCCTTCTGTCGTCCTGTGGGTCAAAATGACCCGTTTTAAAGTTTACAAATGTGTGTGTGGGGGGGATTCACAGTGAAAATTTCCACATTTTCAATTTTTTTTTGGGAACTTTTTTGATGGAAAAAAGAGAAATGCTTAAAAAATGTTTGTTGAAGAACTTTCAGAAAAAAATCAACCAAAATCCAGTGAAATTCGCCGGATTTTGGTAGATTTTTTTTCTGAATGTTGTTTAAGAAAATATTTGAACTTTTACTGATATATATGAATCACTTTAGATATTTTTGTAAAAAAAAAATCTGGAAGATTTTTATTTATTTATTGAAAATATTTACAACTTTTTTTTTATTTCTTGCCAAATTTGAGGATCTTTTTTTCTAAAATAAAACATTTGAGGGAATCTTTTAAGGAATTCTCTTCCTGAAGATTTTGCAATTTTTTTTTTATAAATTTGGGGAATTTTTCTTGTTGAATTTTTTGGATTTTTTTCAGACAAGGAACCAATATTTTTTTGTGCCGTAAATGAAGACAGCAGGAGGGTTTAGACATTACACATTAGCCATGTGTGTAGGGTTGACGATATATACCGTATATCTGGGACTCCCCGTCAGTCAGTTTGAGCTAAAGAAGCTTCTTGAGATGTCTAGAGGTGAACCACAGTTCTACCTTCACAACTGAGAATCTACAGAGATGTATTCAGGGTGAGGTGCACATCACAGTTAACACCTGCATTTATTGAATATATAGTCATTCCCAGCATCCCATAAACACTGTAGATACAATAAAATACAGAAATTTATCTAGATAGCAACAAGATCTTGGCGTCAAAGCTGATATTACCTTGCTGTCTCTTGTATACTCCCGTGTTCTTAGCTACTCTCAGGGGAGCAAAGGAAACTGCCCTACCTTCCTTTACGAGAAGAATATAAGATATTTTGTATTCCAGTGAGGTGGTGTGCCACTGTAGTTCAGTTAGGAGGAGCTGTTTACATTCTCTGCATTCACACCTCCATTAACGCAGATAGAATGCTGTAGCTATTCTTAATTTTAATTTGGCCATGTAGTGACCCGGTAGAGCCAATGATTAGCTCATAATTATCTAGGAACAGGGTAGAACACCAGCATCAGCAGGAAAGATTTTATTGGGATGTTGGTATTGTAATGGAACCTTATTAGTATTGGAGGAAAACAGGGCAAAATGCATCCAAAAAGCCAGAAATACATGAAAAGCCAAGCTGAAATGTGTTTGACTGAAATGCTTCTTTCAGTGAGTTTGGACATAAAATTGATTTTTGCATGAATTGTGTATCAAACCATTGATCTGTAAAATGGCAGAGTAATGTCAGGTTTTAGGCTGTTTCTATGTTCTGACTTTCTTCTTCCTGATTTTGGATAAAATGCAATATATTGAATTTATAAAGTTAACAAAATCAGAATAGAAATATGAAGTAAGCTGTGTCATATACTATGTTTTGTAATTTATTTTATCAAATTAATTCTGTCCTACTTTCATAAATTGTATATATGAAACATTTTAGAATTTGGATATTCGTACGAAAGTCTATTAAGAGTTTTGTCCGTTACTCTGCTCAAAAGCAGTGTCTCATTCACAGTTTCATTCTTCACTTGATGCGACAACTCCCAACAACTTATTCTAAAAATTATAGCTCTTTGAGCATGTGTGTGTATAATCTCTATGTGTTTGTTTGTGTGAGCAGATGTGCATGTGTCTTGAGAAAGGTTCCCTACGGCTGTGAGGTTTAAATGAAAAACAGATGTTTCCACTTGGAGAGAGAATCAGCAAAATGCAACATGTCAAGCACAATTAATAATAACAAGAAACACACATACACACAATCAGCAATTTCACCACTATAATGAATGTGTGACTGAATTCGTTTTGCAGTGTAGTGTTGATAAACTACACAAATCCATCAGAATAACTCTATTACACCATATGTGTAAAGCCTCAGGAAAAAAATAATAATTTGGAGATACAGTGCAGGTAGAGGAAGAAGTTTCAAGTACAAACCAAGGAGAAAACAAAGTTCCTCTCTGCGTCATGCTTCTCCTTTGTGACTTTTGTTGGCTGATTAAGATTTCACTCCTTCCAGCCGCCCGTTCATTCATTGTTTTTTTTTTCTGCATTATAATAGGTAACTGCATTAAGAAACTCACAAATAACCACCAATTTAAAAAAAAAAAAAGGTTGGACGCCTGTAGCACAACTGGCCCATGGTTTAAAAAGATGAAACCTGGATTCATGTGCTTACTTACACTAATCACTAAGTTTATCTACAGTAGCCATCCCTGTGTTGCAGCACTGCTGCTGTTATGGATCATTAGCTCATTAGACTTTGCCACTGGCATCCTGCCTTTGTATCAATGCTGCAATAGGTTTCCCAAAGGACTGTTTTTATTTTTTATTCATTTAATCTTTTGCTGATGCCAGAAGAGAATATGTGTCAAAGAGGAACTCTTTAAATCAATATTCCTGCATCAGCAATGGACCACATGACTGCTACATGTGAATGTGGTCTTGAACCCACAGAGTCAGAAAGGACTTTGCAGTTTTTAATCACTCTGTAGGACTTCAGTTCAGGGGTGGCCACATACATGGCTCTAACTGAATTCTTTTTGTTTTCCTGGTGCTGCTGATTGTGTCACCAGACAACTGTGTTTAGTGCTAAGTGCACATATCATTATAAAGGTGAAGTCGGTGTTCTCTGTTATTGTGCCTGCACATGGCTAAAAAATAGGTTAATGTCAGGGCCCTCTCCTCACCCCTCCCCACCTGGCATCCCAAACTAACCCCCTCCCTATGTGTCTCCTGTCTCCCATCCGTCCCTCTTCCTCTGCTTTCCCTCAGCGCGACACCTGAGTGGAGTTCGGCTTCGCAGCCGTCTCCACTCAGGTAATCAATCTCCTCCATGAGTCCCGGGCAGCTGGAAGAAATCACCCTGATTACCCACCTCACAATAAGTACCGGCTCAACACTCCACACCCTGCCAGATTGTTGAAATAGACTTCGCTGTCAGTTCTCTTTCTAGCCTCCAGAAAGTTCTTTAAGAATTTTTGACGTTTCTAACGTGCACCTCTCTTACCCTCTTCCAGACCCAGCTGCCCGGAGACCTCCCCACCTGGAACCCTCACTGGAACCCCCCTGAGCCATTCGGCACCGGTCCCCTCCCCACTTGGATCCCCCATTCCGCCTGGACCCCTTCCTTGAGCCCCCAACCCGCTTCCCTCCTGGCTGCTGAAGCCGCAGCAGCCAACCGGTTCTCCCTGCCTCCCGGAGCCCCCTCCCGGAACATCACCGGCGAGACGCCGTCTCTGCTCGGCCAATCCGACACCTCGGCCCCCCCCGGATCGTCAGAGTGCTACATCCGTCCTCTCCAAACTCCTCTCCTCCACCGAACTCTAAGCCCTTGACGTCTGGCCGCCAGGGATCCCCCACTGAGACCCGCGACGCTCCGGTCCCGCCCGGACCCTGGACGACCGCCGATCCCCGGCCCCCAGATCCACCCGACCACATCCTCCCCCCGCCTGCATTCCCGTCCCTGCATTCCGGTCCTCATACTTCAGCCATATCCACCTCTGAACAATAAATCCTTTTTTCAAACTTCTCCGGTTCTGGTAGTAGTGGCTCTCTGTTCGGTCTGAATAAGCTAAGCCGTGACAGTTAATGTCCTGAACTCTAAAATACACCAACATTACACCAACTATCAGAACAAGAGATTAGTAATAAGAGAAAGAAGTGTCTGATTTTGAACTCTCTGACAGTCTTTGACAGAAATCAGACACATTAAATGACCAGATCTAAGGGTAACATCATGATATTTCACAATAATCCCTTTATTTTGCAAATCTCACTCCTAAAATAAACTGTTTGCACCATAATTTCTGTGCTTCTTAGTGCCACCAAGAAACCATGACCGATTCAGCTGTGACCAACACTCAAAATTCAGTGACTTTTTGCTAGAAATGCAGACTCTGTTTACCAAAGAGGTGGCCACAAGAGAGATTTAGAGCAAAACAGAACATTCTTTATCAATAAAATAAATGCTGCATATCTAAAAACTGTATACAGAGGGGCAAGTTGTCAGCAGTATTTTGGGGGGATACAAACAGCATGGTGAAATACTTTTATAGGGATGATGAGCAGAGTTGTATGGAAAAACACATCATTTCTAGAGGCTGCAAAAAGCAAACACAGCATGTTTAAATCATGGGGAGCCCATTTTATTCAGTAGTGGTGGCACCTGTGGGCACTTTTTTTCAGTTTTTATGATTTATGGAATCATAGCTTTGTTGTACTGCACAAAATACATCTATGACTGCTCTACTTTCAGTTGTGGTTGTGCTGGTTCCATCAAGGTGCAGGACTTTCTATTGCAGATTCAAAATGTGAGCAAAAATGCCCATAAACTGTTCATAGGGTTAATGCAAATTTAACACCCAGTTTGTGGTTAGCAGATGCTCACTGCAGTTGTGCCGTCATCGTCACTCAAAGTGTAGCATTGCTGCTATGGGTAGCTTGGTAATGCAACACTGTTGAACGGTTTCATTTTTTTAACAGCTCAAATATTTGCAAGCGTTAGAATATTTTTTTATTGTTTATCTGTAGCAGAAAAATTTGTATTTTAAACTAAAAGCAATTATAGTGTCTTCTTTTAATTACAGCCAACATTTTAAATGGAAACAGCACACAAAATACTGATGTGTCTTTAAACCTCTGCCACACAGCACCGCAAATCCTCTGCCAGCAACCGAGACAAATACTTCTCCTGCTTAGCCAGGGGTGAATTTTAGCTAACACAACACATTTCACATGACACACAGTAGAGATCCGCTAACGGTACATAATCTCTCACACTTTACCCTTTCTTATCTTGTATTATTTCCCCTCTTGTATTTTCACCCTTTCGCTTTCATGTGTCTCTACGTTTTTTGCCCTTTCACACTCTCTATTCACCTTATTTACATTTTCCTCCTGCATTCCCGCTTTACAATCACAAAGGCAGCTCCCATACAGGAGGAATAAGCAGGTAAGCTGTTAGAGAGCATTTCTCTCTCCCTGATAGTTTGCGGCAGGATTTTCATATAATGCATCCTTGGACTTTTTTCTCCCGTGTTCAATAGACCGCTTTTAAGATCTGGCACTGGATCAAGTTGTTTAAGAGAAAAACAATGCGGCTGTCTACCTGTCTGTGCGTGTGCGTGACTTGTGCTGTGTATAAGAACGCACATCTGCCCCTGGGTTTGTGCTGTGTTTGTGTGCGTGTCTCAGTTTTCCTGCAATGTGTGCTTCCTTCTGATAGGGTTTCAGTCATCTGTAACAACTGAAATTGTATTTGCTAATGGAGCCATTTCGGGACAAGCAGGCTCAGACAGAAACAGAGCTATCTCACCCAAGATAACACCTTTGTATGTTGGCATTTCTTCCCATTGCTGCACCTAATTCATCAGCCATTTGGACTGTGCTATTTATTCTCTATTAAACTCACATAGCATAGAAACTCAGTCCAGTTACACAACACTTTGGTGGGTCTCCAAGATTGATTTTAGCGTTCATGACCTAAAATCCCTTGAGCACTTAGTGCTCCTGGTGCTCTTGCAGTTCTGTTCAGTTAATAATGATAAAGAACTAATTTTCCTCCAGGTCTGACTGTGTGTGTGACTATATGTAAAAACAGAGAATGAACATGTGAGCAGGTTTAGAAAGTAAATTGCTACGTTTTGGTTCAGCTCATCCCACAGTAGTCCCCGTCCTAATCGCTAATGCCAATCTCAGCACACAGATAATGGTATTTATTCTCATGGGGGATAATGATGGAGCGTCGGTTCAGCAGTTCAGCGCAGTTGCCATAAAAAACATTACCACCTGCCATTAAATTGCTAGCAAGTGACATCTGCAGGCACATCTGGAGTCGAGAGGCGATTTGGTAGCAGCAAAGCGTCATGTAGCATTACGCAGCGCTGAGCGACCACCTACGCTCCAGTCCAACTGAGGGGAGCTGCTCTAAAACGAGAAGTCAGCAGCCTGAAAAAAGCAACACCTTGCATGATAATAGATGGTACGAAATTAACACAAAATGGCATTTTGTTGACAAATACGCTCCTCTTCCCTCAAGCCCTTATCTGACAACATTATATTTGTAAAACAGAAATGCTCAGTATGAGAAACACATGCTTTAAATGATGACCTTCGGGTATTGGCTCTTTAAATGTGCCTTTACAAATCCAGTTTTCAAATAAACTTTTAACAAATGCATCAGTTTCAGCAGCATATGATTAAATGGCAGAAGGCAAAACTGTAATATTAATATTTACTGGAAGCTTATCAAAATATTAGAACCCTAACCTAGAAAATTCTAATCATACTTTCACATGTAGCGTAGAATCTTCTGCACCACTCAATTCAATTCCTTCAGTTTTAGCTCTTAGCCTCTGGCATTTATATTAATGAAAATAGCACATTGTCCTTTCCCACAGCTTCTTGATTATATGTGGTGTTATCGCCAATCATATATATATGTCACCGAATGGTTTGTCCTCTCACCTCCAAAATAATTGAAAAGGTCTCTGTCTTTTCGTGAGCCCTGATCACTTTTCCATTAGCCCCACAATCTGCACCAAAATGAGCCATCAGGCTTCCTAACAGGAATTACCTGAGACAAGACATTACCATCATTGGTGGAAATATTACATTGTCATAGTTTTAATAAAAAAAAATTGTGCGTGGGCAAGGGGGTGATGAGGGTGATAATAATATTGAAAAGCATGGTATGAGGTGAGTTTGAGTTCATGGCTGAAATAATGAGGTTATTAGGAGAATTAATATATTTGGGTTGGAGATGTGAATACATGAATGTGAAAGGTGGTCCTTCCCGTCTACCAAATGTATGCATATTCTAAAATGTGAGCTGGTTTGACCAACTCTCCCAGGAAAATATTGCTGTAATATTGAGAAGACTCCGTCACCCACTGCATTTTTTATACTAGTGAGTAATGAATCCATTATCAAGCGCAATTGTGAAAGCCACAGTCTCTCAAAGGGTTCGACGTTAAGTTAAAAGGCTGAGTGGGACAGTATGTTTAAAAATGGAACGTATTACAAAGCAAAAAATGTCCAACGGAATCAGATACATTTGCTGTGTTTCTTGTATTTTTAATGTTTTGAGAATAAAATTAAGTTCTTCCTATAAAAAAAAAGAGCAGGCAGAAGCAGTGTCGACTTCTTATCTCTTGATCTTATTATTTAATTTTATACCAATTCTCAATCAAAGCGAGGTACACCAATAAATTTAACATCTCTTTTGTGTTTGAACGTTCATTTGGCGACTTAGCAGAAAAGAATAGACTGAATTATTCATACGTCTTGTTGTAGGTCATGGCAATGTGCAGTTTTAACAATACTGTAAGTACTGTATGCATTATGTATTCAGTGGAAAATATAGGCAGCGCTGAAGAGATTTGGCAGGAGGCTGTAGGGAGAAGGTTGTGTATGTTGGTGTGTATGTGTACGTGGAGGTGGGGGTGGGTGTTAGAGCAAGAAGTGGGAGCAGGATAAGGGATTTTAAACCTGAAGACCACAGCAGCACAAGGGCAAAAGGGTACTGTCCATAGTTGGAGGTAGCCAGCAGCCTGCCAATTGTCATGGATTAGGAGGCATCACAACCTTCAGCCTCTAACGAGAAGTAAAATCCTGGAACAAACAGTGCACGCGCCCACGTGCACGTGCAGGGACCTGCTCCCTCAGACGCACATTAGCTGAGAGTAAGGACAAGCCAACGAAAAGCCTTCGATTTGCTACCATAAATCCAGCTTATGGACGAATAGCCACCACAAACAGAGAAAACGCCTTCACAGCAAAATCACGAACGCTGAGTGCTGGAAAGAGGAGAAGAGTCTGTTTTGGATTTTACAGGAGAGAGTGATAACGACTGGGCCAATGACAAAAGGGGAGGCAGTTCAAGGAAGCAAATAAATGAAACATCTGATGCATGAGAGGGACCAGAATTGGACCTGCTTTCCTTCTTTTTTTGGGCAGCTTGGAATCATGCCAGGATTTCTCTGCATGTTTAGTCCCACTTTGTAGCTCAAATTGAAGAAGAGAAATCATACAGATATTTAAACACAACGAAGAATTTGTTAAGTAAAGCTACAATATGGACATAGCTGGACCTTGAGATGAATGCGAGAAATGACAATAGATAATGGGGACATCAGTGTGTGTGTCACGTCTCTTTGAAATCAATCCAGCTGTTGGACTGTTTCACTGAAAACCACAAATCTCAAACTAATGGTGGCCCTAGAGGAAAAATCAGTAGGATTCATCCCCTGGGGATGAGTGATATCTGAATCAAACTGTGTCATTGCTGGCTGACACTGAAAGGAAAACAAAAGAAAAACAACAGACAAAAACTACAGTAGACTTTATTCTCTGAGGATCGTGCATTTTTTTCATTCTTTACGACACTATATCCAATAAATTTTAAGTGACTTTCACTCTAGATAGACCAACATTGCCATTCTTAGAAAGTGAAATCCACCCTGATTCAATTAGTCCATTGTTGACCAACTGCCACGAATTCCTCTCCTCTTTGCTTTAGAGAAAGAACAGTGAATGAGGGGACATCGTCATCCGGATCTGATGACGATCGGCCCTCTAATTCCATTTTGATTAGCCATCTCTTAGTGCTTCTGCCACACCTGCTCGGACACGCACCACCACCCGCTCCCTCGTTAGTGGGAGAACGCTCCATCATTAGCCAGCGGCCCAATAACCACAGTGACCCGGCAACACATTCCCAAAACATTCCATCAGTCAGTAGAGCATGTGCATGAGATCGTTTACGGAACGCTCATTAATTACAAGGCGATGGGATTGGTTGGGTTTGGGGTCGCTGATGGCACTTGAGATGATAAAGGATATGGCTAATGTGATCAGTCATTAGCATTTAACAGTAAGCAACTGAGATGAAACACACTTTATTAGCATCTCATGGTGGGAGAAAGTGAAGGGAGTGGAATAAGGTGATTTAATATGCAAAGTCATGTAGGAGAAAAAGTATTAAAAGTGGAGTGACAGGAGGGAGAACTCACGGAACTGAAAAGTAAGAAGAAATCAGAGCGAGAGAAAAGACGGGAAAGTTAATGAGCAGCTTTTTATTGTTCCTTTGCATACATTAATGTTCTTTACAGGTCTCTGGCTGAAGCAGTTGTCCTTTTTAATCACACGCTGAAAATGCAATTAGTGTTTTCAATTTTCCAGGCCCTTCTTCTCCACTCAGTCATAAAGTGCACCCAGGTAATGCCCAAAAATGTGGCTTCATAAACGTAATTGGATGACTGCTTGCACAGTAAAAGATATATATAATTATGTGTTTCACCTTTACGTAAACGTTAAGAGATAAACATTTATTACTTAAAGCTGAGCTAAACTAAAAAGATTTTACAGTGTGCTGAATGGACACGTCACGAATCATAATCCCATTTAATTACATTAATCAACAATGGAAGAACAAACACTCAAGGAAGCTTTCTTTTTCACTTTCTATGCCTTTGTCTCCTTGTAGCCCTGTGTGTGACTGGCTGTACCTGTAAAGTAAAATATAAAACTCACCTACTAGCTGACTCTTACTCTTGAAGGCTATTCATCTCATGTCTTTGTTTCTACTCGAATGGTCAGATTCCAGCTTGTTCTATCCTTTTTCTACGTTTGCTTGCTGAGTACACTGCTCTTTGTGCACCTGTCCAAACATGTACCCAACACCTACCAAATGAGAGGTTAAAAGCAACTGCAGTGGTTGAAGGAAAGCTTCCTTCCTCAGTATACCACCTTGCATCTAATGAGTAAAGACTGGTAGTGTCTTGTACATCCTCCATCACCCTTGTTTTTCATGATAAAATTAATAGTGAAAGCAAAATGCTGATCTGGGGCCAGTGCTTTGATATCCATACATATACATCTTCAGGAAAATAACATACTCAGTGGTTATTGCACTTACAACAGGGAAACAGTGTTACTTCTTTATAATTTGCTTGTGAAACTTTTTTAATTTTTAAAGAAAATGGTGTGTCATAAAGTTTTTTAAATTTTTTCATAGTTTCCATTTTTTAGATCTCTAAAAATAGATGGATCTGAGGTCTTTATGCATCTCTTAACATTAAAGACATAAGGATAAGATAAGACCTACTTTATTCGTCCCAGAGGAAATTATTTTGCCAATAAAATTCCAGGTCCAAGTATGTTTGCATCAATCTTCTTAAGTTAAAACAACTTCTCATGAAATTATATCCAACCAACAAACTACACTGAGTTCAAGAAATTCTCTCTGCAATCATGAATTTTTAATTAGCAGGCAGGTTAAGATCAGGAAGGAACTCAGGATGAAGAAAAAAAACATGTTGTCAAGCCAGTTTTATTAAATTAACTTGCATTTAGATGCACATCATCTCAGAAGAAATTGGAGTTTATATTATACACAATATTAAGTTAAATAATTAAATTAAGCAATTACTAACACAATGTTCCATCAGAAGTAGTGCTTGCAACTTAAATAGATACTTCTTTATCTTGCAAATCATGTATTTAATAGGAGGTGTTTTAAATTACTTTATACAATGCACATTATTTTAATCTTTTAGCATCACACAAAAAATCTGAAAATATGGATTGCTTTTAATCTTGTGCAAATTTGCGGTTTTGTCTCATTTTGTCGAGTTTGTGCCACAACCTAACGACAACCTAAGTGTAGTGCTAAAAGGCCGTTCCTCACCTTATCATCATCATTGTCATGACTGACAGGATTATCTGCTTGAGGACATAACTTTTCAAATTTCAATATTGTTTGGAGTCACAGAGAAAACACTTTCTTTTAAGATCTTTTTGTCGGTCAAAATGAAAACGCTCCACATGCTTCTCACAAGAATCTCTTCCATCTCAACTTCTTCACAGTTGCAGGTAACTCGGAGGTAATTATACTGTTTGACCAAGGCATAATCATGGCACAGATTCCAGAGATGATGATGTGTATACAACGGCTCATCACTGGCGTCCACAGCATTCTAAAACTGTTTATCCACTGTATAACAAATGAACACATGAAATGAGAAAAAAAAAAAACATCAAATTGACTGGACCAAAATGCCATTCATATCGCCAGTACACAGCTGAAGTCTTTGTTTCTTTCATGTACTTGCTTATCCCACATCACACACAAATACACATAGATCCAGCAGCTGTCATAAGAAAAAAAAATCAGTCAG
Organism: Acanthochromis polyacanthus; assembly: GCF_021347895.1. Classification (NCBI taxonomy): domain Eukaryota; kingdom Metazoa; phylum Chordata; class Actinopteri; family Pomacentridae; genus Acanthochromis; species Acanthochromis polyacanthus. The sequence goes on from NC_067132.1 coordinate 15,701,074, forward strand.
CTTAAAAAATAAATCTCTCTAATCATTAAAACTGTCAGAGGAATATACACTGGTAATTATTTTCTTGAGGAAAGCCCTGTAATGTTCTCAACAATCATTTTTGATTTGATTATTCCTAAAATATCCAAACTGCAGGAAATTGTTAGATTTCTTGCTTTTTCTCACTGCAGAATTATCAAGAATAAATGAAATTAATTTTTTTTAAAAACGGAAAACAGGTTGAAATGTGCTGATTTGTATAAAAGTAACACAAATCAACACACAATTTTTTGCAATCCTGTCTAGGCCATGAGAAATGTCTCAAATGTCCCCACATGCTACTGTGTGACTCCGAGGCTGCCGTGAAATACAGTACGTGAAGAGCCTTTAAAATGCTAAATGCTACTGAGAAAGCTCAACCCATAATCAGCTACAGTTTTTACCCAGCATGTGTCGGAGCCATCCTGTGAATGTGAAACAGATTAATTCGAGTCGAGAGAAGGAAACCTATTGAGAGTGTGGGTGAAGGGTGGAGAGGAGGGCCGGGAATGAATAGCAGGCTTGTGAACTGAAAAGATAAGGTATCTGATCTCTATCGCTTGTATTACTCCTTGCTCTCTCTTTTCCCATCTTCCTGTCTTTCCCTGCCTCTCGCTGATTCCTTTAGGCTCATTTAGTTAATTAAGGCCATGAAATGTTTCAGAAACCAATTATGCGGTGACATTATTAAAAGACCAACCTTCCTTGTAAGTGCAGATTGTGTCTGTCTCTTGTCTTCCAAGAGAAAGAAAAGTTGTCTGACCTAAGCGGCTATTGGGGGGGGGTGGGGTTGGATTTATCCTGAAAAATGCAACACCAGCAACTTTCGGCTTCCTTTGTCTATTTTTTCTCTCCACTTCACTTGTGGATCCACATTGTCTTTTATTTCTGTATCACTGAACCAGACTCCTACATTGCAATGACAGACCTTGACTTTCTTCAGAACTGGGTTTTCTATTAGGGATAAGAAGGGCCTGACATCAGATAACAGACAATGCATGGGAACCGATACGATCTTGTTAATTTAGGGCTACAGAATGAAACCGGTTGCTGGAGAGGAAACTGTTGAGACTAAAAGGGGGATTTATCTTTAATATCATTTATGAGTACGGACTGTAAAGTTTATTAGCCTGATATACAGGGCTGCATACATTTTACTTCCTTTGCGAATTTATTGTATATCAAAGCGTAGATATTCCCCCCATGCATGAGCAGGAAAAACCCAGTATTTTGGATAATTATCCTCCTTATTTTGGAGCACAACGAAACACAGCGAATGCCAGGGGAAGCCAGGGATGACTAAGGGAATTTGCTCATGCTAATCAACATGCTGCATGAAGTTGCAGTGATTTGTACTACACGCACAGTGATTTGTATTGCAATGCTATGATATTTATGAAGGCAGAGAAGCAAGGAGGGTTTCACAGAAGTGCAGATGTTGATTTTCCAACTTCCAGTGCTATTTTGAGAATATGCAAATAATCCCTGGAACGATTGACACCGAAGGTCGTTAATTAACATAAGTCAATTCCACTGTGCTTCTTTGGGGAGTGAAATATAGCAGCGTTCTACCTTCTCTCTCAGCGCACGTACAGTGCAAATGAAAGGCAGACACATGCAATATACAGCAAGGGCTCGGAGTTGAGAGGGGTCAGGATGGTTTAGAAATAAAATGAAAATAGAGATCTCAAATACATTTAAATGCATAGACAAGCTGTACATTATGAGGCCAGGAGGTGGTAAGCAACTGATCATAATTGTTTGGGACTGACCAATCAGCATCTGCATTTACAGTGTATGATAAGCACAGATATGAAAACAGATGCAGAAAAAGATGCTCAGGCTAACGTTGAAAATATGTCATTACATTGTTTGTCCAGCAGGGGAGCTCCAACTGTAGTGTCCACTATACTCTCAGCACAGTCTGCAGCACATGTAGCAGAGTATGTTAACTCCTAAGCAGGCAGTGGTGCGGAGTCAAGCTGCGTCTTCATATTAAGCGGCAAACTAGTTTGTGAAGTATAGTATGTTGCTAGACAGTTGATAAAAAATGACCCCATCTTTTTCTCTTAAATATAACATATACTAGTATATAAACATCATCAGCCAATGCATTGATATCAGAATTTGTTACCCACTAAATTTGTATCAGCCTCAAAAATCCAGCATAGATTTGGGTATAAAAATTTAACTTATTGATGAAAAATCTATTAATTTTTGTAATGTCTATCAATTTTAATTCAATTAGCATACATCTATATCTGTAGTGACTCATTAACTGTGGAAAACTCAAGCTGTGAAGCATAAATTTCCTTTTTTAACAGAACTTAATGATGGTTGTGGAGAATATTCTACCAACTCATGAGCAAGCAACAATGTGAGTTTACAGATTCAGTGAAGAAAGGTAGTATTGGATGATAGAGATGAATGTAGGAAGTGAAAGTGAGGATAGCGGTGGAGGGCATTTGGTTTGGCTGGTCAAAGAAATCTTGACGTTTAAGGTTTAAGAGCAGACAAATCTAGTTGGGGGTTTGGTCTCAGGTGGTCATTTGCTGGAGCCATCGATGGAGACTGCATGAAGAGAGAAGAATAAGAGTTAAGAGTGGACGACTGGATGTTGAGAGGGGTGTGTAGGGGTAGGGATGAGGTAGGAGGGTAAGTGAATGAATGAGAGGAGAAAGTGGGAGAGAATATGATAAACAATACTGACTTGCTAGTTAATTAGAGGAGTGGCTAAAGTGTGGTTCTGCTCATGACTCTTTGCTACCAAGTTATTTTCACAAATTGCAAACCTTTCCAGATCACGTCTGGTTCTGTAATTTATCATCATTTTTTAAAAACTTCATCATTCTTTATTTTTGACCAGAGTTCTTTTTCACTTCATTATCTAAAAAATGTGAAATTAGAAAATCAGAAACAAATATATTTTAAGAAGTGTTAAATATGAAAAAAGAGAGACATGAGCGATGGGTCAAGCACATAATTGGAACTAATGATGATCAGAGTGAAATCATTTGGAGAAGGCGCCCATAAAAATGAATAATGAAAATCCCCCTGCTGGTTAGTTTCTTGCTGGGAGGTCATGGAAAAAATGCAGCCCCTTAATTACTCATGTGTGGCTGGGGAAAGAGTGGGCATGAGGAAATGAATTACAGCAACACGATAGAAGAAGAAGAAGAAGAAAAAAGAGGGCTCTGGCTGTTTGTTATATTAATATTATTGTCCAGGCTGTCAGAATTTCAAAGAGGAACAGAAAAAAAGGTGAAAATAAAGCACAATACTGGTTGCACAAGCTTGGTTGTATTCAAGTCTACTAAAAGCTCTCACTGGAGAGCTGGCAGTGCTTTGTAACAATGCTACTCCTGGATGTAGATATTTTTTGAACATTGGAAGCGACACATTAAGCATGAAGGTTTGAACGTCCTCCCCTCAGGAAATTTTGAGCATCAAACACTTAATTTCCTGCATTCTGGTTAATTTTGGAGTATTATGCAGTAAGGCTCTTTCAAATATTTATTCTCCTGTAGATCATTTTATTTTCTCGTTTAATATCATCCCTGCTGATTCCACACACATACAGGAATGATTTTCTCCCCTGTCCTTTTGATTGGGGAAGTAACCTCTTGAAATGTGCATGTGGACCCTTTTGACATCAATGATGAATGAATTCATTTGAATTCATTATACGCCCCTGGACTTGAACACAGCCTCCTGGTCTGAAAAGTGACTTCAAGCTCCATTCTTTCTGACCGTCAGCAGGGGGCGACTCCTGAAGTGTTGTTGTATACAAACCTACAGGAAAGGGACCCTACTTCTCTCTCGATTTGTTACTTCAGTTGACATTTATCTAATAGGTTTATGGATTTAAATAGTAAATTCAAAACTTTTTGAATGCAGAAGTGTTCATTTTGTAAAGCATGCTCTAATTTAGACCAAAACAAATGGTACAAAAGGGTGTGTTTTACCGCAGGTTGCTACTATATTGCTGTGGCTAGTGTTCTCAGGTTCTTCGTCAGACAAACACCAAGCTCCCTGCATCTGGTTTCAAATGGCCAATATGGCAATAACCACAATGGCAGCTTTAACTTTAAAACATGAAACCAGTTGGTGACATCCTAATGGCTACGTCCATCTTTCATATACAGTCTATAGACTTTAATAGCTCACACGTCTTTCAGCAAGATTTATGCTCATGCTCAGAACTCTCTCCATATTCAGATCACTCCACATATCTGTTTGATATGCCCACATTTAACCACCGGTGCATCCATGGGCGTAAATAAAGATTCACACATTCATATGGCAGTTGTTCAAAATAAAGGTAATTTGCTTCTTTCATGTTTTTATTGGGGATTTCAGTGCACCTTTTCTAAATGTTGTAAGGGACGTATCCCCTGTGGCCCCTCTAACATCTATGACATACATTTCAAGTCATTTGGGGTTTACCACCAAGCACTGCAGTGTTTTCTGCACAGCATACTGATTTATCATGGAGTTGTATAGTGAGTGAGCTAATTTTATCCAATTACCACGTGACATTGGTAATATTAACAGCTCTTAATATATTGTGTTTCACACAGTGATCACTTTTCAAGTCTGGTTAATCACATTGATTATCGCTGCATGCAGGTGTGCCAGTTAGGTCTCTGGTATTGTGAATACTGACTCGTTGGCATTTTTGGCAAATCTAATTAGAGGGGAGTCAGCGTTCACATTATTACTTCCACCTGTGTTCTCCCTAAGACGAGCCTCTGAGAGTTCAGTCAGACGTTAGAGTGAAAATGAATAGTAATAAATCATATTGACTTAGAGATTGTAAGATTTGGATATGTGCAAACTAAAGGAAGCATGTTTGCTTTATTTTCCCCAAAATGTGTCAAGATGGAGTTTCAACCTTGGTTTGCTAAACAGCTCCAACTATATGACTGGAGTGAGATGTAACTGCTCTGTTTTATCTCTCGCTGACTGAATACTTGGTGTAAAACTGCCTTAAGAACTTTATCCGTCAATAGTTAAATATTCTTAACAGTCAAAATATGTGATGAAGTGGAAAAGACAGATGAGGAGGAAAATGACTGGGCAGTGCAGCTGTAATACATGATGGACCTCTTATAATGTTTGTGTCAGAAGGTGTTTGTTGAAGGGAGACAAAACTAGCTGTGTTGATTGGTTATTTTACCATGTACAGTCTAGATCATAATCATTTGGGCAGCTTCCCATTTGTGCTTTACGTTTTGTGCCATTTTGAGTGAGTTGGAAGGGTCTGCTCGTTCTGCAAGTACAAACAAGAATCTGTCAGAAAGATATCAAAAGTAGTAGATCTGCCAGAACTGGCACTGGCAAACAAGCTGGTAGGCAGAGGACCACAAACCCATTTATGACTGCACAGCAAGTCAAGAATGCTCTCCAGGATGTAGGCGTACATGTTTCCTTTCCAACAATCAAGAGAAGACTGTAAGACCAGAACCTCTGAGGATTCACCGCAAGATACGAATCACTTCTGTGCTTCAGAAACAGAAAGGCTTGGTTGAAGTTCACAGTGAAGTACAGAAAGAAATCAGTACAGCCCTGCGGCAAAATCTAAAGCAATAATAATAATCATCATCATAATCATCATCATTGCTATTTATGAACAGTTGGATGCTTCACACAAGTAACAGAACAAGCAGATTGTAATATCAAGGTAAACAATGATTATATAGGATAAAATAAAAATAAATAATAAAAAAGCTGTATAAGTCACCATAACACATGAGCAAGGCGCATTTATACAAAGAATTAAAATCGGATCAAATAAAATCAAGTAAAATCAGGAGAAGGGTCTCCAACAAATGTGTAGGATTAAGAAGAGATTTAAAAGAGGTGACTGACTGTGGCGACCTGATTTCCTCAGGCAGCTTCTTCCATAGCTCCGGGGCTCAGACTGTGACTGCTCCACCACTTCTACTTTTCAGAAGCACCTCAGGAGCTGATAAAAGTCATCTGCTCGAGGATCTCAGAGTATGTGCAGTCTCATATGCGACTGAGAAGTCAGACATATTGCACTAAGGAGGCCACCGAGAGCCATAAAAGTCAGAAGCAAGATGTTAAAATCAATTCTAAAAAAAAAAAAAAACACATTGGAAAAATGGTGATGCGGTCACTTCTCTAGGTTCTTGTTAAAATCCTGGCAGCAGATTTCTGTACAGTCCTGAGCCGATTAACAGATTTGTGTTGTTGTTGAGGCAACTGAAGAGATTGTTCCAAAATGATGGAAAGAGAAACGTGTGAGGGATAAAAATAAAACAGCTAATGAGTCAAAGTGTACCACCTCATCTGTCAGACATGATGGAGCTGCTCCTCTGCCTTGGACATGTGTGGCATCAGTGGCATTTAGAGATGATTTCATTGCTGATGGAAGCAGTAAAATAAATGAGAGAATGATTCTATCTGCTACTGAGTTGCTTCGATATTAATGTAGGCCATGCCACTTTGTTGTAGTAGCAATTTTTATGTATAGATTTCAGATGCTGAAGTGCAAAGGCTGAAGGATGAAAAATGTCAAACTGTCTAAACAATTCCCATTGCGACTGGATATTTCATTGTATGTTTATGATCACTGCAACTTAAATTTATCCTTGCGTCCTGTATTACTTATGTTTCATACAGTGGTAGAAGAACCCCCTGAACTGTAGATGCACTTGTATGTACACTACCGTCCAAAAGTTTGGGGTCATCCAGACAATTTCACGTTTTCCATGAAAACTCACACTTTTATTCATGTGCTAACATTATTACACAAGAGTTTTCTAATTATCAGTTAGCCTTTCAACACCATTAGCTAACACAATGTAGTGTTACCAGCACATTTTTGTATAGCACCTTTTCATTATTGGTTATGATTCACTGTGTATTAAAATATCTATTGGGTGATTAATTCACTGGTGTTTTTTGTAATTGTTTATTATATTCGTCGAAACCGGAAGACACATGACGCAGGAGGTTTTATTTTGTTAAAAGCTAGGCCCACAGCCATTTATTCATTGAATGGTGTGTTGGAACAGCAGTAGCCAGGCTGTGGCCTGCATATAATTTTCATCTTGGTACATGTAAGTTTTAACATTTGTTTTGTTTCATTTCAGTACTTACATAACTTAATCCTAAAAATAATTTAAAACTTCACTGAATTGTATGTTTGCAGAGGGCCATTTTGACCCTTTGTAACCTTTTTGACGGTTGATACATAGAGACAATAAACTTAGATCACAGGAGTGATGGTTGCTGGAATTGTTCCTCTGTACCCCTATGTAGATTTTCCATTAAAAATCTGTCGTTTCCAGCTGGAATAGTCGTTTACCATGTTAACAGCATCTATACTGTGTTTCTGATTCATTTAATGCTATCTTTATTGAAAGTGATTTTCTTTCAAAAATGAAGACATTTGAAGAGTTCATTTGCAAAAACAGGTAACTCCGTTTTCAGAAAACTAATTTTTTTTAGAGTTTACTTGAGATAATAATAATAATAATAACACTAATAATTTATTTTTTCTCTATTTTGTCATGTATTTTTCTACTGAGTCAAATCCACTCAACTTCAGTTTGATTGATATTATCTCAAGTAAACAATTAAAAAAAGTTGTCTGAAAATTTATCAAAACAGGGTTATCTGTTTTTGCAAATGAACTCTTCATTTCTAAGTGACCCCAACCATTTGAACGGTAGTGCATGCATATGTACTATATTGCCAAAAGTATTCGCTCACCCATCCAAATAATGGGAAGCAGGTGTTCCAGTCACTTCCATGGCCACAGGTGTATCAAATCAAGCACTTAGGCATGCAGACTGCTTTTACAAACATCTGTGAAAGAATGGGTCACTCTCAGGAGCTCAGTGAATTCCAGCGTGGAACTGTGATAGGATGCCTCCTGTGCAACAAATCCAGTCGTGACATTTCCTCGCTCCTAAATATTCCACAGTTAACTGTCAACTGCCTTAGTTCCAGTGAAAGGAACTCTGAATGCTTCAGCATACCAAGACATTTTGGACAATTCCATTCTCCCAACTTTGTGGGAACAGTTTGGAGCTGGCCTTTTCCTCTTCTGACATGACTGTGCACCAGTGCACAAAGCAAGGTCCATAAAGACATGGATGACAGAGTCTGGTGTGGATGAACTTGACTGGCCTACACAGAGTTCTGGCCTCAACCTGACAGAACACCTTTGGGATGAATTAGAGCGGAGACTGAGAGTCAGGCCTTCTCATCCAACATCAGTGTGTGACCTCACAAATGAGCTTCTGGAAGAATGGTCAAAAATTCCCATAAACACACTCCTAAACCTTGTGGACAGCCTTCCCTGAAGAGTTGAAGCTTTTCTAGCTGCAAAGGGTGGACCGATGGATTAGAAATGGGATGTCACTTATGTCCATATGCGAGTCAAGGCAGGTGAGTGAATACTTTTGGCAATATAGTGTATATTTGATTACAATCATAGGTCAACACAAGCCGCTGTTTACCTTCACAGCATGTTGTTCTACTAGCATGTTAAGCCTTGCTAACATCCAGTGTCATCGCATTTGCAAATGTTTATTTCTTCAGTAAAAAACTCACTCATAAGAAAACACGTTTATCAGTGAATTAAAGACAGCTTCATTTGTATTCCAGTAAGACGTCAGTGCAGAGATCAGAGGATGGAGGACTATTGCACTCTTAACTCCAATGTTATCTTTTTGTCATTGTTTTTAACTGCATTACGCATTAATGGTTCGCCCTCTTCTAAAGCATCTCTTTGAGACACATTGGATTTTATTTTAATGAGGCAAAGTAGGGAATATCTTCTCATCTTGCTATTTTAACTTAAAAATGTGAGCTGAAGGGCCTTGGCTGTGAGGAAAAAACGTAGCAGTGAAGATTTATGTGATTGCTGATGCCTCCATTTTGCAATGTTTTGATCAGAGTGCAGATGAAATAGCAAGAAAGGAGCCACAGCAGTGTTGGTCACTTCAGGCTAAATTCTCTGTCCAGCCCCTCTAAAAGTGAGGCCCTAATCATTAATTTAAGACATCCCCCTCCCCTCAGTGTCTGTCTTTTCTACTCCTACCTTCTCTTTGCTTCTGTCTTCTCCTTGCATCTTGCTTTCTTCTCCCCTTTGTCTTTTTATCATTCATTTCTTCTCCGCCTTCTCTCATTACCGTTCCCCTTCCCATTTCACTTCCTCTTCTTCAGTCGCCGTCTTCAGGTTTTTTCTGTGTTTGTTCGGGCTCCAGTATTTTCTTTCATGCTTACTTTTACAAAGAAGTTGCTTTCGCTTTTAAGTGAGATCTGTTAGGACTGCTGACATCTGCTCAATTGAAAGTAACACATGATGGGACTATGAGAGGACCGCAAGAAATTTTCATCTTTGGAAAAATCCCAAATTTTTTTGGGAGAAATCAAACCATCAAAAATGTTTTTCTTTCTTTATTAGTAACTGCTATAATAAATCAAATGCTTCAGTGGTATGGGGTAGCCGTTCTCAAAGTACTTTGAGGAGCTGTATGTGTTGTTTTAGATGTAGCTATTAGGGGGAAATAAAGAATGCAATTAAAATTTGAAATCTATTTCAGCGATATAGTAATTTAATAGCTGTAAAGGTTTTCGAGAACAATCTATGTTTCCCAAAGTTTTTAATTAGACAGCTTCACTGAGATGTACTTATAAAAATAAATAATTACAAACCATATTTGCATCTCAACATACAAGGAACCGTGTACACGCACTACTACTACTCTACAATCTGCACATGTCCAATCAACACTTAAATTATCTCCACTGAGCTCATCAAGACATGTGACTCTACATACTGCTGACTGGCTGTTCTCATCTAATAAGGTGAGGACATGGATAGCTTGCAGGGAACCCACTTAGGAATACCAAAAATGTACATTTTCACAGAGGCAGGACGTGAAAACTAGTCGCACCAATTTCATCAAATTACTAAATCTCATTCTGGCTCTGCTGTATTGTGGTTATTGGCAAGATGTAATGACGTGTAGGGATCATTTTAATGTGAAATAGATAGATTATGATATATAATGACACTTCAATATGTTGGAATTTAATAAGTGATTAGAGGTAAAGGGGGGGGAATCCTTGTGTATATAGATTGCATTGGAAATTATGTGAGTTGTGTTGAGGAATAGAGTGCAAATGAAGTAGTCACTGATATAATTTTGCAGTGTTAATGAAACACTTACAATACTGTAGGAAAAAAAGGCTTATTTTAATTCACAGTATCATCTAGCGGTGTTATTTGTGAGATTTTATTAGCAATATCATGACTGTTAAAACCCCGAACCACGAGCTTAAAAATAGCCCCACATCTTCTTGCTCTGGAGTCTTTGAGATATTGCGAGCCTTATTTAAATTTTTATGTGTGAGCTTTCTTTGACCTAAAGACAGGCTGTTTTTTCCTCTTGTGCTATGTTTGCATCATTTGACTTGAATAGCTGGTGCCCCTTATGATTGAAACTGAGCAAGATTCCAGTTTATTATTCCGAAAGCATCGGAGATGGCTGCCCGGCCAAAAGATTTATTCTCTCAAAAAAGTCGAGCCCCGTGCCATACATGAAACTAGAATTGCCACCTTGCAGGTTGCACTTTACGTCCATGTCGGCCCAGACTTTTAGGCATAACATGTCATCATGATTTTATCCTAGTAGACATTTATGGGAAATTTAATCAGAGTTATGTATGAATTCTTGAATTGTGGGCAAAACTGTGTTTTTTGAAGGTCACAGTGACCCTTGATCACCAAAGTCTTATCAATTTGTCCTCAACTCCAAGAGAACATTTTTGGCAAACTTGAAGAAATTCGCTCCAGGTGTTCAAGAGATACCATGTTCAGATTAAGATGGTTAAAAACAACCCAAACACTCTGCGTCTGACCTCTGCTGTTGCCAGGAGGGGACATAAAGGCGTTTTCTCCCTTTTTATAACGGTGCCCTCCTTCTTTTAAAGCAGCTGAAACAGATTCAGCTTGTACTCTAAATGATCAGGTGCTTTTATCCTCTTCTGTGATTGTGTTTGTGACAAAAACCTCAGTAATAGGAGTCCCTGATGAAATTGTGGAGGAGGGATTCTTGTGTTCTTTTCTCTCACTTTTTCCAAGGCTGTGAATCAGTCTGTAGACCACTGTTGAATTTCCTCCCTGGGGGTAGCAATTTGGTCACATCATTTTCCAGCTCTCTAACTGTACAAGGTATTTCAGCAATGAATTCCAGCTTCGCTTTAGATCACTTAGATTGTTTATCCAATCGTTTCCCCCCTGTGTATATTAAATACATTCCAGTGCTTCATTATTATTGAGAGTCCATCGTGCTGAATCAAGACTTGCACTAATGCATGTAATTTCCTCTCATAAAACAGACCACTAGTTCTTATCAAAGTCTTGATAAAGTCTCTCTAGAAAGGCAGACTGAGTGAAGACTATTTCAGATAACAAACACTTTCCTGTATGAAAGATTAAAAAGCAACATTTGTTTGTCTAATGATCCCACAAACACTATGTGACATCACCTCCGAACCTTATTTTCTCTGTCCTACAGTGGGTAGATAACAGCAGTGAGGCTGGCAGCTGTCTGTGAAAATCGTTCTTTTCTCACAGACGTTTTACTTAACAAAGCAGCCTTCCTCGGGAGATTCATCACTGCTGTCATCAACTTTTTTTTTGTTCAAAATCTATGGGCTATCAGTCATCACTGTTTTTATGAGATGAATGATGGCCGTAAATTACCATGCATGACATATTGACAAACCCATTTGCAGTCCTTGAGGAGAACGAGCACTGTCATGCAGGGGGGAGAAAAAAATACATGAAAAAGCGCTGTGAAGGGGTGGGTGTTGTAATCAACGGGCAGAGGAGGAAGCGGGAGACACAAAGAAAATGAAAGAAACAGCCAACAAAGAAGAGAAGACAATGATATAAAGAAGCTTGGATTTTTCTTTGCTTTTTCTCTCACTGCAAACATGAAGTCATAGATGGTACTGTTAGTCTCTCAGGTGGACAGTTCACCACTTCTGCCAAGATTGAAATGAAAATGGATTCTAAAGACTCTGGTGATCTTCTGACTTTTCTTCTACCACCACTAAGTCCAAAACGATTGGATGAATTGGCATTAAATTCAACACAGATATTCAAAGTTTCCAGTGGACTCCGGAGTATTTTAGTTGGACTTTCCATCATGCAGCAAGTGAGGGTCAAAAATGTTACTTATCCCTGTGAAATATCTCAGCATGTGTCAGACGGATACATTTGATACAGATGCTCATGGTTACAAAAGTTGTACCGTAATGATTTTAAAGGGTTCTGACCTTTCCTTAGTGTTACTACACGGCTGACATTTGTGACTTTGAGAAAAATGGCTCAGCAGCTATTGATTGGGTGGTTAATATGAAAGTTGTGCTTCCTTAGCACAACCATCAGGACAAAAATTTATGTCTGATGCCAAATTTAAGAGAATGCTAGCAAGTCCTAATGTTATTGTTCAGCTTAAACTCAAGTTAACTATTAGCACATCTGTTTCAAGAGGCAGGTGCATAGGAGAGAGAAGAGCACATCCACCAGGTGCAGAAACTGGAATCCTGCACACTGTCTAAAATTTCCATATTAAACCTTCATCAGGCAAATAGTCACAAACTGCCTGATGAAGGTTGAGTATTGAAACAGCATCCCAAACCAAAATAAATGAACTTGCCAAGTGCAAATGAATTGGGTAAGTAACATGAGCAAAATGCTTTGTTGGGTAGTTCTTTGAAATTTTAGGGCACCAGCTGAACACTGGATTGCACTTTCGCTTTGCCGTTGCAGTCTGAGAGGTCACTGTTTGTTTATATGTGCAGGGAGGGCCACCGGTTTCAACGGGAGGGACTCATATGCACTAAAATGCAGGTGCTGCTGGATAAAGCGCCAAAATACTACATCTTTAAGTAGCAGATAGTTAGTTGCTGTTATGTTATTGCTATATTAATGTTCAAAATCCAAAATCTTTCATATTCCACGTTTAAATTGCGCGTTACAGTCTCACAGAACTGCTGCTGTGGTGATAGACTCCTAAGCAACATATACGACTTGGCATGAAGTGTTAACAGAAGACCTGCAGGTTTGAATGCAGCAGCAGATTTTACCGTTTGATGATAACAAAAGATGGATGTTTGACATGGGATCATCTTTTACTGCAGCATGTCCCCCACAATAACTCTACATGACCCTTCTTTCATTTGCTTTGTGATACAAGCAAAATGCCTGCCTTATTGTATAACCCACCCTTTGATTATTTTTTCTTATATATAACTCGCAGTTTTTATGCTGGTATACAGGAGAAATGCAGTGGAGATGTCTTTGCTAGATATGTGTTTCTGAAAAAGATAACAGAGACAACACAAGCTGGCCAATTTTGTGGTGTCTATGCGGTATCTGGAGTCACTGTATCCTTTGTGTGTAGTTACAGGGGGCACACGTGTCGCCTACAGCACGGTTTTGAAATCTGTGCTTGTAGTTGCTGTAGGTGTTGCATAACCTTTGAATACAGAAGTATAAATCCAGCTTTCGTCGAGTTGTTCTTGCTTGTAAAGACGTACTCATTGTGATTCTGTTTACATAGCTTGAACAAAAGGATCCCCCAAATCCCAGCATTGTATGTCTGCATCTTTTTCATGTCAGACTAATTAAATATTACAAACCAAATGGCATGTTAATAAATACTGCACAATGCAGATCCCAGATGAAAGACGTTGGTGTTTCTTTTGTGTTACACTGATTCAATTTAGACTCATGGGCCCAGCATGCGTACATGATGGCAGCATGCTGACTGTCACAGTCAATCCTTCATTTGGAGCAATAAATGACACATTACCACTGATGGAGCTGTCTGTTCTGAGTTTTCCATTTTCCTTCATCATTTTTTTCACTTCAAAAAATGCTTCTTGCCGTAATGATAATCACACATTATGTTCTGGGCAGGGGACAGTGACTGAGACATGAGTTAGACATGATAGTGACAAATATGGACAGCCAAATATGGGTGGTGATTTGGCATTATGAAAACATGTTTTTTTCACTTTGCAAATATTAGATTTCTTCCTTATTTGCTTAGCAAAAGCGCCACAGCTACTAATGAACCATTGCTGCTGTAGCTGAACACAGCAAATATATTTTGTACAACTGTGGTTTCTGACTCATGTAGCTTCACATCAGCTACCAGATGACCTCCTTCTACCATCACTGTGTTCCTAAAGTGTTCACATGTGCAGAATATGAATACCTATAAAAGCGCACTGTAAAATATGACTTGTTTAATTAAATAAAAATACGAGTGATTTTTTTTTCCTTATTTACTTTAAAAGTTAAAAGATACTATTTGTTCTTGTAACACAGCCAAATGAAAAATCACATGCTCAGTTTAGTTGATTTATGTTGGTTAGTTTATTCAGCTGCTTTTTAGTTAGTTTGAAGTTGAAAATCTGTTACGGCTCAGTTCAAACGGTCTACTCTGCAATCTATTGTCTAACAATAGTTGACTTCAAATAGCCATGGCTAATGTTACTGTTTTGTTTTTGTTTTTTTTTTTTTTGTCATCACTCAGGTGACTTGTGCATGTTTAAGGTGCATTGATTAAATTGATATTTCCACTACTGCCATTTAAGATTACAAAGGCATTAATTTGAGCTGACTATCTATAATGTTGCACATACTTTTATTGTACACTACCAGTGAAACGTTTGGACACACCTTCTCATTCAGTGGCTTTTATTTAATTATTTTGTACATTGTAGATTAATAGTGAAGACATCGAAACTTTTAAAAATACATATGGAATTAGGTTGTAAAAAAAAAAAAGTGTTCATCTTCAGTATTAACCTACGTAAAGAAAATAACACAAGTAAATCAAAAGCATTGAATGATGGTAGTCGATGTCTGCATAGATTCTCAGTCATCCTGGTGATCTTAAGAGCTTAGGCTAAAAGCAACTGGACTTTTCTGTCTGGTTCTTGAACACATCTCACCTCTCATCTGAGACACTGCTTCACTTCAAACTGGCAAAGTCTCCTGTGCAAGAGGTGAAACACCTTCAAGAAGCAATGAGAAAAGTCTAGCTGCTTTTTACTGGAGCTCATGCTGTCTTTTGATGTAGTCGTTTATCCACTACTTTTGACCAATTTCAACAGTTTGTTTTTTTCCCCATTATTTTTTAAAGCAGTTTTCACAGAGCCTCAATTACAGCTCATGATGTCAGGGGACTGATTAGGTTTGAGGCAGCTCACTGATTATTGCAGGTTTATTAAGGATTAGGCAGGTTTTTACTCCTGGCCTTAATTTTAGTTCTTGTGGTTGAGTTAGGTCAATGTAATTGAGTTAATTAGCCTTGCACTGAACCATTCACTTCATTTATCTCTTTTACTTTTAACTAATTTAGAAATGGTAACTACAGATCACAAATCTTTAGAACTGTTTGACAATTAATGGACGTGTCTGCTCTGACACAGAAAATGCGTTTTACAGCGAAGTTGGACACCAAAGCTGAGAGTGAATGTGTCATTTTTATTTTTTTTTACTTTTGGTGGAGCTTTTTGGTGTGAGGAGAGCAGACGCATGCACGAGTATAATGCCACCACCACCTAGAGAAGGAGGGGGGCACTGTCTGGCTATAAGAAACGGAAAGACGTTTGGGGAGAGAGAGAGAGAGAGAGAGAGAGGAAGGGAGAGAGCCAGAAAGACTGAGATAAGTTCAGCACCGCGGACAGCGCATCGGAGCGCAGGACAGCAGAAATCACTTCAGTGGATTTCAGATGCGCACTGTCATGCCTCCCTGAACTGCTGGAGCCTGGACTCTGCGCTGCACCCAGTTGTTTCTGTGCAGGTTGGAAACTCGGCTGTTGTGTTTTTTTTTTCTTGGTGGGTTTTTATTTTAGTCGCGAGTCGCTAAATAAGGAGGCGGGATAGCTCAGCGGCGGAGATAAGTGCGCTCCCTCTGCAAGCGCAGGCCAGCCTGTTTATCGGAGCGATCCTTACATCATCTCTTTATTGGAGAGACAGAGCGACGGACACACACACGCACACACACTGAGAGAGAGAGAGGAAGGGGGGAGAGAGAGGGAGAGAGAGAAAGAGAGAGAGAAAGGGAGGGAGTCCGTTCAGCCAGACTCCTCTCCGCCAGTCCTCAACTGCGAAGCGAGGCTGACGGACCAACTGGCGTTACCGTCACTCAGCTGATCCCTCTCCCGGTTCTCCTGCGCCCGCACCAGCCAGAGAAGATGCACCGGCACCGTCCTGCCCAGGGATTGACGTTGTTATTGCCGGCCGTTTTGTGGATTTTCTGCCATGCCAATGGTGCACGAGGAGCTCTGCCAACAACCCGTAAGTTGTTCTTTAGATATTTCTCCATTTTTCCGCTTCCCAGGGCTCGTCGGGTGAGACTGGAGGTGGGTGGGAGGCTCTGCTCCAGGTCTGTTTACGGTGCTGGTGCCAGGCTGCACCGGGGACAGGCATGAGGGAACGGGGTTCTGTAGTTCAGACCCATCCTACACGTGTTAACGCTTCAGGATCTCCGCTCTATTGATTTTTGCGCACGGGATTTTATGACCGATGGGATTTTTGGTGACGAGATTTAAGAGATTCCAGAAAGGACGGGATTACTGGATGATGTTTCAGTGTGTCAGTTGTGGTTTGCTGTGTTTCCCTTTTGGCGTGTGTGCAGTCTCAGTCCTCAGGCAAAGTGCATGTGAGAAAGGAACAGTTTGGAAACATGTTATAGTCTTTAATCAACTTATCCACATTTTAGGGGAGATTGAGGTTTTATATTTGGACATTAGGTTTGTTTTCTGGATATTTGCCCCAAAAGGCATTCAAATATGGAGATTTTGTTAGATCTCCATCTTTAGAGGGACTTCCGTGTGTGATGGACTTTGTGGAAGCTGAGATTTGACTGTCAGATTAAAGATGATAAAATTTAAGCCCATTGTTCCTGACTTAGGTTCGTTATGAAGTTTACTTGGATTTTGAGTTTTTTGCTCAGACTCTTCTCTATTACATGCCTGGACATTATTAAATTAACTTTACTTTTCAACAATTTATTCAAGAAAACTTATATCCTAGATGATTTGTCTGCTTTTGGATTGGTCTTGCTTGGTTAAAGCCCTACACTTTATAGATTAATTTCTGGAAAACTTCAGATGATCTTTTGGTGCCTTTTAACTGAAAAGCTGCATTTTTAATTTAGTTTGCTTACTGACATTACACAACCTTTGACATTTTTGAACTTATTGCTATTCTGGCACTTTGCTCCTTTCCTAACTGATACTTTTAAGGTAGAACTTGCCATATTATTGGTCCTACCCCTCCTTAAAAGCACCCGTTCCGTTTGGTTCTGTGTTTTACCGGGATTATTCACGCTTGGTCCAATGGCATTACGGTGTTGCTGACTGTGACTGAGTCGATCCTCTGAGGGGTTCGGTGTGACTGATTCCCCCGGTGATCGCCAGGGCTTCTCCGGTCCTGGATGGATGTGTCCGGGGATGCGCCTCATTAATCAGCCCATCTGACAGACAACAACAGAGAGGAGACACCACCGCGGGCCGTGGGTGCGCGCCGTGTGTGCGTCAGAGAGTCTGGCAGCAGACAAAAGAGACGAGGGGAGAGTTGGAGGAGACTGGCTTTGCTCTCACAAAGCTGCTGTTAGTAAGAATGACCCCACGGAGAATAAGGTGTCACAGTGGCAACACTTGATGAAACTTTATTGATCCCTTTATGGAAATGCTAACTCCTCTTGCTCCCTACTGTTAGTAGGTGTGACCAGGGCAGCGGCTTTGTATATGGAGCAAGACGACGTTCAGTCTCCTGTTAACGATTAAATTTGAGGCTGCTTTACCAAGTTATGAGCCAGATAGATATTTTAAACCGAGCAAAAATGAGGAAAAGGACTCTATAAAGTTATTCAATCATCCTATAAACATATGGCATTAGCTATGGCATTAGCTGCCATCCATGTACAACTTATCCTTTATATAAAGAATCATCTAAATCGTCATCTTCCCCATTTTTCCCTTCTCTGTAAATACATGCAAAACACTCTGGGGACCAGACGGTGTCATCCTGACAATATCCTGAGGCACTGACTAAGGAAAAAAAATCATTCTCCTGTGGCAAACATTCAGAAAGGAAAGGTCAAGGGATGGTTAACTTGCTAACTGTAGAGTTCTATGAGTGTGGCTAATAATACTTCTGTGTGCCACTTGGGAATGAGAGATAACAGTCAAGAGAATGTTCTGTATATGTTTTGCCCTTTTGCGTTTACGTGTAGTTGAGGGATCTGAAGCCAGCCGCCAGTCAGCTTCATGTTAAGTCGATTCAAGTCAATTTGAATTCATGTAGACCTTTGATTCAGAGAAGAAAATCCTCCCCAAAACAAGCAAAAAACAAATTTTCATGAAGAATATTATGCAGAAAGACACCCAGCAACTTCCAGGTGTCACTAAACACATAAAACCTGAGCCACAGAACCTCCTCTCCACCACAAGGACCTGGAAAGAGGACAGACCACACAAACAAACGAGCAAGAGACAAACCTCAAGCATCTATGAGTGAGAAACAAACCAACGGACTGGAGAGATTTACAGACTTTCACTCTTAGGAGAGGAAAAAGTCGAGTCTCCTGGAGGATGTCGATCCAGATCCAAAACATCTGGACTGAGACGCAGACAGCCAGGGGAGAGAGAGAACGGTCCCTGGATGGCTGATGGTTCAGCAAAGAGGAGTGAAATGAGCAGAGAGGGAGGAAAAATAGAAATCTGCTGCACAGCTTGGAGAGAAACAGCGGTTTTAAGAAAGTTTACGATTCTGTAATCGGTAAGAGAGCATAGATTACACTCTAAGTACAAGGCAGGATAGATTCACTGAGACCACCCTGTCAGGGGGATAATGATACAAGGCCTAAAGGGATCGGGACTAATTGAAAGTTTAGGTAAAAAGTTGAAAGTTCTGGATTTGATTGCCAAAAACTTGTACTTGTTTCTTTTGGTTGCAACAAAGGAAACAAGTACGACTGATTTCTTTTAAAATCTGGGGACAGACTGGAGCTCTACGCTGCATCATGCTGCCAGCACAAATGTCCTGAGAGGAAAGACTACAGGATGGAAAAGGAGATCAGAAAGGTAGGAAGGGAGACGGCGATTGCGCTCCAACACAATTAAACGAACATAAACATATGTAAGAAATTCGCAGCCATCAGATGCATGCAGCTGAAGAAAAAGCGGGTTGTGTTTGTTCTTGTTGTGCTTCAGCTGTACCCTCTAATGAATTGTCACTGTACAGTATGTAAATTTGTCGTTGTTGCAGTGTGTCAAAGCGAGGTCCCTCACCACCTAGTATGATGTTTCGTAATCATTGGGACTTTAATTTTCTTTTTTTTCCCATTTGCAATTCAAATCAACACATTTTTCAGATTAAGATGGTTCAAGCAGAAAATTCTTCATTCAGGAATGCTTCTTCCGTGCATACAGTGTGTGACACACTGCATTTTCTGCACAGAATTCTTATATGAGAAGAGCTTAATTTAACAGAAAATACATTCAATGGCATTTTTTTTCATTAATCAGCCCTGAACTCTCTGGCTTAGCTTTGCATCGTTGCTATTCATTGCTTGCTGTGTAAAGGACAGGGTTTAATTTTTTAACGGTCCCAGAGCCAGCGTGGAAAGTAAAGGATGTGCCTTTAAGTCAGTATGCCAGTGACACTGTGGGAGGCTCGGCGGGACGCCCCTGGAACCTGTCTGATATAGAATCAGATTAGCCTTTTCTCATCTCATTAAGCTTGCTAGGTCATTTGACATAGACATCAGTCTGGTTTCACCTCCAGGGCCAGAAGTCAGGGTCTCCTGTCTTTCAAAATAATCCGTTTTAAACTGTTTGACACCTAATAATGACATTTAGGTGCACTCTGTTGCCAACACAAATGTTCTTATGTGAATTGGAGACACTGGTAATTATTTGTATCGTATTTAACTGTGGCCAGACTAGAGGAAGCAGTGTTTTTCTCTAACAAGGTGGCAGATTTTAGGAATTTGCTAGGTGTGGCGGATCCAAAGAAAACAAGATAATTACCTGGGTTGTGGTCACAGTCCTGCTTCAATAACAGCACATGTGGAAGCAGTATTACTTATTATGTTGCTATTATGTCACCTGTCTCTGCTGGAAAGACGTAAATTGATCGTAATGATTCCCTATAAAAGTTAACAAATTAAGCAGCACACAGGTGAACTCATTGCCAATCCTGTGACTTTGTCTTTGTGTTTTTGTGTGTGTCTGTGTCTGAGAAGGCTCCCATTAGGAGGTGATAATGATAGGATTAAGGCTGGAGGAAGCAGACTGGTTTGGCTCAGATTAGAGCAGCTCCATGCTTGGTGCGTAGCTATGTTTGGCCCCTGTGTGTTTTGTGCACCTGCCTGTGTTTTGGGTGCATGTGTGTGCGTGTCCACATTGGTAGATTAATCATGCATCGAGAAGAGCAAGGCAACAAGGTCTATTTGCTAATTGCACTGCCATGTACCTCTTCCGGTCTGCCCAGCTCTATCTAAATTGCCTGCTTCCTCTTGCTTTTTTTTCCTCTTTATCTATTGTGCCTCTATTTTCAGTAAATCTCCCTCAGCCTCTTTTATTCATTCTCCTTCTAGGTTTTTCTTGATCCTTTCACCTGCGTTTCTGGCCCAGTTTTTTTTTTTTTTTTAATCTGCTAAAACACAACTCATGCTCTGCTTTTCCAGCTGCCTCACCCCTAACTACCCCAGTGAGTCACCCAGTGATCCATCCTACTCCTTCTCACCTTAGTTCACAGATTCCTCACTCTTTTTCACATAATTTCCTTACAATTTTTTACAACTCCTGCCCCCTTTTCTGCATTCCTAAGTATCGTTAATTCTGTCGATCCCTTCTTAGCTCTTCTCGCTGGTTTTATCATCTTGTCATAATCACTTTTTCCCTCTTCCTTGCCTTTTTCATCCTCTGTCTTCACAATCTGTCTCCTACTTTTTCCGCTCCTGATTACAAATATGCATGATAAAAAAACGTCTGTACTGGCCACTTTTCAGGAGAGTAATGTGATGCTTGTGCATGCTTATGCAAACTTTCAAAGCAGCAACCTACTCTGTGTGTGTGTTTGTGTCCATCCGCTGACATGGATCGCTGCCAAACAGACACAACCACACTACACTCTCCTCTTTCAGTGTCATACGGCTCTTAAATTTTGCTTACACTGTCAGCATATGAATATTTTATCCCACTAAAAATTCAAGTAATGACAGTGCTTTCGTGGCAAGGCAGTCTATAATAAATGGATATGAGGTCGACTTGACAGGAATATCTTAACAATTTGCGTGGCAGCAGTTGATAATAATACGACATAAGCTCACTAAAAAAAGGCCTGCAGTCTTGCACATTTCAAAATCTAATAACAATAGTGATAACTTTATTTGTACAGAGCAGTTTATATAGCAAGTGCAAGCGTACATCAATAAAAGCCAGAGAATAAATTAGAATGATAAAACATAACACAATCAAATCCAAAAGTTCATAAAAAAGTAAACAGGACTGAGCTACATAAAAGCTACCTGAATGCATGATTCATTTTAGGATTTGTTTGAAGGTATCTACTATCATCATAAATCATTTGTGCACAAAAGTCTGACAAATCTTTCATTACAAATTGCAATATCAATATAAGATTTTGAATGAAAAGTTACTTCCCTCAAAAGTGCAAATGGATGGCATCCTTCTACTTTAATGATGGCTCACACTTCAACTGCTCAAGTCAGTAAAACCTGATTCCCAGCATGATTTGGCAATGTTGCAAAGAGTTTCTTGTCATCTCAGAAATGCTTGGCTGTAAATGTTCATTGGGACTGAGGTCAGGTGACAAGTGGAGGAAAGTTCATGACAGTGAGCAGTCAATATTCTTCTGTGGTTCTCCACTGTGATGCAAATCAGACACTGGAGTGCTACTGCACCTTTTTCGAGGTGGAGTCGCAGGTGTCCGATTCCACAATAGGCAGAACACCCTCAGGCTTGAATATTCCAGCAACCACAGCCAGTCTCACTGCGAGTTGGAAACTCTGTGGCATCATTCTCTCTCTCCTGTCAGTCTCCCCGAAACCCTTCTGTTCCTGCCACAAACTTGGACTCATCATAACATTGTTTGTTTCCATCATCTGTGAAATGCTGCTAAATCTTAGCCCACCACAATGGCTTGCCTCCCCCCATTCAGAAATTATCACCTGCGACCACTGCCAGATAGCCTTCTCTTGAGTGGACTTTTGTTAATTAGAGTTTTGCATTCTTTATCAACATCTGTATCTGTGATTGGGTTGTTTTTCCATCTCACAGTTAGCAAAGCTTTTCATGTTGGTGTGCTCACTTCTGGTCTGTCTGATTGAACTTTGGATACAACGGATCCAGTTTTAGTGCCACACACTGCCCCGATAGAACCTTTCAGTCTAGCCATGATTTGACGCTGAGAAAGCCCCTATTTGCTGAGAATTACAACTTTACTTATGACGCTGTCACTTAGTTCTGATGCCATGTCTCCCACTATCACAGTGGTACTTGGTAAACATTACATTATTTATATTTACATATACTGATCTGTCACAACATTATGACCACTGACAGGTGAAGTGAATAACCTTGATCATCTTGTTAAAATGCAACTTAATGCTGGTAAAATTTGCATCCTGATATTCATGTGGATGTTTGACATGCACCATCCACCTAACCCCCCGCCACCCCACCCTCCATGGCAATAGCAGTCCTTGATGCCGGTTGACACCCCTCACCAGGGCAATGCACCCCGACGCACCACAAAAACTGCTCAGGACTGGTCCGGGGAACATGACAGAGCTAAGGTGTTCACCTGGGTTCCACACTCCCCAGACCCAAATCGAACTGAGCATCTGTGGAATGTGTCAGGATAAGTCTGATCTAGGTAGGACCTCTGGGTATGTCCTGTGGCACCAGGATAGTGGCAGTGAATTCTGTCCATGCCCCACTGGGTCAGAGGAGTTTTAGGAGCATAAAGGAGACCAACTCAATATTAGACAGGTGGTCCTAATGTTACGCCTGATTGCTTATATTCAGCGTATGTGAATGATGGCTACAAGTTGAACAAGTCTAGAATGTGCCATGTATACGTGTATTTCAATGGAAAGGATGTGGCTTTAGGAAATTGGAACTTTTGCACCAACGACCAACGGTCAGTGTCACAAATTTGCATTGATTTGGCAGCTGATCTGTGCACAGTGGCTCTGTGGTTAGCACTTTCACCTTGCAGCTAGAAGATCTCCGGTTCACATCCTGGCCATCCTGAGATCTGACTGCATGGAATTTGCATGTTCTCTCCAGGTACTCCAGCTTCCTCCCACAGTCCAAAGACATGCTGAGGTTAACTGGTGATTCTGAACTGTCCGTAGGTGTGAATGCGAGTGTGATTGTTTGTCTCTATATGTAGCCCTGTGATAGACTGTCCAGAGTGTGCCCTTCCTTCACTGTAAGTCAGCTGGGATAGACTCCAGCCCCCCGTGACCCTAATGAGGGTTAAGCGGTGTTATCAATAATGAATGGATGCATGTATGGTAGCTGATCTAGAAATAGTGCAACATCTTCTTCATTTTATATACCATCTGAACATGTCAGGGTCTCAGGCTTTTGTACTCCACTGCATGTTTATTCACAATGTAACTAATTGTTCAAACATCCATATTCAAATTCTTCTGTAGTAGCTCTTGGCTGATTTTCTTATTAACACAGCGGATCAAATCAAACCTGTCATAGTAAAAAAAAAAGGCACAGGAACTTGTTTTTTTTCCCCTATTCACCTTCAGTTTTTTACTGCAGTGTCAGTCTCCTTAAAAAAATTGAAATTTCTCTCTTGGATGTGAATACTACTGCGAGGCTATCAATGTTTCATCATGGGAGCAAGGCCACAGTGATACAAATGTTCACTGACAAGGCGCACAGCATAATTCCCCTAACAATGTCAGTGACGTAACGTGCACACACACACTCACACTCCCACACCATGCAGCTCACACACACTACCTCTCTTTTACCCTGTCGTTCTCTGCTCTACTCAGACAGACGTGCACACACAGGCCTGTCCAGGTTGTTGAATGTTACAAACTTCAGTGTAAATCAAAGCCACAGTGGGGGACTGGAGTGCGTTAATTGTGGAATTCTGCATCTGTAGGTACAAACTGGTGCGTTCATGCTTGACTGCGCTTCGCATGTGCAAATGG
Source organism: Acanthochromis polyacanthus (assembly GCF_021347895.1). Lineage (NCBI taxonomy): Eukaryota > Metazoa > Chordata > Actinopteri > Pomacentridae > Acanthochromis > Acanthochromis polyacanthus. Next base: position 15,725,385 of record NC_067132.1, read on the forward strand.
GGCAGGATCCGAAAGTTATTCTGGTGGAATGTGTTCTCATTAGAACCCGTCAGAATCTCTTCACCTCACTGGACGAGGGTCTCTGGGATGGCGAGGCAGAGCGATGAAGAGAGAAGGACAAGAGAAGAGGGAACATTTATCAGAAAAGTGACAAAGATGAGGAGAGACACCTCGAGGAAAGATGGTCAGGGAGCGAAGAATTTCTCTGACACCTTGTCGTTCCATATTACCATTGTTATCATAATCTGCGGCCGCATCAAAGCGCAGCCACTGCGTTAGACAGAGAATGGACGAGGCTGTGTCAGCTAATACGGCACTTGCCTTTGGTGATACCTGGCTTTTCTACAACCTGGCCGATCACACAGTCTTCATAACAGCTTTCTCACTTAATCTTTTTGCACATCTTTATTTTAACGTCCTTTTACAGCATCTATGGTATGAAGGCCAGAAGAACGCAAAAAAGAAATTAAAACTAAAGTAGAAACAGCTGATACAACTTAACAACAAAACCAAATAAAACCGTGTGAGATCAGAATAACAGAACGCGACATTCTGTGCTGTAACTCGGAGCCAGACTTTACTGAGCCATAAAGTGCTCGCCATGAAAAGCCAGCTGGAAACTCGGGAGCTCAGCTTTCAGTGGAAGATTTTAGTTTAGAAATCCACTGAGAATAATGTGAGTGCAGCTACAGATCGTGTACACCAGTGCAGATCATGGTGTGACTCTCCAATCTTTGAAACCTTGAACCTCATCTAACAATCACAGCAGATGGTGCGGCGTTTTACTTTTTTTTTAAATGAATTTGACTGATTTCAGGTTAGATTTTGATTAGACGAAAGCAGTCCTCATATATTCCCATGTTTGTTCATTTTTAAATCTTTTCCATATAAAGTCGGAATAAGAAATACTTTAAAAATGGTTACGCTACAGTTGCTCACATGAAATATACATACTAAAAAATATATAGTTAGACATAAGTAGAAAAAATGACCTGAAAGTATAAACACAAATGTAAAATGTGTTTTTCCAAAGAAAACAAAGTGTAAGCATAGTATAATAGCTACTGTGTTGTTGCACTGAGATACATGCCTATTGCACTGCGTTGTTGCAAATTATTGAGTGTTGACTCAAGAAGTGAAGTGAGAAATTCCTTAACTGCTCGAAAGTGAGTGGAACAAAACTTGAGTTTGATGCCGGTTGTACCTGCAGAAAACTTGCCTGCCCCTCTATATTGAGTTCTCAACCACTACTTGTTGTTTTCCCGGTTGATTTTGCTGTGAGCTTGAAAAAGGCCTCGACGTTTACCAAAATTGCACCGAACAAGAGTCAGGAGTCCTGTTTCTTTAAGCCTTAAATGGCCCTGCTAAATCACTAAGAGTCAGCTAATACGTAGATAGGGTCCAACAACTGGCCTTGGATTAATCTTGGGGAAATGCCATAAACAAGCTATCCCAGGGCAGCTAAAAGCATTGTTCTGTAAGTGGGACTGACCCGGATCAAGTGGTGCAAAAACAGCAGTTTCAAAAGCAGCACGAAGTACAACTCAACAGTCACCCCTATCTGCAGCAGGAAACAGGCTTAGACACACAGGCTGCAGCAGCGCTACAACCCTTGTCCATGCTCTTTTACAACATCCGATGCTAGGAAGAGCATCAGAGTAATGGGCTGTTTAGTGCCCGGCAACCAAGGAAGAGTCGCTGGTGCAGTAATACGAACACAATCCTTCATTGGCATCCCAGTCATTTTGGATTTAACTGGCCAAGCTGCAGCCATGAACTCCACTGCTGTTGTTCTAATAAATGTGCACTTTTGATCATGCAACAGGTGAGTGAAAATCTATGCTAATACTGGAGGCACCGTATTGTGTGGAAGCGTAATGACATTAAGTCATTACTGTTTGTTTTAATTGCTATTGATTTTGGGGGGAAAAAAGTGTAGTGCTTTTTGAAAAAGTCGCAGCATGTTTTAATTACAGGGGCATGTTGTAGCTTCAGTGCACAGACTGCACCATCTACCTCTCACCTGTATTAAAACACAGCTCATTAATCATTAATGGGGTTGATATTTAAACTTGCTATTTTGATGCTTTTTGTTTGCTTCCCATCCGAGCTGATTTCTCCACAGTCAAGGTTCTACTAGTAATTAACTCGTGTACTGAGGGAGTAATGATTTTTGTGATTAGTATTTTGACCTTTGAGCTAATCTGGCATTGAGCAGCGCTATAGATAAGTCATTGCAAATGGTAATAAAAATCAGTTCTCCACAGATACGTCATCTTGTCATGTAAGGCAGTTCAATATGACTGCCGATTTAATACAAAAAGCAAATAAAGTCTGAGGAACTGATGAAAAAATTGACACTTTCTTTGCTGTGATATTGGAAATCATCTAACGGAGTTGCTAATACATAGCATGGGGAAACATTAATTAATCATACATACATTATTTAGTAAAGCACATTACATAGCGAGTACAGTGATTTAATGAGCCTTTGAGTTAATTACATTAACTAATTAGTTATTGCTCATGTAAAATAATCAGCGTACCAGGTCATTAGTCCAGAGCTAGGCAGTGATTTTGCAGCAGACATGGTTATTCTTGAATAAATATATAGTCGCAGAGTTAAACTGTTGCTCTCGGCTCGTCGGTCCCTTTTTAGTCTGATCTATATTCTGCGACATTAACCCTTTGATCTGCACGTTACTGATGGGCTACATAATGAATCTGGGGATTACACATTAAAATCCAAAGCACAACATCTGTTCAACTGTTCCACTTGTGCACACGTATGCGGTTACATTCGGCTCACCGATTTTGAGAGTCATCGTGTCCGTGTTATGTCACCTTATGCAGTCCATAGAGATGGTAGCATGGTCAAAAAAGTCTGCGTAGGTGTGTGAGAGTGAATTTATGCATCTGCCAGACCATGCATGTGTATATGCACGAGTCTACTTCTGTCATAATGGATGCTGGATATCCAGCCACCAGCTCATGTGGAAGAGCGCTGTGGAAAAGGGCATTGTGCCGCGGCAAAGACAAATGTTGTTATTACTTTCAGCCTTTGCATTCAATTTGTTTTTTAAGCCGCTTGAATACCCCATTTACAGGCCAAGATTAAGTGAATTAATCTTTGGGCTACTTCCATTGAAGAAACACTCCACTTTTTTCTCTTTAGACTCAGAGAAAAAGCTCATAGACAGAATGGGAATCTGGCCAGCCAGGCACTTGGAAAACATAACCTGTGTGTTACTGTGTGTGTGTATGTGCGTGTGTCACTATTTCGTTACAGCGGAGCTACGGTATACGTGTGTGTGTGTGCGTGTCTGTCCTGCTGTGTGCAAGACTTCTCCAGTGTGTGCCTCGCTGTGCTACATGTATGAGTGTTTGCGGAAATAAAGAGGAAAGAGAAAATAACGATGAGAAGAAATGTAACTGGGAAGGCAAACAGGAGTTGTCTGCCACGTTTAATGAGAACAGTATTTCTGCTAAAATCACCCCGCTGCCTCTGTAGACTGGGCTGAGCTGGAAATGGATCACTGTGTGTGTGTGTGTGTGTGTCGGCGTTAGTGTTTGGATCGACTGGCCTGTGCTGTAAGTGGACCAGTGTTCATTGTGTTTCCTGGTTGTGCTTGAATGGAGGTGTGTGCGTGTGTGAGGGAGGAAATGGATTTCATTGTGCAAATAGATGTTTGTGTGTTGCTGCATGTGCACAGTAATTGGGATGTCAGACAGGGCTGCTCTCTACTACAGTCTTTGAACAACCTCCTCAAACACCAGGATTCTCACAGCTGTGCGTATATACGCGTGCGCGTGAGGCATGTTTGGATGCGTGATTGTACTTGTGAGTGAATGCTTGTAGACTCTACAGTTGCCCTGCATTTGTATGTGCTGACAATGTATGTGCAGAAAATCAGTTTTTACAGAGTCTGTTGTGCAGAACATGTGCTTTCGCTTTCACACATCATTGTATGAACACACACTTTTACGGCGGCACAGACTAAGTGACTATGTGTGTCATGTGGATTTCTGTGTGATTTTAAAGACAGTTTTGTGTGTGAAGACGATGGAGAGAAAGAGCGGGCTGAGGGTGGATGTGAATGTGGTCCATTAGCTCTGGTTCAAGGTCCTGTTACAGTGTGAGCTAAGATTAGTCAGACAGGGGTCACTGCTTCCTCTTTATACCTTTCTTTCAGCTGCCTTCTTCTATATTTTTCTTTCTGTGTGACTTGCTTTGTCTTCTTCTTTCTCCCTCGGTTCCTATCTGTCTTTGCCGGTGCTCTTGTCTTTTTTCTTCCCTCGTTTCTCTCTTTTGTATGTCAGACTGTAAGGTTGCTTCTTACTCTTTCCTACGTCATTTCCCCCTTTGCACATTTCACCTCTCTGGTCAAGACAACACTGACAAAAAGGTAAAATTTACTTCACAACTCTAGCAAGCCTTGATTTGGTGGCCATGACTCAGATCCTGTGCTCATTGTGGTTTCCAGACTCACTATGCATGTGGAGCTTTTTAATGCCAATTTCATGTCAGCTTTTCAGTAATTAGATAACAAAAGAAAAGAAAACAGAGTAAGCCAGTATTGCTTGGAATTTCACTGGAAAAAAAAAAAACTTGACAGGGTCTTAAATTTAGCTTGGTGTTTTCTTGAGGAAGAAGTAAAATATATCTGAGGGAATCAGCGAGAGGTGTTACAGATCAGCTCGCTAAATTACACAATAAAGCAGCAGACTGCATAACCACGCTATTAAGGGTATGCTCGCACAGAGGAACTAGAGAAAAAATGGTCTCAAAGGTAATTTGAGAGTTAAATTTTCATGAAATTCACAATATCGGTTGAAATAGAAACTCAACTGGCATTTGGTTTAGAGAGAAACACAAATATAAACAAACATTTTCTACTAAACTGAATAAATCAGACAATCACCGGAGAGACCACAAACATGAACCTCTAAAAAACCTAGCAGAAAAGCTGTGATTGTCAGACTTGGGGGAATGTATACATCAAAATCAAATAGCTACAAGCGTAGTTGTTCAGGGTGAATCATTAGGACAGGTGTACTGTGTGAACGTTATACACCCATTAACAATTACCTCAGAACTGTGTGGCAAAAATGGCAAAGACCTATGAACTTAGTTATTTGTTTGCACCACAAAAGACCACTGCAGTTGTCAGTTTGAGGAAAAAACTCAATCTACCGTCCTCCAGGGTGGAGTATTTTATCAAAAAGTTCAAAAATTGACCCACCAGAAGACTGGACTGCATAACTGTAAATGAAATCAAGAAAGACTGTTGAGAAACAGCAGCAAGACTCAATACAGAGATCAACAAGAATCACCACATAGAGTTCAGCTCAGACGAGCAAGGGTCCAGGAAAGGGAAGCCTTTCGTGAGCTGAGCTAAATGAAACCACTTGGAATAAATCTGCATACATGAAGAACAGGCACAGGAAGGCAGCAGCTTCTGGAGACGTGTGTGTGGAGGAAGACAGATGAAGAATTTCAACCACGCTTCACTGAAGGTCCAATCAAGCTCAGAGTGGGTGGCATCAAACTCCATGCCTGTTTGTTCTTCCAGTGCTGTGGATGCTGAAAGAATATTTGGTCATGGTTAAAATAAATGAGTAAGTAAATAAATAATAATAATACTTAAAATAAATCTAAGAATGGACCTGAACCCTGACCTGGAGCACCTTTCTGATGGAAAGGAGGGGAAAAAATGTTCGATGTGTCATATTAAATGCAAATCAATTCCAATTTTAATCAGACCTAGATCCAAATAATAAAAAATTGCAAAAATTTTTTTAAAAAAAGTTAATATTTGGCAGCAAGGCAGCCAGAAAACACATGTTAAAAATGGTGGAAGACTGTAACACTTAATAACTTTAAAAACTCAAAATATAGAAAAACATATGAGGATAATGATGTTTTTTTAATTGCTTTTAATACACTAAAGCAGTGTAATTTTACAATCACACTGATTACTATTTGTAAAAATCCAGATTTTTGTTGTCCACATTATCTATTGCACCTGGACACCTATTGGACATGTAAATTATTGCACTTTTCTGCAATTTTACTGATCAGTGCCTTCACAAAGCAGAGAACAACTCCAAAAACACAGAAAATTGTTTAGTTTTCATAGTAAATAAAACTGTTAAATGCATTCATTTCTGACAGTACTTTCTTGCTGTCATTTGAAATTTTAGTACATCCATTTTTTTCTATGATGTAAAGCTGACCAAACCTCTTCATGTGGTAAAATTGTTTGACAGGTGTGCTTGTGCTGTTTTTCTTTTAAGTAAGGCAATTTGTATTGTTCTTTTTTATCTGATGCAGCCACAGTCTCATGTTTTTCCCTTCCTTTCCTTTTTGGTCTGTCAATAACTGTCACTAATTAGTACCAGAATGTCTTGTATTTTGGTGTCAAGCTATATATAGACACTAGCTCGTCCCTGCTGTCCTTATGAATCAGGCAGTACTTCAGCTTTCTGGGAACTGTCTGTGTTTTTGTGTTGGAATATATTGTATGTATGGAATCTGTCACTGCCCCTCCTCCCACACACCCGTCTGTTCATATGCTCTCCAGCAGCCATTCAGGTTATTATGGACCTTTGTGGAAAGAGATCAAATTACTAATTAATACATATTGTGTGAGTTCATTAACGATGAGCTCACTTTCGGGCTGCTGAAAGTGCCACAAAGATGATGTTAAAGGCATGAGTCCAGCAGCAGACTGAGTTAGGTCAATGCTTTAGCAGCTCAGTTGATTAATTTGGAATTTCATTAATTCCCCATTAAACTGTTGGTTAATGAATCCTCACCATTGAAATTCACAGTAGCCTTTGCGTTTCGTAACTGTCACGGCGAATGGAACTATTTGGGAAATGCTTTTAATATCATTACTTCATGCTCATCCTGTCTGCTGGCATCTCCGTCAGTCGTCGAGAGATGAAATGATGATGGCCAACATGCTGGGGATTAAAGCATGGCTGATCACAGATCAGTTTCAGCTCTTTAATCTGTGTCTGGGACGGCCAGAGACGCTGACTTAGTAAATGGCAGCGAGGAACACACACACACAGAAAAGGCAGACAGGAAATATCAAATCTGATTCATAGATTTATCTCCTCAGCCTGCACCCTACCGTGCTCCTGCCTGGGTGATGGATAGAATATGTAAGAATCCCGGCAGCTGCTGGTGTACTTCTGAGTACGAACAGTGTGTGAGTGCATGTTTGACTGTGCACACACGACATCCACTCATGCACACTCACACACATAAAAACACACGCGCATTGTGCAGCAGCAGTTTCTTTGCTTTTTACTAAGGAGACAGAAAAGTGTGCGATCGATTAACTGTGAGATCAGGAGAGATGAATGCTCTTTGGTATTCTTTGAAGGACACGGTGCAAAGTGCTGCCCTAAAAGCTCAGCGTGGGGTCTGTGAATGTGAAGTCAGAGCAGTCTGTGCACGGAGAGGTGCAGTCCAGTCGGTAGTTTCTGGCAGTTAAAAATGATCTATTTTGTTGTTGTCGTTGTTATCTACTCGTGATCTTGGGGTGGAAGGTTTACTTAGTCTGCCATCATCTTCATCACTACTTGTAGTTAATGTCATCTTTATGCAACATCTAAGCAAAAGTTTTGTAGTAAAAGGTAGATTGTGCTCTTAAAGGGGAACTTCGTTTTTTTTCAACCTGGGGTCTGTTTTCATATGTCATTTCATACATGTGAGTGATGGAGAAATGAATTTTCGACATAGCTCCAGTATTTAGCCAGGCAGGCAGCTTAGCAGCTCAGCTAGCAGCTCAGCTAGCGAAAAGTATGGGGCAACTTGCCCCCCCGCGTCAAAGTCTGCCCTAACGTGCTTTTTTCCCCACACTGACCGGCTCGGATAGTCTCAACGAGTGCCCCACAACATACTAGAGATAAGAAGTGAACGAAATCGCGCGATAGCTCACGCCAAAACTGGTGTTTTGGCACGAGCTATTGCGCAATTTCGGAACAAGATTTGCTTTCTAGCATCCTGAGATTTGGATACAGACCACAACAAAGAGCGATCGCAAAGTAATGTGGAGATTTTCGATCACTTCTCATCTCTAGTATGTTGTGGGGCACTCGTTGAGACTATCCAAGCCGGTCAGTGTGGGGAAAAAGCACGTTAGGGCAGACTTTGACGTGGGGGGGCAAGTTGCCCCATACTTTTCGCTAGCTGAGCTGCTAAGCTGCCTGCCTGGCTAAATACTGGAGCTATGTCGAAAATTCATTTCTCCATCACTCACATGTATGAAATGACATATGAAAACAGACCCCAGGTTGAAAAAAACTGAAGTTCCGCTTTAAGTCCAGTTTGTTGTGGGTCAGTAGCTCATTGAGTCTATTTAGAGTCATGTCAGATGTGAACAGTTGGTTAGCATGTAAATGGTTCATTGAGTGTCTATTGGGTAAGTAATTGTCTGTGATTAATCAGCTTTTAGTGTTTTTATTGAATTAAACACAAAATACGCTGACCTCTAACAAATCAATATGAATGCATATCAAATGTATAAGAGTGTCAGCATGTACAGAACTTATTTAAAATCAGTTAGAACAGGAAAAACAAACTCAGATTGCTGGTTGTCGGCAGTCACTGTGAATCAGATGGGCAACTTATTTTATGTCAAAAGACTGAGAAAGTAGTTGGTGGAAGAGAGTGGCATTTTTTTTTTTAGAAACTTTGATCACTGCCACATTTATTCAGCCTGCTGATGTCAGTTGGCCATCACTGACTTAAAATTACATTGTATGTGCTGTTGTGCTGCGAGAGACTTTGTATAAAAGCCTTCCATAAAAGGCTTACCACAGAATAAATGCACAAATTAACTTTGCCATTTGGAAAGTTGGTGCTCGTCCAACAGTTTAACCAATGGGAGCATAATTTAATTGACTTTTGCCTCGCTGCCTATTTTTCATTTATTTTCTGCAGTCTTTTGGATTATCAAACAGAATCCTGCATACACACATCTGTACTCTATTTATGCAGACATACATGCGCTAATACATACGTGCAGACAGAAGTACACAAAGCCAGCCAGTTACTTTCATCTCCCAAATTAAGGGGGATGTGAGGGAGAGGAAGAGAGGACAAGGGCATTGGAAGTGTTGTGTTTAGTCAGCAGAGTGTGTCAGCCAGCTAATGGACAGACCGACCGCATGCTCCCCCTGAATGGGCTCCAGAACCATTAGCAACTTGCACACTTCAAAGGGTGGTAATGGGCGATCCTGTGAAACCGTCCTAATGTAGCGCGCGTGCATGTGTCGGTGTCTGTGCACGAGCAAGAAATGTTATTTACCCTTTGTGCATCCTGGTTGTGTGTCTGTGGTTGATTGTGCATGTGGGGTTCAGAGTGTTAATACCCTGATCCCCCACTGAAGACAGGTGGGTGTAGATGAAATACTGAGCAGAATGTTGAATGAGGATGTATCAGTTAGTTTACTCTGCACTATGTGTGTAATATATGACATTATCCTGCATCATTATAGGGATTCAAAGGGTCTTATACATCTGTCTAAAAGGGTCATCTTAATGAATCTGGATATAGGCACACTGAGTTCTCCTTTTCATATTTTCTGCAGGAGTTTGTAGCTCCTGAGGCAATATATATAGTATGTACATTTATCATCAATATCATCTGTTGTGGGAATGCATTTTTTTTTTTTTTGCATTAATGTGGTTATTTAGTCTAAAGAATGCTGAAGAATGACGTACAAGTTAGCAGAAATTATCAAGCTAACATGCTAAACCAAGATTAAATATAGGGATCCACTTGCATGGCTGTCGCAACATCTAGTGCAAATGGTGTGGTGACCATTTGGTAATTTTCTAACTTTGACATTTGTGATCGTCATCTCCATGGTATCTTAGTGCCAAATGCAGGTTCACAAGTGAGAGAATTTGAACAAAAGTCCATTCAGATTAAATGAAAAATGTGTCTTAAACTTTGTACTAAGAAAAAACATCTCAAAAGCCGCCACCTGGGTTATTTCTTTATCAACAAGAGAATTGAATGCTAACAGAAAACACACAGCAAAAAATGTTTAACCTTCAGAACTGCAAGCAGTTTCTAGCTATTTCTGCTCTTCTTATACTTTTTTTTTTTGCACCGCATGTTGTTTTTTTTCCAAATGTCCTTAAGACTTACTAATAGTGAGAAAAAGATTATGAGTCTTCATTCTATAATTTCCATAAAAGTACTCAAAAAGTGAAAATCTAATGATTTTTTTTCTGTAAAAAATCATGCAATTTGTGCATTTATTATGTAAACATAAATTACCTTTCAACTGCACTGTTTTGAGGTTTTTAGCAGGTTAAAATTACATAAGGCAATTCCTCCTCAGCCAGTAAATGTGTTTAAATCCATTTATACATGAATTAAAACTTGTTCATCATTTTCTATCATTTCTCTATAAGATGAATTAAAACCTGCACCACCTCCCTCTGCCTCCGTCACCCAGTGTTTTTGAATGTCAGCACAAGAACTAAACCAGCAGATGTACCTCACTGTGCTGCTAAAATGGGGCCCATATTCTTTAAAGTAACTTTAGCACAACTTTTGCACAATTGAAGCATTTTATGTACAGTAAAGAAATATGTTTTCTGAATTGAGACCAGTGTGTAGCGCAGTTAGTTTGAATGCATTGTCATCAAAATTCTCCTTTTTGTTCAGTAATCCTTCAATTCATGTACCTGCATAAGCAGTTTGATAGCAGTTTAAACAGTTTTTATTAGGAACTGAAATTTAGTGTTCAGCCTTCCCGTCGCTGCTTGCTGTAACCTGATTTCCTAAACGTGTTGTAACTCTCATAGCACAGAAGCTCACTGTCCACTGTGCCATGCATACTCATTAGTAAGTAAGTGCTGTTGCATATGGGATCCTGAGATATGAGTGCATATGCTGCAATTACATGCCCTGGATAAAACAAACGAACAAACCTGCCTTTACTAGCCAGTGTCTTTCTTCTGTCTGCTTGTCTTCCCCTTTGATTCCTTTGCCTTTCTACCAGTCTCCCACTGTTTTTCTGCTGCAGTTCCTCACACATTTATCCTCGTACTGCTTGAGTCGAAGTCTCATTCAGCCTGTCCGCTTATATTTCTATGCAGATTTTATTCAGAATGACATACAAGACAACACCATAATCACATTGGATGTTCCTACTGAGCAATTTCACTGTCAGTTAAACAGAACTGTAAATTTCAACTCATCCAAAAGTAAGAAAACACTGCTTTTGCTCCAGTCTGGATGTCATCATTTTGCATCCCAGCACCGTGCATTTGCACTCAATATATTCCATTATCTTGGAGGAGCATTTGCCCCAAACAAAGGTGAGTGGAAGCAAATCTTGCACAGTCATTGCTGCGATGAGCTGCATACTTCTGCGGGTAAATGATCTCATATTGGTGTGCTGAGTGTGGAAAGTATTCACTCTGCTAGGACCAGCAGCCTTCTTTTCTTACAGGTTAATGTCTACTTGTCTGCGCTAAATGCACTTATGGATAGCTCTGGTCGAGTAGTTGTTATATGCAAGCTTATTCGGACCCTAGTTCCATTTTCTAAATCAAAACACTTCTGGTTTTACAAGGTGCCATCACTTTCCATCTTGCTGATTTACAACATCTGCAGGGGGAGTGCCGAGAGGCTGGCGTCTGTCGGGGCTGTGGCCCTGGAAAGTGGCAGGTGGCTGTGTAAATCATAGATGCAGCCGCTATCTGGCATTGCACATTAATAAAATATTAATAGTTGGTTTATCTGACCAGTACTTCTGGTGCCAAGTAACAAGGGAAGGGATGTTTAATCGATCAATTGACCCCTTGACAGCAGGAAAATTCTACAGTATCCATGAAAATAGTTTGAAACAACATCTTGCTCTTACTCTTAAGCAAGACATTTAACTTGTAGATTTTCTAATACATCCGTTTAGTGACTACAAGGCTAAGTGCACTGAGCAGCTACCAAACTGAGTGTAACACCCATACAATGTGTACACTCTACACCCCTGTGTAGGTGCAACTGGGTTATTAAATCAGTCTGCATTAATCAGTCTTGTTTAATATAGGGGCACTACTTTCAGCTGATAGGAAAATACAGAGTGCAAATTAATCAATGTCATGAATCTGTCTCATAAGATATACTAAACTATCAATTTGGAACTTAGATTAATAATTAAATTAATAACTACAACCCAAAATTACCGTATTAATAGCTAATGAAGGGCTCTGAGTAGGAGAAGCTGGCAGCATTCATGCTTGTACATCAGCATTAATACACCAGCATGTATATTTTAAAGTATTTATTTAGAAGATGCAAATCAAACAGTATATAAAGTAAAATCAAACTAAATGTACTTTAGGGATAGTGTGTGTTTCTGACTTTGTTCTGCCTTTGAATATAACACTTGCATGTCATGAAACCACATGCTAGGTCAGAAACACAAGACTATGTGAAGCATGTACATTAATGAAAGTAAAACGGCCTCATTCTGACTGTAAAGTTGCTGTTTCCATTGATGAGCCAATGTGGAGAAAAGTTGCAATCGTTGCTATGCAGCGTTCTGATGGTGCAGGTTGGAGGAAGCCGGTCTTTCCTTTTCGAGTTATCCGGCAGACTCTGTGTCGTAGCTGCTTGTGCTAAGCTAAACTTCTTTACCCTTGGTTGGCGGTGCGTATCTGGCTAATGAGAAATCTTCAGGTAGGCTTCTGCTTTGCCGCCGTGGAGAGGAGTTTGGTGTGTCTGCTCCGAGCAGAACTGGTGAGAGGTAAGAGGGTGAGACCAGAACTGTAAGAGAGAGAAGAATAGCGGAGCATAGGTTCTGTAGATCTGGTCTGAAAGGCAGTCCAATCGAGGCATGAAATGACTGGAGGAGTGGTGTGACTGTTTTCCTCCATTCCTGCTATATAGATTGTGTCAGCTACCATGACGCACCAAAATGCAGCACATATTTTATGAAATGTTATCTGAGCACCCACGCTGCTTATTTTCAGGACTGTATTCCAGTGAAAGCCTACAATGTCAACCATTCACCAGAATACAGTAGGAAAAAAATGTCAAAAATATAATACACATTTATTTCTAAGCCTTTTTGACAGAAAGGAACAAAAACATACATAAATGCATGACTGTTCAAATTGCTAATTGGTATAAATGTCACACAAAGCATTGTGCAACCATTCGACGGTGTAACAAATCACATTAGCATCATGGAAATAATTTCTTTTAATTACACATTGAAAAGGTCGAATGCAATATTGCTGTCTGGAATCTTCTCTACTGAGAAAAATGCCATCTCACTCAATCACTAATAAGTAATTTTGCAAGTCTGCATGATGGGTAAATATAGCTTTTTGGGGGAACTATTTGGTTTTGTAAAGTTATGATTTTTTTTGTTGTAATAGTGTTGTATAGAGCAGGAAAGCACATATATTACAGAGATGTATGTATTAATTAACCTCCACTGTACTTAGTAGCACAAAAAAATAATTACTGGGACACAAATCCTGTTTCTTTTTGCAGTGGAACATCATCAAAGTAGTTTTGCAGAATTCCATGCATCTTCAGATGACCATAAAGGAATTAAAATGCTGTTTTAAGGAATCATGCTATTTATCAACAGATTGGAAAGAATGAAAGCTCTCAAAAATATTCATACTTGACTAGTATTTTACAGTGCTACCTAAACAGCTTACATTAAGACTCTGCTTTATCAATCAGCCGTTGATGGCAGTAACTATTCATTATGATGACTTCGGGTGCATGTGCACGCTTTTCCCAGATCGCTTTGTATTAGAGGTTTACTTAGTTATGTATTTATTTATTTATTTAATTACCTTACTGGTGCTTTTTGCCACTGATGTCAGCATGAAGGAATGTTACTTTCCGAGAAACAGTGACAAACATTTGCTTTGCTTAGGCATAGAAAACACATTTTATTCAAAGCCTTCACTGTTAAATAACACATTCAACAATGATCAGAACGCATTTGAATAATGCACAAAATGGGACATCTGAAAGCGTACAGTGTACCAGTGACAAATGAGGAACAATCCAGCAGTCAGCAGTGTGTCAGCCCCGCAGTATTTACAGTCTATGCAAGATGTATAGGTGAATGACTAAGAGAGTGTTTGAGAGTGTTTGTGGGAAAGAACGGTAATTTTCCTCTTTCCATCTTGTCATCTTCCCAGCATTAAAAACAGGAAAGCAATCTATCATCGATTCGGTCCTTTGTTACACCCGGCAGGCTTGTGAAATAGACACGCACACTCTGTCTAAAAGCATTTAGATGCACACCTAATTTCATGTCAGTCCACCCCGTTGTTCTTTAGGTAATAACAGTCACATTCACGTGGATGGACAATCACATGATGTCAGTATGTGGTAGTGTTCAATTACATGAAAAATAAACAAACAAACAAAAAAACTCAGTTCAGAACCCAAACTCTCAATCTTAAATGTATCGTTTGCATTTCTGCATTTGGATTGCCTCTGATATGTCTGCTTGTGTGACAAACAAAAAATGTTTTTGCGCTGATCCAACAATCATGACGTGATTTTACACCAACATTAATATTTACACTGCTGCCTATTCTCTAAAAAAGATGTACTTTGAGACCTTAATTGCAGTTGACACCATATAAACTTTTTTTTTTTTTTGCTTTTGCTCGTGTTATTGGGAACACAGCTGGTTCCAAACAGCATTACTATAACATCAAAAAGAATCAATTTGTGCTGCACTACTTGCAGTCACTGTTCTCAAGTGTATTACATTTTCTACAGAACAGAAGAACATCAATGGGGTGCATAAAAATAAGGCTTAAAGTGAAATATTTTAAATGAAATGTGCCTATTTTGCACAGTGGAACATACCTCTGGTGCTTAACGGCTGCATAAAAGGATACGGATTTATATATGTGTGTGTGTGTGTCGGTATATACAGTATGGATATAGTGTTATGCATTGGGCATTATATAATGAACACGACAATTTTGACAAGAAAGCCCTTGCATTTATCAGACAACTAGGCATATTATTGTATTTTAGATGTGTATTTCTATAGCAGCATGTTATACCTGAAGAAGTACGAAAAAGGGAGAAACATACCGTACGAAAGCACACACTGTGATGACCTGCACTATCCACTGCCTGGCCAAAAAACAGTCACCAACTGGATTTAAGTAAGAGCCTTCATTTCTCTTCATTTCTTAAACAATCATCAATCATGTTGGAAGACATCCTGTGGTCGTAGAAAGGATGTTAATCTGTCTCAGAAGCGTCAAATTATTGTCTTGCATCAAGCAAAGAAAACAACTAAGGAGATGAAACTACTAAAATCAGGTTAAGAACTGTCCAATGCATTATTAAAACCTGAAGGATAGTGGTGAACCATCATCTTCAAGGAGCAAGGTCATGTAGTCTGATGATTCCAGATTTACCCCGTACCAAAGCGATGGGGGCATCAGAGTAAGAAGAGAGGCAGATGAAGTGATGCACTCATCATAGCTAGTGAATATAAGACTGTGAGGATTAGGGTTATGATCTGGGGTTGGTCAGCTGACTACCTAAGTATACAAAAAAAATACCAGACCTTTTCATCAGTGACGTTTTTCTTTCCTGACGGTATGGGCATATTCCGAGATGACGATGCCAGGATTCAGGGGACTCACATTGTGAATGAGTGAATCAGGAAGAATGAGACTTCATTTTTACTCATGGATTGACCTTCACAGAGTCCAGACCTCAGCCACATTGAGAATCTTTGGGATGTGCTGAAGAAGACTTTGCACAGAGGTCTGACTCTCCCATCATCAATATAAGATCTTGGTGAAAAATTAATGCATTTCTGGACAGAAATAAATGCTGTGACATTGCAGAAGCTTATTGAAATGATGCCATAGCGAGTAAGTGCCATACTCAAAGCAAAAGGCAGTCCAACGAAATATTAGCGTGTATGACTTTATTTTTGGTCGGGCAATGCATACACACTGCTGGCATTATTGATTCTAATTCCAATACACTTTTGGCCAGATTCTGTAAATATCTCAGATTTTTTCATGCTTTTATGCAGTGAAAAAAGCCCTCAGTGTTTGTACACAACCCACACTCTGTAAATGGAAAGCAAAGTGCCTTGGACTGATCTATTCCATGGAAGCCTTATGCATGTTCCTGCTCATGCACATTTTCCAGAGTCACAGATTAAACCTTTTACTGGCTACAGTTGGTGTTGTCGAGAGACAAGAAAAGAAGAGGCACTTGGTGCTACACTCCAAAACATACTCATCATTCTTTGTCAAGCATGTCAAACATTCACCTTTTGAAGGTCTGCTGGCATTACTATTGAAAAGAATCAAGTCAAAGTGACAATAGGCGAAACTGTAGAGATTTGGAACCACAGACAAGTCCTTTGATATGTACAGCTTGGATATATTGTCTGTGTTACACCTGGAAAACAAACAAGTATGAAATAAAATTAATACTAAAATAGAAGATTTTTTTTTTTGCAAGAATGTGTTGTAAGAAAAAATCTAGCTATTAACCCCAATGATTGTGTGAACCTAATTTTTATATAAAATGGAATATATTTTAATATATTCTTTCTTATGAAGCCATTACATGAGTCTTACCACTTTAGCTACCACAGTTTTTCCCCATTATTACCTTTTTACCATCAAGCTGTGATGCATACTGCTACCAAAGAACCTTCCAAGAGGCCAGTATGATTAAAAAAAGAAAAACATCAAAATAAAAAATGACTCATGCCAAATGGGGTGCAACTCGCACACATACACACTCGCACACGCATATTTTTTTCAAGCTGTTTGAATGACTACCATTTCAAGTGCAGCAGAACAGCAGTAGGTCTCCCTCTCAACAAAAGAGCACCCCTCTTGACAGCCCTGAAAGAATGGCCTACCAGACAAATCCACTAAAATCCAAGTACCTCTACAGTGTCAAAAATGAAATCTTTTCACCTGCTTTTTATAGATCAAGGTAAAACAACCCCCCCCCCCAAAAAAAAAACACCCCCAGGATTCTCGTCAGTCGTTTTCTTTGACAGAAGCATGGGCAGTCCACACTTCTTGGTATTACTCCTTTATTGAGAAAGTAGCGTGATGAGGAGTCGGGGAGAAGATCGGATGAGAGAATCAATCCTGGGCGAGCGAGTACGTATGGTTCCAGAGGTAGAGGTCGTAACAGTTACACCGCCTAATTTCTTTTTCTACTGTCCAAAGTTATATTTTGTCCTGAGCCAAGCATGCCCAGGGCCTTCTCCCCCTCCTCGCCCCCTGCGAGAGCTGTGAACAAAATTTTATAGGAGTGTAAATATTGATGCCTTGAGAATGGCACAGGCTAGCAAACCAGCTGCAGCAGCGAAGGAGGGGGGATAACATGAGGAAATGATCAGGGCTTTGAAACACTCTGGAGATTTCCCTGCATGATGAGAGTTGCTTTGTTGTACTCAGAATGCAGTGTGAGTGGGTTTGTGGCGTCTTTGTTCACTGCGTTTTGTGACTTATGAAGTAGCAGAAAGACAAGTCTACCAGACTCTCATTAATAGCATGAGAGTGGCTGCAGGTAGCACCTTTTCACTGAGGTTGTTAAATAATGCACTGCGACTGCTAATTATGAATAATATATCAGTCATCCTCATCGCCCCTCTTTCTCTCGTTACAACTTAGAATGATCACCTGTTATTTTCCCTTTTTAGTTTACAGCTTTTATCGTGTCTCTTTGTAACGACAGCCTCTGTCGCGCTTTCGTTCATTGTCCTGGTTTCATTCCTTTTAGCACTGATTCATAATAGCTGGTTTCTGGGTTGATTATAAGCCGTCTATCCACAGTGTCCATGTGTTCCAGGGTCAAAAGCATTTCAGTTTATGATGTAACGCTTTGAGTGCGTCATTGTCATTACCATTACCAATGTAAACACCATTTTGTTATCTGGCCTCGTTACTGTGTTAAAAGCCTTCATATTCCTCAGTTGCTGTGACTTTTTCTTCTTTAAATCCTCTTCAAACTTTTCTTTTGTGAGGCAACCCACTCGTTGCTGCTGCTCAATGCAGCCGCTCTCCTTTCTACCCTCGCCACATGCGACTCTCTTTTCTCTAATTTCTCCTTGATTCCTCGGCTCTGTTCGTCTTCTTTCAACCGCCCTGTTTTTGTCTTCTGCTCTCTTTTTTTTCTTTCCACCCGGCACAGTCACAAGAACAAAACACGCATGAAAAAAAAAACAACAAAAAAGCGCTCACTCATGATCTTTCACACTCACAAACACACTCCCACAGACACATATTCACACATTGTCATGAACAGACGCACCAGCTGCAGGTTCAACTACAACGTGTGGTGAGAAAGGAAGAGAAGATTGGTGAAAAACAAGGAAATGAAGTTCTGGATACCTGGCGGAGTGATGAGTGATGGTTTACCCACACACACAAGCAGGACACCAACCTGGAATTTCTATTTTTTGCACTTCTCAAGCTCGCAAGATCCCATTTTCTATTATTTATTGTGCATGTTTTCAATGCTTGACAATATATCATAACAAATATGACACTGCATAAACAGACAGAGATAGAAGAGCAGATAACAATGTGGGTTAGGGTGGGAAACAAATGAGGAGGCAAACTGACAAAACAAAAGGAAAAACGGTTGCAGAGAGAGAGAACAGATTCTTGCAGAAACAGTGAGGCAGATAGAAGCGTTGACATGATATCGTGGCTACTGGAATCTCAAAATGTGTAAAATGTCTAGTACCCTTTTAGCTTTTTTTTTTTTTTTTTTTTTTTTAAGTGTTTTCATTTTTAAGTCCAACTGCTCTCCTAAACTTCACTCCAAGGGCTATACAAGGTTGAAGCTGCATAGTTAATTCCTTAGATTTCTTTTTGTTTTGCAAAAAAAAACAACAAAAAAACTCTTAATTTAATAGAAATATGGTAAATTAAACCAGTACTTAAACAGATTTTGTGCCCCATGCTCCCAAACCTGTGCTTCCTATTGACATCAGGTGCTAACCATCATGAACCTCTTGTATAGAACTCTGCTTTAAAAAATCCAGTGAGATTTTGCTTTAAAATATGATTTTCACTTTTCTCTAACATTTGAATGACTCCTGATGTAGGTCAAGGACATGACTAATACTCAAAACACTATTTATCTACCGTACTCCTCATAAGGACCTTGCACCAGTCGTGAAGAGAAAGCTAACCCTTTACTTTGCTTCTTTTTGCAAGAAATATCAATCAAAACAACTTCACTCCCTTCTGTTGGGGACAGATATGAAAGGAAACACACACAGATATTTTGAATGAAGCACTGATAGTTTCAACAACCCAAAGCTGTTAAACACTCCCTCTCCTTCTTTCTCTGCAGGCCGTTGAATGAGGCTGTGTTTGAAGTATTTTTCTGTGTGTGTGTGTGTGTGTGTGTGTGTGTGTGTGTGTGTGTGTGTGTGTGTGTGTGTGTGTGTGTGTGTGTGTGTGTGTGTGTGTGTGTGTGTGTGTGTGTGTGTGTGTGTGTGTGTGTTACTGAGCTCTCAGGGATTTATATGTTTATCTGCCCACATCTTTCTACATCAATGTATGTTTTCCTCTTTTGTCAGCATGCATGTCTCTGTGTGTGGTTCACATCTCGCATCTAATTGTATTTAGGCATCCAGCATCTGGGTTTCGGGTTGTATTCTCATCTTATTGCTTGTTAGAACAAATTGAGGGTGTGACGCTGTCATGCGTGGACACAATTTTCAGCGGTGTAATCAAGGGTAGATCGATTTTATTCAAATAAAGCCTGAGGTTGCTGTGAGTCAAATTCATGCCTGAAAGGTTTGGATTTAATGAAGCAGAGTGCACAAGTGGAAACTGAGAGGTTTTTTGTGTGCTTGGGAGGCTCTAGTCTGACTTAAATCTCTGTAGGCCGGATGAAGGATGCAGCCATTCGGTGGAAGCTGCTCAGGTATTGATCATCTGTAACAAAACATGAGTAATTTTGTGTTATCTAATATGCCGGACAGTAGCAGGGACGTCTCCATTTCTGTCGTTTTTTTGATGTCAGAGAAGAAATTTTTGGGAAAATGGCTCAACTGAATGTTAGATTGACTCACATGCTCTTTTGTTCCAAAGTTTTCAATTACTTTAATTACTTTAATGTGTTGTTTTTAGCGGTCGCCATGGCAACTTTATCTACTTTGTTAAAAGCAGGACTGGATGCAATGATAGCAGATTTGCATGGCATTAGATGAAAGTGATGGAACCTGTGCTTGCATGAATTCAGGATCTGCAAGTTCAAAATATTGTCAACAAGGAGGTGTCTATACCAGAACATTACTTTGATATCTGGCAAAGTTTATGGCCACTGAGAACTTCCTAAGGTTCTTGACGAAACACAATATATTGGTCACATAAATTCGATCGACAACATAGGATGTCTGGTCCCACAATTGGGATGTACAAAGATTTCACCAGCCACTTTTACAAGGCTAACACGTTGCATTCGGAAAAATGTATTTGTGCTTATTGCAGTGTGACCCCAGTGGTGAAATGATGCAGTTATTTTTTGGAAAATGTCAGAAAATGGTACCAAGTTAGCACACATCTGGTGTCACTTCATGAAACAATTCATGATATGTACAATATATGGTCTAGACTCCAAACTCCTCGATGAGTTTCAGCTCATTCAGAATTCTGCTGCCCATCTTCATCCAACATCTCCACTGCCTCCCCGTCAAACACCACATAAAATTCAAATCCTCCTCACCCACAAAGCCCTCCATCACCAGCCCCCACTATGTATTTTAGAAAATACTGCAATGTTGATTAAAATTTTAATAAATAAACACACTTCAGCTTTGATCCCTCACAGTCCCCAACCACAACTTTCTACCAATGGTTCTAGGGGATTCCATCGACTACAATGGAAGCAGATGCAGGGAAAAAAGAAACAAAATGAATACTTTTCTCTATGATAATGTGTCTAATGCTAATCATTTTCCACACTCACATCTCATCTCCTCCCCGTGAGGATGTAAGGAGTAGAGTACACCTGTTTCCTCCTTCTTAGCTCCTCCAGAAGTCTACTTGCTCCATTTCTCCTCATGATACATCTTGTAAAGACCCCCTTCAAAGAAAATGTCAATAAAAGTCTGGGGAAAAAATCATTAGACTTCCTGTTTCATATGAAATCAATCAAACCAACCTATCATGTCAAGTTGCAGGCCAGGCTTTTCCATATTATCCTATTCATCAGAAGGTTAAAAGTGAATAATTAAGAGATCCACACATTCTAAATGAGACAACGTTGAAGAGTTACATCCCAGCCAATTGGAGGCATGAAATAATTATCTGTATGAGATGACTTTTAAATGGTTTAATCAATGCCTGGAAAGAAAGTTAAACAAACTGGAAGACAGTCTATGAAGGAGAAAGGGGAACGATTTCTTGGTCATGGGAGGAGACAGGATGAGCAGGTTAGCATGAGGACAAGTACCTAATGGCTACCTATGTAGCTTTGCCGATTAGACCCTAGTAATGGTCTGTTTGATCGCTTTCTTTCTGTGCTGTGTTGGCAGCTGTGTTCATGTAAAAGCAACATTTTGTCAATAGCACTTGTTTTTTTTTCCACTTCAAAGACATAGTACTGTAGTTTCAGCTCAAAGCTCATGGTATTTGTAGTTGCTGTAAGACTAAACATAGTGTTTAATTGGATGGATGAGCAGTGACAGGGAAAACACATGATGGCTCCAGTTGGCTCATCAGTAGTTTGTAGAGTCCCAGAACCAATCTCAATGCTAAACAAGCTGGACCAACCTGAACATGCCTAATTCACATTACCCAGTAATTTCCATACTTCCCTAGCTTCAGTGGGAGAGAACCACACTTTAACTAGTGTCATGATAGCAGCTTTGCCTCATGCACGGTGGAAGATTGTTCAATTTCAGAAGGAGTTTGAGTGAGAAAGCCTTGTATAAAAGCTTTACAAATATAACTAAATATATATTGCTCATTTTACAGTCTTTATTGGTGTCTCTGTATGATGACAATGACAAAAAGAGTACAATTTACTTTTAATGTTGTTCACTCTTGCATGTGTGTCCTGACAGGAAAGCAATTCACTGATTCAAACTCCAAACAGACGGCATTAATGATGCTAAAGCTAGCGTTCACAGCGGCAGGCTTTCATTGATGACTTTGAAAAAACTTTTGCATTTTTTAAATTGTGAGATGATGGAACATATATACAGCTCTTTGTAACCCGTCCTTTTCTTCATCCTCTTTTTTTCCCCCCTCATAATCCATCTTTGATGTTATCTTGTTTCCTTGATTTCTGGTATCTCATGTTGTCTGTGTGCATAACTTTAATCATCTTTAATCATTTCCGTCTTTCTTCAGTCACTGTTGTCAGAATTGTAAGCCCGAAATCTCCTCACAACTTCAAAGTGTGTCTGTGTCTGTGAACACATAAAGGCCGGTTCAAACCCAGGCTTTATCCCTTCTTCTTCATGTCTATCTACTTTTCCTCCCTTCCTTCTTCAGTACTGGCCTTCCTGCATCAGCATCCACGCTGTAGACACGCTTTCACCCCATGTCAGTTTTGATTTTCAAAGCGACCGCCTCATCCAGCTGTCAACCAACTGCATTTCTGTGTTTCCTATAGGTTCCATATTATTGTATACATTTGTCCTTTTCCCATATCCATTGCTTCTTCTCCGAGTTAATCCTATGTGAACCGTTGCCATGGCAGTCAGGCTGTCAGGCCAAGGTTGATGGGCAGAAAGATACTTGTACGAGTGTGTGCGGGAGTGTGTGTTTGTGAGTTTGTTGCTAAGATGATTGGATGAGAGCAGAGCAGGGTGAGCGCTGATTGAAGCTCGGAATAACATTAAGGCAAACCTTTCTTTTCTCTGTCTCTGTCTTCTTCGCTCTCCTTGGCATTCTGTCACTCATTGGCTGCCTCGTCTGTCTCATCACTTAGATGCCGTCTCTGTACCGTTCTCTCTATTTGTCTGACTCTCTTAAATTGTCTCTCTTTCAAGCTCCCCTTATCAGACTTTTCGCTGTATGTTTGCCCGTTCTATCTCTTCAAATATACATTTCAACCTATATGTATGTTTGTTTTCTCTTGGAAATCTCCAAAGAAAGGCATAAATGAGGAATAAACGGATTGAAGACGCATCCACCGTGTGCGCATTTTCGTGGATCCCTGTGTCATATGTGTGTCTGTGCCCTGAGTACGAGCAATTATTTTCTTTTGCTCGTGACAAATTGAAAGCAAATGCAGAGATATCGCTAGTAGCTTTGTTGGTTCATGCCTCCTCTGAATGATCACCCTGTTATTAGCAGAGCCGTCTCTTGTTAGTCACTCCATTCCTTTTGGAGAACTCCGTAGCTAAGACTAATGTTATTTTTTCATTCTAAGCTTTCATCATACTTATTTTGCAGCAGCTCTTTGCTGAAGATGCACCTGCTGACATCCATGTAATGACACAGATAGAGAAAAGAAAATTAACCTAGTGTTCTACGCTCCAGGACTACATATATTTGGGTTGGTTGTGCAAACAGTGTATATATTTTCCCTTGCCCTGAGAGCATTCAGAGAGAGGCTGAATTTAAAAGTGACTGTAGTAACGTCATTTAGAGTTAGAACTTACCCTTAACAAACGTCAGACAACTACACCTCAGAGAAAGCATCAAACCAGACACCAGAGCAGTATTACTGAGAGAAGTGTCGGCTTTTTTTCTTTCTTTCTTTAAAGTTGTTCAAGTTTCAGTTGTCCATTACTTCTAGATCTGCACTGAAAAAAAAAACACTGCAAGTATTGCTGTCAGAACTGGGTTGTATCATTAATCTTATTCAAGGCTTTAAGATGTAACTTAATGAGATGACAGATTTGGGGGAAAAAAAGTGAAATTTCAGAATATTCCTTTTTCACTCACCAGCCAAGGGGTCTAGTTTAAAAAAAAAAAAAAAAAAAAAAAACACTGACCAAGCCTATTTTAACTGGTCAAAATATAAATTACCTTCTTGTGTCACATATGCATCAATTCCAGTGCTTTTAGTGAGATAAGATGGTATTATGTTGAATACAACCCTAAAACAAATAAAAAATTGGAAGCAAAACTATTTTCCTTGTTGATCAAGGAGTCGATTCAAGCATGAACGCAACTTAAAATGTTTTGCTTGTTATTAAATATACCTAAAGATCGAAAATAAAGTTGCATTTCATCCGATTCTTCATTACTTTAATCACCATAAACCTCATCAGACTCCTCCTGCTCTCCCACCAGATGATATGCATGCATATTCATTACATGTTTCTTTGCTTGGTTAGAGTTGCAATTAGATGGTTGGTTTGATGGTGAGAGTTTGACAAAAATGTTAGGAATGCTGGTGAGCAGCTCTGTGAAACTGTTTGTGAAAGAAACAAGGTGCCCGTAAACGACATCAAAATGTGACAAACCCTCAGCATAGGCTTTTATCAGACTATTTTGGTACAAACACTTACCTGCTAGTGTGGCAGATAGCCTTCTAAATGTACTCGCCAGTTGGAAAATCTACTCATATTTGGCGTTTGGTGGGTGTTCATTTTGGTCCCTGATGATTAAGGGGAAAAAAAATAAGGATGACATGGCAAACACAAACCAACACAGAGCCCTGCTAACAAGCAACCAAAGCTTGATTTGTGTGATTCTTCCGTGCTACACAGTTCCGAAAAATACTTCTCTGAGCCATGTGGCTGTACTGTGTTACAGGTTTCCTCATTACAAATAAATAAATAAATAACTGTATCTATTATACTTTATGTAGATACAGCTCCACAGACGATGAAGCCCTTTCACTGTCTGTGGAGAGCAGTTCCTGTGAGCCCTGAATGTTAAGACCACAGCATTACCACTTTTCTTTTTTGGATCCTATATTATGCTGACAATTTATTTTATCCTGCCAGAATAACCTCCAAGAGCCTGGGCCTCAGGTGTGTGTGATACTTGAAAGTTCATCCTGGTCTTCTCCTTCTTGCAGCTTTTGCAGTACAAGCCCTTAAATGCCTCATCAGCTGCAGAATCTACATTTGGTTTGCTGAGTACTGACTGCAGCTGCACCAGTAGTTCTTTTTGGTGCGCTCAGTACTTCTGATATTGCTCTCGGCCATTTTTTTCTCGGTTTGTCTCCGTTGTATTTTCTCATCTACGTACTCACTACAGTCCCATCGATCCATTAGACTCTACATTTTCTTTCTTGCACCAGACAAATTGTCTGTCCCAGACATTATAAATTTCCTGAAGGAGTTTAGTCCAAAGTTGATAGCTTGTTTAAAGGTGCCCAACAAACTAAAGAAGCAACAGAAATGCATGTTTGAGCGTAGTGACTCCAGATCAATTATCGTCTCAGTATTTTGTTGTAATATAGAAACTCCCAGTCCTACAGTGTGGCTCAATGATGTGTTATTTGTCGTTTTTGGATAACAATGAATTCTGTGGCTTTGTCGACTTTAAGAAGCTTATAGTAAACCACTAAACTTTCATTTTTTATCTGTTTTCTAAGCCTTCATCTCCCCTCTCACCTCTTATTGTCTTCCTCTGGTCCCATTCTGCTCCCCTATCCTCTGCAGTGTGTTGTCTCTCGGTGCCACAGCTGATATCCTCGGAGAATGCGAGTCCTCCACTATCACATGTCACTCCATTTTGCGCTATGTCCTTGTGAACTTCACAGTCGGAATCTCGTATCGAAAAGTAGGGGAAATGGCTCAGGGGTGAACATTCGTAACCCCTGTGAAAAGGGTGTATATCCCTTTTGTTGTATTTTGTGTGCTTGTGTTTGTTTATCCCTGCGTGTGTGTTTGTGTGTGTGTTTGCTTGTGTACCCCTCTACATACCATGTGGGCAGCATCCCTTTGTGACTAATGGAACAGGAGGTGCAGCGTCCAGTTCTGAGCCCCTGCTATAGTCACTCCAAGCTAAATGGACTCCAGTTGTTAACAGGTTTCTAGTGTTGTCGGGAGGCTCATGTAACAGGGGTCAGACAGAGAGCACAGCACTTCCACTTTCCTTCTGTCTCTGTCTCCCTCACTTTCTGCAACCCTTTCCGCACTCTGCTGTCTGTTTTATTTAATTTTTGTCTTATCTATTTTCCATTTTTTCATTCTTTGTCTGCCTCTTTTCCTTTCTGTCTGCATACATAGATAGATGGATAGATGGATAGATGGATAGATAGATAGTTTGGTTTGTGTGCCAGTATGATGGTCTATCCTCACTATGACCTACTGAACGACCGGATTAAGCCCATCATCCGCGGTCGGTTTGGATTTAAGTCATCTCCCGCATACTCACTCACACACACACTCATAGCACACACACTGAGCCAGCTGTCATCCCCTCCCCCATGTAGCATTTGTAGTCACAAAGTCAAAATAGATACATCGGGATAAGCTCTTAAAATCACTATTCATGAGTGGTCATTTGGTATTTCTTATTTCAGAATAATGCATGTGTGTCAGAAGGTTAATAGTGGCTAAAGCATCATCTCACTCCAAATTATGTCAGCTGTGCAGAATATGTTTATACACACGTGGACAAAATTGTTGGTACCCCTCAGTTAAAGAAGGAAAAACCCACAATTCTCACTGAAATCACTTGAAACTCACAAAAGTAACAATAAATAAAAATTTATTGAAAATTAAATAATCAAAAACAGCCATTACTTTTGAATTGTTGATTAACATAATTATTTTAAAAAACAAACTAATGAAACAGGCCTGGACAAAAATGATGGTACCTCTATAAAAGATTGAAAACTATTTGACCAGAGTGACATGATTAACTCAGGTGTGTCATTTAATGGACATCACAGGTGTTTCCAAA
Source organism: Acanthochromis polyacanthus (assembly GCF_021347895.1). Taxonomy (NCBI): domain Eukaryota; kingdom Metazoa; phylum Chordata; class Actinopteri; family Pomacentridae; genus Acanthochromis; species Acanthochromis polyacanthus. The sequence continues at coordinate 15,752,257 of NC_067132.1, forward strand.
CTCATAATCAGTCAGTCTGCCTATTTAAAGGGAGACAAGTAGTCACCCTGCTGTTTGGTGAAAAGGTGTGTACCACACTGAACATGGACAACAGAAAGCGAAGGAGAGAATTGTCCCAGGACATCCGAAAAAAATTATAGACAAACATCTTAAAGGTAAAGGCTATAAGAGCATCTCTAAACAGCTTGAAGTTCCTGTGACAACAGTGGCTCATATTATTCAGAAGTTCAAGACCCACGGGACAGTAGCCAACCTCCCTGGACGTGGCCGCAAGAGGAAAATTGATGACAAATTGAAGAGACGGATGGTTGGAATTGTATCCAAAGAGCCCAGAGCAACCTCCAAAGAAATTAAAGGTGAACTCCAAGGCCAAGGTACATCAGTGTCAGATCGCACCATTCGTCGTTGTTTGAGCCAAAGTGGACTTCATGGGAGACGACCAAGGAGGACACCACTGCTGAAAAAAACTCATAAAAAAGCCAGACTGGAATTTGCAAAAATGCATGTTGACAAGCCACAAAGCTTCTGGGAGAATGTCCTTTGGACAGATGAGACCAAACTGGAGCTTTTTGGTAAGGCACATCAACTCTATGTTCATAGACTCAAAAACCAAGCATACGAAGAAAAGAACACTGTCCCTACGGTGAAACATGGAGGAGGCTCAGTAATGTTTTGGGGCTGCTTTGCTGCATCTGGCACAGGGTGTCTTGAAAGTGTGCAAGGTACGATGAAATCTGAAGACTATCAAGGCATTCTGGAGAGAAATGTGCTGCCTAGTGTCAGAAAGCTTGGTCTCAGTCGCAGGTCATGGGTCTTCCAACAGGACAACGATCCAAAACACACAGCCAAAAACACCCAAGAATGGCTGAGAGAAAAGCGTTGGACTATTCTAAAGTGGCCTTCTCTGAGCCCAGATCTGAATCCCATTGAACATATGTGGAAGGAGCTGAAACATGCCATTTGGAGAAGACACCCATCAAACCTGAGACAACTGGAGCTGTTTGCTCATGAGGAGTGGGCCAAAATACCTGTTGACAGCTGCAGAACGCTCATTGACAAATACAGAAATCGTTTAATTGCAGTGATTGCCTCAAAAGGTTGTGCAAGAAAATATTAAGTTATGGGTACCATCATTTTTGTCCAGCCCTATTTCATTAGTTTGTTTTTTTAAATAATTATGTTACTCAACAATTCAAAAGTGATGGCTGATTTTGATTATTTAATTTTCAATAAATTTTTATTTATTGTTACTTTTGTGAGTTTCAAGTGATTTCAGTGAGAATTGTGGGTTTTTCCTTCTTTAACTGAGGGGTACCAACAATTTTGTCCACGTGTGTAACAAGAGGAACTGCATTAAATACTGTATCTCCAGTTAGTGTGATTATCAGTTTGTACTCTTTGTGATATTCTGGCAGAAACTATGGAAGTGTCCATTCCAGCTCAGTTTTAACATTTCAACTCGTCGCCATGTGTGCATGCGTGTTGCTTAACATATGTGTGCGTCTGTGGCATGGATGTCTAAACGCATAACCGTCGCGTGAGCAACGCAGCAGACGTCTGCCAGTGCCCTTCCTTTGAAGGCTGTTCAGACAGTGGTGTGTTTGGTGGTGCGGTGAAACTGCTCCTGATGTTCCATATCAAAGGGAAGGCTAGCACACATGCTGCTTCCTGTCACAAACTAGTGGCGGTGAGGGAGACGTGTCAACAGCAGGAAGAATAGGGGGGATATTAGAAAAAGAAAGACTTTAATTTATTTCACTTACTTGGAAAGAAACCAGATTCTGTTACAGCAAACTGGAGACAAAATAAGCAGAGGGGTTCATTTAGAGGGTAAATGCATGCTTAGGCTCACTTTCTGTATGTGAAAGATGGGTCCTTGGATAACTACAAAACAATTAGTACTTTTAATGTGTGCTTTTTCTCTCTCTCTCTCTACCTCCACCTCCACAAATAAAAGAAGATTTAGTGTACTTCAACACTTTAACTGCTGGCTTGTTTGACTGTGCTGTGAACCTGTTGGAGAGTGGAAAGTGAGACTGCATCATCACAAAGTCACTCATTCGCACATCTTAAGTGTGTACATGTGAGCATTTCTATCCAAAAACTGTCTGAAAGTCATGCAGTAATGAGGAAATGTGTCCATTACGCACAGCTTGTGTTCTGTATTTTGGAATAGAGAAACAAGTCCAGCTTTCTGTGCTTGTCAGTGGTAACCACACTTGGTGGAATCTACTGTATCCATCCCACGATCTGTATGTTGATAGAGTTTACTTACAGTGTGTGTAGATACAGTTTTGACTGGCGTACAAGATGCCAAACATTTTGATTCCTCTTATATGAGATGGCTGCCTAATCTTGGGTCATATCTGTTGTCAAATAGTGAAATCTGCAGACACGGTGTTCTAAACAACTGCATTACGTGAAATAACTAGTAAAGAAAGAGGCACGTACTTGCTTCCTTCATCTTTTGCTCTTTGCCATGCTCTTTCAGTCTCTTAATAGATGAGTCTGAATGTCAGTAAAGTAAACATTAAAGCATATATTCAACTAAATTTACATTCTTTGCATAACTAGCCTCTTAACCTTAAGCTAAGTACTACGTGATCCATGTTCCACCCAAGTAGCAAACATAATTCAGGAGCCAGTTTGGATGATGTGCTCTAACTTATTCAAATCACCCACCACTGCAGGATTTACCTGCATCACTGTCTATCCGAAAAGGGGTATTGCTCCCTCTTACACCCTTCTATACCCTCCATCTTTTGAGCCACCCACAGCCCTTCTCTAATCACCCAGCAGGCCCACTCTCGTTGGGACAGGATTAGAGACCTCTCCCATCCACTCAGTGAGGCTCAAGGCTATTTCTCTCTCTCTCTCTCTCTCTCTGTGTGTGTGTGTGTGTGTGTGTGTGTGTGTGTGTGTGTGTGTGTGTGTGTGTGTGTGTGTGTGTGTGTGTGTGTGTGTGTGTGTGTGTGTGTGTGTGTGTGCGTCCTTGTGTTGGTGTGCTCGCAGGTGTGTACGTCGAGACACACGAGAAAGAATTGGACAATGAGCAAGAGCTACAAGGAGGTAGAAGTGAATGAGACGGAGAGACAGAGAAAGAGAGAGAAAGAGGCAGAGTTGCAGAGGTATAAATCACTGAAGTACAATGTGTCAGACGAAGGACAAAAACATCTCCTGCAGCCCTCTGGGGGTACAGACTGAAGGAGCCCAGTGAGAGGGATGCAAGAAGGGAGATACAATAAACTGGAAGAGCAGAGGCGTATAGAATTAGTGCTATCGGTTCTACTATTCACCACATTTTTGAGTAGGGAACAAACAAGGTGCAAGCATGGACAAATTTGACTCGTCTTTAGCTTTAATTTCATGACCATAAAACAGTGAAAATGTGACAACCACACCTACTGTAGAGCAAAATGGACTTGTGGTGAGGTAGTTGAGCCTATTTGGCACCAAATCTGGCATACAAAGTGCAGAAAGCTTTTCTTTTATTGCAGAAAAATCCACACGAATACACTATATATATTGCTTGACATTTACGAAAGTATTATGTGATGAATTCTGCCAGTAACCGATGTCAGCTGAGCCAGTAAACCTTAGAAGTGAGAAGCCTGTTATTGGTCTGTGAAAACCAAATTGAACTTTGGTAGAAAAAACTGCGTCAGCAAATGAAAGAAAAGCCAAAAAAAAACAAAAAACAAAACAATAACAACACATTGGAGAACAAGGTATTGTCAGGTTTGAAGAGAGGCGGAATGAGGGAAATTTTGGATGACCGCGTTTGGCTAATGGCTGATTGTGAAGAGTGCTGCTGGCAAGACAAAAGATGAGAGGAAGAGTGAGTGACGGAAGACACAGTCAATATGTGAGGCTGTTCATCAGACTAGATTGACGGTGAGAAACACTGACTGTAATCCTGAGTCAGTAGACAAACTGTGCGCGAACATTGTCATGTTGTGAGTTCATAATATTTGTGACATTTTAGTTCTCGCAACCTTGAACACTGTGATGCAACAAAGGTGTTGTTTGAGCAACAGCTTATCAATTTCCATAGTGACTGTCTGCACTGAGGTTCGGCAGCTGTCTGCTGTTGCGCTGCTGAGTCTGTGAGCCATTTTTTATCAAATTAATTTTATTTTTTTTTACTAAATCCAGCACCTTGAATAAACTACTGCTTGTTTTATTTCCATCTAGAACCATGTTTAGCCGTTGTTTGATCTCTGGCAATGGCAATGATTTTTTATTTCCTGAAGTAGAGTTTGTATTTGATTTTATTTATTCATTTTCTGTGCAGAGAAATAGCTCAGGATTCAAGGATTCAAAGGCTTTACTGTCAACAAGTTAGCAGTGAAATGAAATTCTTAGCTCTCTTTGTGTGTGCCCAGTGCTGTTGGTAACCTATTCACAGACGACATTCATTCAGACACACTCTTATACACTGAGGTAACCAAAAGGACAGTATGAAAATACAAGAACAGTGCAAAAGGTTTGTACAGAAATAACATTAAAAAAAACACAGGATGGGCAGAAGGTTAAGATCTGACATTATGAACTAAGGTGGGCATGAAAGTACAGTGCAAAAAAGGCATGTGCAGATGAAACTGTGTGGGGAAAAAGGGGCAATGATTTTTGGTGCAAAAGTCAACATGTGCAAACCAATACAGTGGTGCAAAAATGCATTAAATTAAGCCTCACGTATATGCTGTGACGCTGTCCTATTTAGCCATGCTTCTAATTCATGTAAAGGCACCGTTTTAGCACCTTACATGATATATTTACTTTATTCTTATCTCAGCATATTCTGTTTTTCACTTCATTTTATATTGTTTTAACCAACACATGGCTGATAATATTATGTACAGTTGTTGCTACCATTCTGTGTAAAACTGTGCCATGTGCCTAAATTGCTCCCAGGGGACAAGTAAAGTTTTTTGAAGTGAATTGATCTGAGCTGCATTGGATTTAATTGAATTAAGTGGTGGTTGGTGCAGTGGGTGGGAGTTACTGTACCGAGCCATGATGCTACTCGTGATAATGCTATCAGGAGCAGTGATGGTGGCAGCTGAATTTCCTCAGCCTAATCAGGAAGTACAGCCTCTGCTCTGCTTTCCTGATCACCTGAGTGATGTGGTGAGTCCAGATAAAGTTCTCACTGGTGTGAACCCTGAGGAGCTTTGAGGTGCTAATCAATGAGCAGTACAGTTAGTTTAAACTACTCTGTGATCACCTTCAGACTGTCATCAGTGTTGCTTAAAAAATGGATTTTTGATTAAAATGCATTCAAATCCAATTTGAAACTGATGGATTTACAGCTAAAAAGAAAATATGTGAGGTAAAAAGGCTGCAGTTGCTTTTGTTCCATGGTGACATTGCTCCTATTTACTTTCTACCAAATGTCCCAAGACAGCTTTTTCCTCTAATGTCATGATGATGGAGGACCCAGTCCTTCATTATGCTAGTAATGATTAGCATTGATCTTTACCATTAGGAAATGAAGGGATGCCAGGAAATATCTCCCATTACAGAGTTCCCCTCACACAGGGATGTTGAACAAATGCTTCTCTTAGGTTTTGTTAACTGTTCTCCATAGTTTAAAAGCAGCCTCACACTTACGTGAACGCTTCATAGATGCATACTGTAATTTACTTTATGGTGGTTCTGAATACCGCAGCTTTTTTATAAACTACACTTCAGCATTTCCTGTTTGCATTAAATCTCAAGCAAGCAATGATTTATGAAAAAAAGAAACATGCAGTCTGTTAATAATATGCGGTTAACACTTCAAATTGGTCCTGGATAAGCACAAAGATGCAATCACGGAGAGCAATGTGCCATTTACTGTTTGTGTGCATGCGCGTGTCAATGTATGTCAAGGATTATAAATTGATTTTGAATTGAATGTATGCATGGATGAATGAATGAGCAGTGAGAAAGTGTGACTGCACTTTACTTCTCACTATGTGTTGATGCCGTTCTGTAAAGCAACGCAAGCTCGCTTTCGAAAATAAATGTGTAGCAATGAAAGGTTTTTATTTATCAGGTAATTTCACATGAAGTGCAGTAAACAGAAACAAAATAAATCAAACGGATAATATGTGTGAGCACCTTTTGTCTGTGAAACAACACCAAATCTCTGAGGCACACTGAAGTTACAAACATCTTTGAGAACTCAAAACAGCTCTTCTGTGGATTTAGAGTATCCCAATTACTTCTGCAATGCCCAGCTGACTTGATGATGTTGAGATGCGCTCTGTGGGGACTAACCATTTGTTTCAGGATTCCTGCTTGTTCTTCTTGCCGCTGAAGTTAGTTCTTTATGACTATGGCTGTATGTTTGGGCGTCATGCTGATGGTGCTGCATGATAGATAAGAATCTAAGCATCTACTGTGCCTAAAACGTTTGCATGGCACACTTTTTTTTATGACAGACTGTGGAGGGCAGATTATATTCATCTGCTCCTGGCATCAGATTAGTCTTCTCTGGGCATGTGTAAGCATGTATGTCTGCACAATCTCTCTTTCTTCTTTATTCGCTCACCCTGTTTCCATTCCATCCTCTCCTCCCTCTGTTTATGATCCCTTCACTTTAGTTATTACAGCGCCACTCTGTTTCTCCTCCTCCTCCCGCCCTCTGTCTCCATCCCTTTTTCCCACATGAAGCTGCATGACCTGAGTCAGCAGTCTCTGCTCTGTCAGAGTGTAACTGTCTTGCATTCATGCTGATGTGTCTGACGCTGTTGGATCGCTTACAGGAAGTGAATCACGCTGGTCAATAAACAGTCTGGACTTATCATGTTTCAGATGATGTTATGCAGACTAGCCCCAAGTCTGTATTGTTTTATTTATTACTACAGTAGTTGTGTCTTCAAGTTCATTCTTTTTTTTTGTCTTACCGACCTGCTGGCAGTTACCAAAGCAGCTTTTTCTGGAGACAAATGCAAACTTTGTTCGAAAATGAACACACACACACGCACACACACTGATATCCACAGATTTCAACATGCCCCATTGAGAACACAGGTGCTAATGGTGCTGCCCAACTGTGTGTAGTAATCGGTAGCCTCCTGTTTACCTTCACTAGCCAGAATCCTGATGAAGTCAATTCAGACAGTGCAGTGACACACAGAATGTATCTGCTGTAGATTAATATCAACACATCCTGTAGTTTCATGATGACATTGTGACATAACTGTAGTAAAAAAAAATCCACTTGAATCATTTCACCTCAATTCACCAAATTCATAAAATTGTATTTGTCAAATTTTTTCTGTGCGTATGTATGTTAGTGTAATTAATTTTTAGTTACAGGCAATATTTTTTTGCATTGAGTTGATCTGATATGTATGTTCCTCAATGAAACAGCCCAAATCAGTGACAAGATGGTATAAATATGGTATAAAAAACCCCAACAAAACAAAAATAAAGTCCATGTTTCTCTCTAATCAGATATTCCACCAACCATTAAAGGCTTGTTGTTCACTCTGAGGTGGATTTTTTTCCGCTGTGATTGCCACCAATGGGGGCTTTAAAGATGCAGTGTATGGTGTCAGTCAAAGGCATATATTGTGAGAATGAAGTATTAAAATTATGGGGTTTTTGTCATTTATGGCCCAATTATTGAGCGAGTATGACATGAAACCACTCTGAAAGTGGTCCAGAATGGAAGAGTTATATAATATTGATAATGGGCTAAAAGAAGAATTGAGGTTTTCCAACTCCTAGTGCTATATAGAATTTAATGAAAGCAAGAAATGTTCATTGTTCAGTTGAACGTGTCAGACTGGTGTGAAGAAAACACCACAAAAATCGATTGACCTTACCTTCTTTAAGAATTTTTAATGCAAAAAAAAAAATGTTACCAGTTATTCCAGATGGTCAACTCAGTCATTATTGACTATTGAATAGTGACTGTGAAATTGAAGCTGGTCAATCCTGAGGCGTGAATTAAGACGGAATGACCCACTTATTATTAAGACTTGCAAATATCATTTGAGCTTTCTATATTTATTAAGTTTAATATGGAACAGTTCGTGTAGTAGCATCAAATGAAGCACGAGGCTATCCAATCCATTTTCTTCATCTCGTCTTCCTCCTATCACACCTTCAAGTCAGTGTTAATATTTAGCAACAATTATTTTACTAAAACACAGGCAAAGACAGCCGTGATTAAGTTTGGAGGAATCTTACTTCCTCTCTCTCTTTATCAAAGCTGTCCATTAAATAATATTATCAACATCATTAAATATCCTTGTACATTCATCGTCTTTGTGTCTCTTTCTTCTTTCTCTTTGTGTGGGCAAACCAGTACAGGTAAACCATGCTGTCAGAAGGTTGTGAGGGGAAGATCAATGATACAGTCTGTGCTGTACCTCTAAGGCCTCACAGTCTTTAACAAAGAGGATAATGTATGATCAGGTGTCTCTCTTTTACATTTTCTCGCATATATGTACTTGTCTGCAGCTTTAAAATGAAAACCCAAAGCTGTTTAGTTAATAACTAGTCATCTTTATGATGTGAAACTGGAGGAGATGATCTGATATACGATCCACAGGGAAAAAAAGAGTGTGTGCGCAAGCATGCACATTTCCTCATTTGTGCAAGGCAATTAGTGTGCGTGTGCGCACAGAGCCCTATTATCTACCCACCAGCTGAATGTTAATTGGTCAAGGCGCGTGTGGAAATGACCCATTTGACCTGTGTCGAGCCCGAGTCGCACAGTGCCGCAGTTCACAGTTCAAACTTCAGCTGTCTCGACTAGCAGCTTTGAACCTCAGAGAATAGTAGGGAAAAGGCCAAAAGGTTCCAACCTCTGAAGGGAAAATTGACTGTTTGGAAATGAACTGAATGTAAAAGAAGCTTATAATTTAGAGAGGAAAATTGGACGGGGAGGGAGAATGTGGAGCTTGTACAAAGCAAGGATGTGAATGCTACAATGGAGAGACGGTGAATGGACATGAGTGAAAGGAGAAAGAGACAGATAAAATTTAAAAAAAAAAACATGAAAAATAAGATCGGAATTGAAGCAAGGAAATCTCGAATGAATAAGGTTTGAGTGGCAGTAACTTCTGGAAACAAATCAGAATACAGATGATAAAATACAAAGAACACATCCAAGCCATGTACGTTGTTGAATTTGTTGATATATTTGGAGAAGCAAACGACTGACCCTCGTTGAAACAGTCCCTTCTAGCTAAGAGAAAAAAATGACACAATTGTTATATTTTCATACTTAAAAAACAAACTTAGCAAAAGGAGGAAACAGATCTATAGCACTGTAGGTTCATATCTACATTTATCACACCTTTATACGTCCATAAAATTTGAATCTGGAGCTCCAGATTAGGTGAACATGATTACAGCCTTTTTATGGAGTGTCACATGGAGCCTGTTTTATTTAAATTTTTGACACAAAGTGTCTTCTGTTCTCTTTGCTACTGAAGTATGTGGCATCATCATGCAAAGATTCAAGGAACTCTCTCAGGCCTTCAGAAAAGAGCACTAAATTATTTGAAGTAAATCACTCCACTGTGAGGAAAATTATCTACAAGTGGCATAGATTTCAAATGGCTGTCGGTTTGCCCAGGATCGGCTGCCCTAGAAAATTCAGCCAAAGAGCAGATCATTTGATTCAAAAAGAAGTCATCAAGAACCACAGATGCCATCACAGATTCTGCAGATAACTGTTGCAACTGTTGGTGTCAGAGTGCACAAATCTACATAAGATGGAGTTTGCACAAATGTGACCTGCATGACAGAAAAGCAAAGAAAAATTAGAATTTCAGTCAACATGCAGGCAATGACCAGGCCTTTTGTAATAATGTGCTCTGGCCATAAAAGATAGATTTGTTTGGCCACAGTAAGTAGACATATTTGATGCAGACATAAGATAGCTTTTCACTGCAAGAAGCTCATACCAGCTGTGAAGCATGGTGGAGAAAATGGTACTGTTGGAGTTGCTTCACTGCCTCAGGGCCTGGGCAGCTTGCTTCCATTGATTATTCTATGAATTCTGCATCAAGACAGCTTGAAGATAATATGAAGATATCTGTCCGAAAGTTAAAGCTGAACCGGAAGTGAACCTTTCAACAGGATAATGATCCTAAGCACACCAGCACATCCAAGAAGGATCGACTCTAAAAGAAGAAATGGAGGGATATAGACTGACATGACCCCAAAGCCCATTATTGAATCCTACTGAAATGTGGGCGGATTTTAAATAAGCCACAAAACCCTCAAATGTCTTGCAACTGAAAGGATTTCATGTGATTAAGAATTTCACTTAACCATTGTCATAGATTGGTGATTGACTGTCACCTACACAACGTTATTTCCGCTAAAATATTAGCTTGTAAGGCCAAGAGTTTCTTTGCTTTTTCCACAAAAGGATATTACACATGGTGACATTTTAGATAAATAAATGATTGAAAATCCAAATTTTTCTTGGTTAAGCATGTCACCTGCATTTGCAGGTACTCAGTTATAGACAAAAATGTTTCTTTGTCCAAATATAGCAAGACAAGCAACAGTTTCCATAGTTTTTTTTCTTATTTATTATTAAGACCTGATAGTTCCAAAAAGATCAGATTTCATATTACATACACTACCATTCAAAAGTTTAGGGTCACCCAGACAATTTCATGTATTCCATGAAAAGTCACACATGTGCTAACATAATTGCACAATGGTTTTCTAATCATCAATGAGCCTTTCAACACCATTAGCTAACACAATGTAGCATTAGAGCACAGGAGTGATGGTTGCTGGAAATGTTCCTCTGTACCCCTATGGAGATATTCCATTAAAAATCAGCCGTTTCCAGATAGAATAGTCATTAGCAAAGTCTATACCATATTTCTGATTAATTTCATGTTATCTTCATTAAAAAATGGTTTTCTTTCAAAAATATGTACACTTCTAAGTGACCCCAAACTTTTGAACGGTAGTGTAAATGGGCTGATTAGTACAGGTTAATTACCATCATGGCTATACCTATTATTCATACATACTGAGGTATAATGGGCAAGAATTCTATACACTTCAGCTTGCACAGACTTTCTTTTACTGTTCTTGTGCAGAAATTTATAATTCTTTTAAAGCTAGTCAATGACTTTTCCCACTAGCACAATCGTTGGCTTTAACCTGAAACACCAGGTTAAAATGTTGCCTACAAATACAGGATGCATCTCGCTCAAATAACAACAAGCAGACCATTAAAACGACAAAAAACAGATTTGGTCACAATCTTGGTAGATTGTAGCATATAGCAGTTACTGAGACAACCCATGTTCACTGGAAAAAATGCCCCTCTCAAAACAAGAAAAAAGCTTATTTCAATGAACTTTTACCTTGAAATAAGTGAAAAAAATCTGCCAATGGAACAAATGAAAAATGGCTTAGTAAGATTTCTTGCAACACGATATGATATTTAGAATGCTGAGATCTTAAAATTAGCTGGGAAAACTATTTTAAGCTCTATTTTACCTGGATTGTCAAGCTTAGGTGTCTTAAAATAAGCAGTCATGCTGAAAAAATTAGCAATTTTTCACTCAAAAATACATTTTTGATTTCATTTAACCTCCTAATTTGAGACGTATTAAACTTATTTTGAGCTTTCTTGTAAAGTACAACTCAAAACAAGATAATGTCAAGATTGTTTGACTTAGAACAAGTCCCTCTATCTTGCTGAAATGTCACTGGTTAAGTGAATTTATCTTAAATCGAGTGGAATGAGACATTTTGACTAAAAATAAGACAAATAGAATTGGCACGATTTTGGGTTTCTGCAGTGTGCATCAGTATTTTTAGCACCAGTCTAAGCTTGACCAATTCCGCTGCTGTGAGTCAAGCTTGGGAATCAACTGTAATATGATATGAGCAGCATGGACGGACACGTGGATCACGTGGAGCATATTGATGAGGCGACATGAGAGAGGAAGGCAGGCAGAGATGTTTGCGGCATCAGATCTCATGTAAAATATTAGCAGCGGTGCCTTGGAGCCAGATTAGACACTAACTCTGATCTTGATCTGTTAGCGCTGAGATTTCTCCTTGAACTGGGACAGTCTGGCTGTGCAGGAGGTAATATGTTGCTGTCACTAAACATCTTGTGGGCATTTGTGTGTTTATGTGAACTCGGTTAAACTGAGCTGATTGTATTTGTTTATTTTCTATTTCTTAAATGGCCTATTATTCCGCATGGTAGCACTTAGACAAACAAACAGATACATTACATTAAATTCCATGTGTTACACACTTGCTCCCTCATTGAGTGAATCACTCACCTTGTTGCTTTGTTTTTTTTTTCTTTCTGTTTAGTGCGTGAAGGATGTTGATGGGTTGCAGAAGAAAAAGAAAAAAACAAAGCCTCTTATCATGAATGAAATGGGCATAGAGATGAATACACAGAGGCAGAAGGAAAGAATGAGAAGGATGAAGAGGAGAAAAGTGGGTGGAGGCTGGGAACTAGGAAAAGCCAGAAAGGCATAAACAGGCAGATGGTAATTGCTTGAGCAATCGTAACATTTTGCAACTCCAAAATTTGCATTATGTGATATCATCTATGTGGGTAGAAGAATCAGTGTGAGAAGAGGAATATGATGGAACTTAGGGCAGGTAGTAAGATAATAATATTGCCCTCTAATGATGAAGGCTACAACACAGAAATAACCAGAGGAGACAAAGTAGTAGAAGAACTCCACAGGAAATAGGTGAGAGAGTGATGTAGAGATAGAAAGATGGGAGAGGTGAGGAATCAGCTGATGGATAACGACCTCCAAATTCCCTTGGATCAGGATGTAGATGAACGGTGGATGTAGTTTTTGCATGAGGCCTGTTTGCGCGCAGCTTCTCTCTGTTGCCGCCGACTGTCCGACTCTGCTGCGTTTGGAACCTGGCTTACGCTGGAGCTGAGCTGTATCGACTCCAAGCAGCTCATCTTATCTGATTGCAACCCTCTGTGATGACTCTGACACAGAAAGAACAACAGGGACACACGGAAACAGAGGAGCGAGAGAGAGAGAGAACAGAAAGTGAAAGAAAACAGCGACAGGCAAATAAAAAAGTGGAGGATTGTGCAGGAAAACTATATATGAGAGAAATACACCTCAAATAAATCCCCCCTAACCTGGAGGTGTTTATGGATGATTTAGATCTTGGCTTGGGAGAACAGAGCTTTGTCAACAAGAAGTACAACAGATACCTCATATCTTCTCCTGCTCTCCGTTTTGTATTTTTTTCTCCATATTTGTTCCTTTCTTGCCTCTTTTTCAGTTTTCATTCATATGCGTCTTGTTGCCTTTTCCCACACGCTGCTCCTTAGCCTGCTGTACTTGCACCACCTCGCATGTGGATACCCAAAATGTGACTCAGTGCAGCATGACTACATGCATCCCCTTATGTGCTTGTCTTTCTCTTTTTCTCTGTGTTGCTTTTCCTCTGAACAAATTTAGGTGAAGCAGTAGAACAGAATTGATTTGTGTGAATGTTTGCTTTTTACATGAGTTTGTTCTTTTTCCTGAGATTCTACAGAAAACTCATATTTACATTATGAGTCATCAGCTCTATGTAGTATTTCCCCCTATGTTTTGGTGTTGTTATGGATTTCTACTGTGGATATGAGCATCATTGCTTTTGTAGATAAACTGAAATGTCGTCTGTGTCACGTTCAGTTATTATTAGTGACAACAGTGGCCATTAGGTACCTGTGAATATGCCTGGTATCAGCTAAAACAGTGACCTGACATACATAGGACTGACACTGACGTGTCTGTCTGATAGATGAGGTAACTAAAGATACATTGTTTAGTTTTGATTATAGACTCTATTTGACTCTACACCACTAAAACACAGTGTGGCAATAGGTCGTGCTATGTGAGACTATAATTCGACTGATGTTCTGTTTTTGTTTTTTTTTCTTCAGTTTTGCCCCCTCGTGAATCAAATGTGGTGCCAGGGTTGACCCAGTTTTTTCCTTGAATATGGTCATATTTCAATTTGGCCGGATGGGTTTTCACTCTATAAAAATGTCTTGTTTCTGTGCTGACATGAAATTTCTGTTGTGCTGGGAGTTGGTTGTTGATGTAAGGTAGCAGAGCAAGGCAAAGTACTCGAGAATCAGTACAAATGTTACCTCCGTAGGATTTTCCTGGAAAATGCGTCCTGACTCCTCTATACTGCAGTCATTTCTCAGGCTGTTATAGGTCACTGAGATCACGTCACACATTAAAAAAAAAAGTGATACATGCAAACTGATTCATGCATGGTGCCTTTAAATGATGCAATGATATGAAAAACAATGACAAAGACCTTGTGTGGGTGTGTGCATGTTTCTGTATCACACAAGTTGCCAGGAAAAAAAATCATTGGGAGTTAATTTCGCAGGTCACACTGCAGGTCATGTGATGTGCTTGGACTCAAAATGACCTTTTTTAATTGTACGGTAATACCTTCGTAGCATTACAATACCACTGAATTACACAGCCTTCCCTTCATTTGCATGCAAAAGCATTCAGTTAAACTTGTTCATCTTTTGCAGATAAGTAACTTTCCTGTCTGTCTCTCTGTCTGTCTGTCTGTCTGTTCCATGAAAAGTCACACTTTTATTCATGTGCTAACATAATTGCACAAGGATTTTCTAACCATCAGTTAACCTTTCAACACCATTAGCTAACACAATGTAGCATTAGAACACAGGAGTGATGGTTGCTGGAAATGTTCCTCTGTACCCCTATGTAGATACTCCCCTAAAAACTAGCCGTTTCCAGCTAGAATAGTTTTTTACCACATTAACAATGTCTAGAATGGATTTGTGATTAATTTAATATTATCTTCATTGAAAAAAAGGCTGATTTTCTTTCAAAAATAAGCCTTTTAGTCTTTTTTCCCCACATATGTCAGTGGAAGTCAGTGTCAGAATGAAACCTACAATTGCTGAAAAGCTGCCAGACAATCTATCACATTGATACTAGTTCTTTCACTCTATTTTTCCTTTAAGTAGGGAGCTGAAAATGCTCTTGTTTAGCGGTGCATGCATTGGGCAACAGCTGTTTCATTCAATTTGGTCCCCTATTGAAGGAGCTCTGGAAAAAACAAAACGATATTTTTTTCCTCTCTTCCCATCTGGGCTGCTCTTGTCGAGGGTTCTTTTGTGTTTCTAACTTTGCAACAAGGGGAAGAAAGGAGTGTAATTTTTTGAGGGTCTTATTTAGAATGACTCATAGCTTTATCTCCAACCACTTGAACACACAAGCCTGTGAGCGAGCAGGCACACACCCACATTCACGCTGGATTCTCGCGGGGTGATTGTTACCGTAGCGGAAATCAGAAAGCCGTTCAAATAGAGAGCCCTGCTGACTCAGCTCATATGCGGCATACTGTGTATTGGGAAATTTGCAGATAATGCATTTGGTATGTGTGTGTGTGTGTGTGTGTGTATATATATATATATATATGTGTGTGTGTGTGTGTGTGTGTGATGGAGATGAGAAAAAGAAGCCCAAGGCATCAAAAAATGTGAGAAGAAGAGGCAGGGTGAAAGTTGGGAAAGATAGAACGACGTTGTAAAGCTGGATTAAGATGGAGGAAAGATTTCTTTCTTTTTTTCCCCCGAGATTGAAGCACAATACAAGTGTCATTTCAAGAGTCTTGTATTGTCACTCAGAGCGAGATATATATTCCTGTTGCACTCGACTGCTTGGTATGGCAAACAAAACCCTGATGCATGAACACGTCCCAAAATAATCTGCCTTTTTTTTAATCTTTTTTCGACACAAGTAGCAGCTGATAAAGCAGCTGGATTGTGTCTTTGTTGTACTGTCCTTCTGTAACCTTTACAAGTCTTTCATTTGTGATATTTCAACATGTTTGTGTTTGTTGGCTACAGTTTCAGTCTCATATTCCCCGGGGTCTATCCATTTCCTCGCCTTCTCCTCTGCTAACTCTTCCTTCCAGTTTTTCTGCAGTTCTCTTTGTTTTCAGTGTTTATTTGCTCCAGCAGCCATGCGCGATATACTTTCATAGACTGTGTGTGTGTGTGTGTGTGTGTTCTTTTGTGAATATGAGTGTGTTCACTGCACGCCTCTGTATTCGTGTGTGATTGTTTGTTTTCGTGTGCTAAATGTCAGCCTCAGAAAGAGCAGCTGCTTGGTAAAATGTTAATTTTAGCAACTGTTGTGTTCCGTATATCTACACTTACAGTACAGTCCAGGGAAAGGATAAAAGAACATAGACAGAAAAGCGAATAAACCAGTGTAAACTCTGTTGACTGAATTGCATTCCTTTTGCCAGCTTTATAGAGCCTCGTGGCCTCAGGGTTGGAAATGAGAAAGCAGAAGAACAAGGAAAGTAAAAGAGAAAGAATTGAATGAACCCACTTGGGCCCTGAATATGACAGGATCACCAGCTGTTCAGGAGCATCGGAAGTGTTTTTATATTTTTTTTGTTCACCCCCCCACTCTGGTTGGAACAACTTGTCATGTTGCTTTCGCTGGATAATCATGATTTTGCCTCTGGGATCACCAAAGAACATGCTGCTTAGGACATTTGATGCTGATCTTCACGTGGGTGGGTGTGATTCAACACCTTGAGCTTCCTTTGCAGTGCAGTGAACAAGGATGAGAAACCTTTAGGAGGCAAAACTCCGCTCAAATTACAGAGAATACCTTCTTGTTGGCAGGCTGCTGTCACTCCCGTGTTGTTAGCTACAGTGGAAGCAGTCAAATGCACAACCGAAGGAGTCCCATCTTAATAGCCCCAAAGATTTTTGTATGCAGCAGCTGTAGTCATTGTAGTAGTTGTTGCAGGGATGATTACAGAGTTGTTTTCTTCTAGTTTTAGTTCCGAACCTGATATTAAACAGGAAAAACATGCTGGCAGAAGCATTCACAGTCACATGAGAAAATAAGTTGTTTGGAAAGACAAACCTCCTTGAATTAGTGCCTACAGATGAAATGAAATGATGCCTTTCGATCATTTATTGGCCAAAAATATAAATAGATGTTATATCTGCTGTAGAAAAAGTAACCCTCCATTTCTTCTTTTTGAACCATTCCCTGGTGGATTTGCTGGTGTGCTTCGGATCATTATGCTGCTGAAAAAGTTCATGTCAGGTTCAACTTTAACATTCAGACAGATGGTCTCACATTATCTTCAAGAGCTCTTTGATATGATGCAGAATTCATAGTTGAATCAATGACTGCAAGCTGCCCGAGTCCCCGAGGCAGCGAAGCAACCCCAAAGCGTAACATTTTCTCCACCATGTTTCACACTTAGCCTGAGATTCTTCCCCTTAAAAGCTGACTTTGATCTGCAACAAACATGTCTGCTGTTATTGTTGTCGGACAATTTTATCTTTGATTCATCTGTCTGGAGCACATAATTCCAAAAGGCCTGCACTTTGCCTGTATGGTCACTGCAGTTTTGCTCTAATGCTCTTTCCTTCTTTGCATGATGCCCATGCAGGGCAAATGTATGCAATCTCTCTGATTGTAGACACATGCACTTTGACACCACTGTTGCAAGAGTTACCTGCAGATCCGGGGGGTTTGGGCTTCTCAGAGACTTCTTTTCGCATCAAACAGTCTGCTCTTGTCCTGAATTTGCTATCCTCGACAAACGGGGAGGTTATTTGACCTGAGCCAGACTTTTTTCTGAAGGCCTTAGAGAGCTCCTTAGATCTTTGCATGACGACACCACACATGCAAAGGGAACAGAGGACTCTTTTTGTCAGAGGCTCCAACAGGACAGATTAAACCTGCTACTCCATAAAGAGGTTCTGATCATTTGTCCCTAACCTGAAACCCTTGATTCTAATTTTATGGTTTGAAAGTACTTACACTTCTAATTATGTAATTTGTATGTGTTTGTTGTTAGTAGGATCAAATGTTTGCTTGTCCAAATTTGTCAAAAAGTCCAACACTTTCTATAAGATTCACATAATTGTGTATGTCGGTGAACAATTATGGGATCATATTTACACAAAGACCCTCAGTATGTAGCAAAATGACATGAAAAAAACTTGGAATGACATTTTGCTACAGCCCCACTGGCTTATTTGAATTAGATATTTTTGCAGTGTCATCTGCTTGCCTGTCCGGATGCCCAGATTTAGTTATTAGATTGAGATAGATAGTGACTGTTGAGAGTCGTTTCCAAGCAGTGAGCCTGCTCTGCTATAATAATGCATTTCAGCCTCTCATAAACCACTGCTTGTAGTCGTGATGAAGGAGCAGCAGCAGTGGCACTGGGAGTCATAAATAGTGAGGCAGGACATGTGTGATTATGGCAACAGAAGAGTTCTTTATACCTAAAGAGGGGTGAAATCTGTAAAAGGTCTGCTGCATATTGTCTTGTAGGTCCCAGCATGAACACTGGGGAGTACAGCAAAATGTAGTGAATAGCTATCATCAGCAGCGCAATTTAAGCTCTGACGGTGGACTCAGCGGGGAGGAATCACAGTAGTGTGAGCCTTGTGGGGGATAGAGAGGGTGAGGAGGAGACCACGGGGAAGCAATGCTTTGTTTTGGAGGGACAATGGCGGATCAGTTTGAAGTGGGGAATGAGAGTTGTGAGGGGAAAGGGAGACGGAACGGGAGAAAAAGATTTGGAGAAAGAAAAGGGTTGTAGAGGGCCGTGATGAAAGGTCCTGTAGAAGTGGCGGAGGTGTTGGATGGTCGACAGAGTGAAAAACAGGTGAGACCTGTAGTTACGAGAGGACAATGGAGAGCTACTTTGAAGAGAGAGGTAAAGATGCTCAGTGCGAAGGTGCCATTGAAGTTTGCTCTTTGAATCCGGAGAGTGCTTTTGCCTTTGGTCCTTCATGATTCAGTGTGTTTGTGTGTGTGATTGTGTGGCTGTGTGGAGTAAGTCGTCTTGTTATTATCGGATACACTTGCTTTTTCTGTGCCTCCATGTGCTTTTGCTGAACGTTAAAGGCAATGTAAACAAAGTTTGTTAGAAGTCAGATTTTATTTTTAACCGTTGTAATATGTGCAGGCAGCTTTCGCTTTGCTATATTTGTGCCTGCTTTAATTAAGTATTCCGCACCTGCCAGGACTTTTTAGTTTGCATTTTTAAGAAGTAGGCAGAAAAAGTTGCTGATTTACTAATTTATGAAGTTCTAATAATGAGGAAAGTTGAGTGTAATGAGGAAAAATATCCAGACCCAAATACAAAAAATAGAAGGAACCAAGGCATAGTAAGTTATTATTCATTGGTGCCACATCCTAGTTTATGCAAGTTATTACATGTTTTAAAAAAGTCACATTTCTAAAATCTGTTTGTGTCCATAAATAAGGTAGAATATCCATCACTGAGACTAATTTTGCTTTGGCTTTTATTTGACTGATAGAGGCTGTTATACTTACCCTACTTCCAAATGTTCATTGATTCCAGACTTAATTGAATTTTTGGCAAAACACCGACTTTGGCAAAAGCAAGAATGCGCACAGACACACTGAAACACACCAATAACCAGCCAGTCCCTGGGAAGAATATTTACACCACAGTGCTGATTAATGCAGCTCAGTGTGTGTGTTTGTGTGTGTGAGAGTGTGTGTGTGGTCTGCAAGGGCTGATCTATGTGACAGGGTAGATATACATACCTCTAGAGTGTGTTTTTTGTGCTCTGCAGTGCTGGAGTTCAGTAACCCTCAGTAAAGAAAAGAGAAAGTTTTCTATTTTAACCCCTTTTTAAACTGAAAACAAAGCCTCATGCACAAAAAAGAAAAGGACAGAAATGTTTGATTCACTTTCTGTCAAATGGAAACACTGGTGCGAAAAAAAGAATTCACTATATATATATATTTTTTTTGATAAATCACATTGGGCTTACCGGTCGTACAAGGTTTGAAATGAAATGAAAAAACAACAGTTATTAATGTCTTATCAGTCCGACAGTATGACTAGTGATGCTGAAGAACCAGATGCGGCAATTAACTGCATTCCACTGAGACAATTACAGAGGCTTTGCTTTTTCTGAGCCACAACATAGCATTAGTTTAGATAAATGATGTGCCTTCACTAATAGGAGCTTTTTGTTTTTTCTGTATGAACAGCTCTCACTGACTTATGATTTCTTTACCTTTCTTTGTCTTCTTTGCACCCATTAGCCACAGCGTTAACACCACCGACAGATGAAGTGAATAACACTGATCATCTCGTTACAATGCAATGTTCTGCTGGGAAACCTTGAACCTCTGCTGGGAAACAAGACGGAAAATTTCCTTCAATACAGCCAGAGTTTTAAGCCGAATCAGCACAGGTGGAAAAGGTCGTGACTTCCGTCTCAGTAGCCACAGGAATCCTCGATAATGTAATATTTTTCTTGAAATCATCAGTTGTACTATATTGTAGAAAATTCAATTCATGGAACACTTTTATCACATTTCTGCTGCTGCGCCTCTGTATAGAAAACACTCACAAAAAACAAAATCATTCTTTTATTACTCTGACAACATATTATTTCTAGAGCGATTGCAAAGATAATTTGTTTTCAAGCAAAGCTGTCCACACTTCAACAGAATACTATAGCTCAGAGGCAGCTCAGTGAGAAAGAAAAGAAAGAATTGCTTATGATGCTATTATGTGGATGTAACTTCAACATAACAAAACATTTTAGACCAATCACAAGCTGTTTTCATGGCGCAAGGTGGATCTACGCCATATTAAGCAGGTGGTTTTAATGTTTTGGCTGCATGGTTGTTTGTTTCCTCACTTTTTTCCTTTTATTTACCTTCCCTCCCATTATGACCCTGATGGGATTTGCAGGTTTCATCAGGCAGGTCAAAGGTGATTGGCAGCTTTTATCACCCGACCAAAGGCTGCTAGCAGGTTGAGGTTTTGCTAATGTGCCAGTGCTATTTAGATAAATAAACTCTTTGAACCTGACCACTTTTTTCTTATCCAGGTTGGAATAAATTAAGGTTACGGGAGGGAAAATTTCCTTCATTACAGCAAGAGTTCCCAGTTGAATCGCTGCAGGTCAAAAAGGTCTTAGCTGCTGCCTGAGTAGCCATCAAAATCTTCAATAACATGCAGCATTTTGCTCTTTTTTATCAGTTTTAATATACTTTATCTAATTAAATTCATGCATCTTTTCTTTCCAGGTTCCTACTATTGCATCCTGTTCTTTAACCCCATTTCTGCTGTTGTACCTCCATAACAAAATCATTCGTTTATGTTGCTGTCAGCGTGACTGCAAAGACAATTCTCTTTCAAGCAACAATTTTCTCACTTCCTGAGAAATACTATCGCTGTTATAGAGTCAGCTTAGCGAGGCAGAAAGGAAATAATTACACTTGATGTTTTTGTTAAATTGAGCTATTAGGTTGACACTTAATTGCACAGCATTTGTTGATCTGGCTGTATGTGTTTGTGCGACAGAGAGACGGAGTGGTTTGCGGATGTGCAGCATAGCAAGCGTGTGTGGGGGAAATATTTATTCCTCCGGTTCGTTGTTTATAGTTGTAAAAAAATGAGATCTCATGACAGTTTGGAGTAAGTAGGCAGGTGTACGATTTGTTTTCTTTATAATTCTGTAAAAGTAAGTGCAGTTAGCACAGCAGAGTTTCGCTCCATAAAAGCCTGTTAATTATACAAACCAGATGTTCGCAAACGCTTGACTAAGCTAAGTTTGACACTAGTTGGCATTAAGACTTTGCAGCTCGTTTTTATTACATTTTGGTTGCCATTTCTTTCGTTATTTGGCTTATTTATCTGCTGTTCCTGTGCTTAGCATGGGATCTCAGTAGACCCTTATGCCTTCAATGGTGATATTACACCCTGCGCAGTTTGGTCCAGATATCCCAAAGTGAAGATTTCACTGAAAGCCTGCAGTATTACTAAAATGCACAGCTGCCATAGCTTACCCCCTTTATCCTGATTGGGTTTGGGGCGCTGGGAGTTCAGCAGTGTTCACGAATAATACCACAGTACATTAGAGACGGATCCCTTTTCAAGGCAATTAAATTTTAATGTCTTGAAAATGTAACAAATTAAAGAACAACCGAAGCCAAAGAAAACTGCAGCACAAGTAGGAGACTGAAATTGGTTTGATCATCTCATTAGGATTGGAATAAATGCTATAGTAAAGGTAAAGTATTCTTTGCCAAATTGGCTCGATGCAGCATGTCTCAGTTAAGCCAACAGAATACAGCAGTGATCAAAATGCAGAGCCAAATAGAAGTGGCGAGGAAAGCTAGAAAACAACCACCTCTATTACAGCATCTCTGGGATTGTGGGACTGAAATGTGTTTGTGCTCTCATATGTGTGTGTATGTGTGTGTGTAGCTTACGTAGATGTTTATGTCAAATTTCAGCAATAGCTTTTTTTGTTTGCTTTAGGTCTCTTCTTTCTGTTGAACCCTTTTCAGACCCACTACCAATTTCTGTTCACATTAATCTGCTGAGTTAAAGGCATAACCTTGTTCTGGTTTTAGATCTACTTTGCACTTTTTGTTTTGTTTCCTCTCTTTTTTTAAATCCACCCCTCAACCATGTTTCCATCTCTTTGTTCGTTCGTTATATTTTAGGTTTACTGAAGGATGAAACGGAGCCTAGTCTACATTCATGTTGTATCAGTCCAGCCTCTCTCCTCTTTTCTTACCTCCTTCTTCACGTCATCTTTCTTTTTACTTGCTCAGTTTCAATGTCTTTCATTTTCTCATTCATGAAAGCATCCTTGTACTAATTCTCTGTTTGCTCATCTCGCATCCCAGCACCCCAGCTCCATTTGCCCCAGCAAAGAGTCTCCATGACTCAGACGCCCTCCCACAGAGCGCTGTTCCAAAATCTGCTCCAGCCCTGGGGTGCTTGCCAAAATATTGCTCAGAAATATTTTTTTCATCTTTCCCACCCCCCCCCCATCTTATTAATTGGTGGTAAAGTCTCTTCTCGTTAAGCTCTCTGGAGGCTTTCCTCTTGACTTCCTCTTTCAGATTTGACATGTGCTCCCTCCTCCTCCTGTCTCCAACCATCTAACAGGCAGGCAGCATCAATATTTATGGTTCCCATCTTACCTAGATTGACTAATAGGTAGGGGGTGTTCACATGGTTGGCCTTATTTTGTGATCTGTAGAAGGTAATGATGTCTGGCAATGTTCAATATGTTGGAAAAGGCACGGCAAGCTCTCAAACAAGTGTCAAGGAGAAGAAGAGGGTGTGCACTAGGGTGGTATTAATGTGGAGTTAAATTAAATTTAAGTTGTTATCAAAGTGATATTGCAATAGCGCTGTAAACTAGTAAGGCCAATCAAATAAATGCAGCTTTAATGAAATGAACTTCCACTCTGTTGTTGGTCATATTACTTCATGAACTTTTTGTTTTTTTCTCCAACACTCTCACCTTATAACATCCAAGGATGGCATTCAAGTCCACTTCATGTTGACAAGAACTGATATTGTACATTTGCATTCCAGCCACAGTCTTGTGGATCTGTAAATACATTTTGTAGATCCATGCATGCACTTATGTAAAAAAAACTACACACAGTTAGTAATAGTTCCCAAGTGCTCTGAAATGACCTGTATCCACTGTAGCCTCTTCATTGTCTCATGTCAGCTGAGAACACCAGTAATATTGCAGTTTTCATGAGCTTGTTTTCCCAATGTGCACCAATTTGACCGACAGACTGTATAACCTTGTAGTACGAATGTCAAAGTGAAGGTACCTCTGCCCTGTGCATACACCTGGGAGAAGGAGAGTGCAAGGCCTCGCAAGAATTTTCTAATTCCATCTTCACCGAGACAGCCACAAGCAAACCGTGCTGCAACGCACAATGTGCACAGCAAATACCAAACATACAGTGTGTAAGCACCAATGAATAAAATAAAAGCCTGGAGGCAATCTTCTCTTCTGCTTAAACCTCCTTCAAGATACATGTGGCCAGATGCTGCAGGTATACACTAGCAAAATGTTGTCAGATCATCACTCCGCCAACTCAGCTGCGTGAGTTATGTGACGATTGGCGTACGATTGTCCTGTGAATCCGTCTGTCTGTGGACAACATTACTCAAAACTGACTAACGAATTTGGATGAAATTTTCAGGGAAGGTCAAAAATGACACAAGGACCACCTCATTAGAGTATGGCAGTGATGTGGCTTATAGTCTGGATCCATGGATTTGTTACGGATTTCCGTATCATTGCGAGATAGCGGCATGGCGTCACTGTAACTATGACAACAAGTGAACACTACGTCAGCTGCCTGCTGATGATGTCATAATTGCGATCCTACTAAAAATTGACCACTGTGGACTTATAAGGACATGATCAAAGGAACATTTCCTTAAATTGTGTGGGTTTTTGTAAGTCCTATCAATTTCCACTGTCCGTTACATATTTAGGTCGCACGATTCTGTGTCTTTGCACACCGCACACATGCATGCACACCCCTGTGCTCAGCACAAGGTCATTTTTCTGAAAGATTTCATCCATCAGAAGTGATACAAAGACTGAGCAACTTTGGCAGAGTACTGCGCTCTCTGAGTGCTTTTATTTTGTTAAGAATACCTGTTAACCTTACAGTCTCAGCAAAAGTTGTAAATTCTTATTTTTTCACATACATCTTTAACGAACCTCATGTGACTTCATAGACCTGATAGTTAAAATCCAAAGCGTAGCTCAGAGAACACTCAGAAATCTTCAACTTGGTTGGCATGTTTGTTTCTGTGTGCATCTGTCTGTCGATGCATACATACAGCTGTGCAGTCTGTGCCATGTACGGGTATCTTGGCCAGGGTTGTGTGTATTCCTCCCATCTGCCTCACAGAAGATTTATGTGTGCATAGTGTTAGTTGTCAAACTCCAGCCTGTGTTCGGAATATCAATTGACTTTGACATGGCAGCCTTTGGCATGGTGCTCTGTTTGAATTTCACTATGCTGGAGGATGCTTTTTGAGCACAACAGTAAGAACCTATATGTGCCATTGTCCAAGTTTGTTCGCAAATGTCAGCGTTTAATGTTTATTTTTTTTGTGGGCATCGAGGCAACTTTTAAGTAGGGCTTAACTATCTAAACTAAAATATCTTAAAGTAATTGTCCAGATATATTTTGAAATTGCAATTTGATTTGTAATATGTTTTACCTAAATTCAAGCTTCAGTCACATATTTTATAGATTTGGAACAAATGATTCATCATAGCATACACTAATCAATGAGTAAGCATAACAAATCCTTAAAATTTAAGTCTGCTTGAACAAAACAAATGGTATTATCTTTAGAATACAATTTAATGAAAATAAGTCTCTATTTAGTCATTGATTAAACACCTAAAATCTAAATTCTTCATGCCAAAGTTAAATAGTTATCCTTTCTGAATAACAATAATGATACCTATAAGAATCGCTCATTGTTATTTCTGAAGTTATATATTTAACAGACCTACTAATCCCATCAGTTTGTGTGGTGGGATTTTCCTCATCATAGTTCTTCTTCAAAATCAGTTTCTTATTTGAACGTTTATGGATAAATTACTCACAACTTACCATTGTGCAACACAGAGTAGTTTTACAGTGTGTGAACAATCTTAGATTAGCTGGTGTGTTCAGTCTGCTGCAATTTGGGAGGAGTGTAGAGGGAGAACTGTGGATTGTATAGATGTCCACATTCAAAAAATGTAACTTTGACATCCTGAGATGAACGTTAAGGGGTTAAATTGAGGACTTCCATAGCGACATCTAATTTTAATCCTAAATTACAGCCTTTGCTACATGCTAAATGTAATTTCAAACTAAGACTTTGTTTTGAAATCAATGAATTGCTTTGCCCTGCTTTTGAGTGTGATACTATTTCAGCTTCAGAGTTGCCCATCTGAAGGGAGTGCATTGTTCAGCTGAGTGTAGTGTGTGTGTGTGTGTGTGTGTGTGTGTGTGTGTGTGTGTGTGTGTGTGTGAGAGAGAGAGAGAGAGAGAGATCTGCTGTCCTGTCTGTGCTCAGAGGTTGTCATCTGTAGTCCACAGTGGCATATGACAGCATTACCCCGAGGGTTTGTCCTGTCTACTCCATTAGTTTGCCCAGCTTCGCACTGGTGCCGTGTCATGGCGAAAACACTTCTCCAGCCCGGCAGAACCCACAGTGATTAATGGCTCAAGATATCTTCAATCTTGTGGACTTTATTATGTAGGATGCAGTGCAGTATGTAGAACCGGGAGACAAGAGAGAGGGGGCACCGGCAGGTATCAAAGGTCAGATTTAAACAGCAACTAGAGTATGGAGGTCATGTTTCAGAACGCTTTAGGCATCAACAATGTCTCACAAAAATTACGTTCATACACAACTGAACTGCAGACTCATTTATGTTTTGACAGAAATGTATTTTAAGGGCATAGTAGGAACTGCTTTTAGTTTGAAAGGGTCCATGCTTGGAGGTATACACACAAGTCTGCAACAGGGCTTACTTACACCCAGGAGATTGGAGTTTGTCCCGTGTGTTACCATTAAAATTACTTATTAAATTACTTGGTTAGGTTTAGGAAAATATGATGGTCTGGGTCAAAATATGACTCTTTCACAGCATGTTTGAAGTTTTGGAGTCCATCGAGTGGTTGGCTAGAAAGTGATGACAGCACAGCAATGAAATAAATGCAAAAGAAATGCTGACTAGAGACACATTTGTGATGCGTCACAAACAAATGTAATACAGGAGAAAATGCGTTTCCCTCAAGAGGTGACTGAGAATGCAGTTTAATAGAAAAGGAACGGAATTTTCAGTAGACAAGACTTTATGTTTATATTCTGTAATGCCTCTGGCTGAGATCTTTTTCTACTGCTACTCTAATGCTAACCACAGTCTTGAGCATTACGAGAAATGATGAAAGCATTTAAAGGCTGCAGTGTGACTTGCATCACTGTGTTTTCTCGCTGACAAGGTGGAAAATAAATATACAAATGTGCCCAAATTGCAGTTTAGGAATATCCATCCTAATTCCAGCCTGACACTGCTTATTTGTTCCTTGTCTGATTGCGAGATGATGCACATTCAGCCCCCATCAGGATCACTATATTAGATAGACTGTGCACCTGACATGGTCTAAGTACAATGTGCTCATTTTCCAGAATGTCCTCATACCTTAAACTCGAATCCGTCCTCACAAAGCTATAGACATAAGAAAAGGCAAATACACAAACAAATAAACACAGAGAGCAGAACGAGCACAACCATGACCATAACGCACAAATCGAATGGATTCATATATTGAATCATTACACCCTTGTGTTTCATTCGAGCTCTAGCAATTTCAGACTTTATTCCCACCACAATTGAACAGGCAAAAATTCTGATTTATTATTTCTCCTGATCGTATCATTAGAAATCCCACTTTTATACCATTTCATTCAAATTTTATGGGCCGTCCTGACTGTGACTCATTTGGCCATAAATTCAGCCCTCAAATTCTTTTATTTTTCACTACAGTGGCTTCTGTACAGACTTTCTTTTTTGTTTATTCCTCTTCTTTTCGTCGTCTCTTCAAGTCATGCACCCATGCTACCTCCGTCTCCTCATGAACACTGCAAAAATGTGGTTGTTTTAGTCTGTGTGTGTCTCCAACTGAAGTGCTAAATGTGTGTCAGGATGTTGTGTGGCTGCTAAAAGAATTTGTGAAGAAAAATGAGCAAAAGTTGCAGTGAGCTCTTAACACTTGCGCAGATGCACTGGTTTTTGACAGCTTTGTTTGAAAAGTGATAGTGGGTTTGCTTGTAGAGCGAGACAGAATGACGGAAAGGTAGCAAACGAAAAACTGAGAATAACTGATTATTAGCGTGAGAAAGGAAGGAGGCGACAAGAAGTTGTACTCATCAAGAGGAATCTTTCGAGTTTTTCTTCCACTTGACATGCTTCTAGTTTCATTCATCACATTTTCCTTTCACTTTTCTAACCAGTACGTCTGTTAAGTGATGTTTTTAAAGCTTAGTGACCTATATCCCTTCTGCCCTAATGCCCTTCCCTCTTATCTAGGATACATCTGGTCTTTAACACATACATATAAAGAAAAAGACAGAAAGTAGACATGGAAAGGGTTTACATAGAGGGCCTTAGTTTTGCTGCATTTCTATATCAAACAGCATAAATGGTTTAAGAAATACTTTCCTGAGATTTAATGTTAACATGGTGGTCATGAAAAGGTCAGAAGCTGCCCTAAAACAAACACTGACCAAATGGAAAAAAGCAGAAAAAAAGAAGACAAGAAAACTGCAATAATAATAGAACAACAATATCTGAGCTATTTAGTCTGAGATTTATGCAAAGTACTCTTTTCTCCTGACAAATTAGAGTAGAAAATCTCTTCTCCTCTGAAAGATGAATAAATATTCATTCAAAAAAAAATGCCTTGCATATATTTCTACCAAGAGTGTGTATTTTCATTTTTTGTCACAATTTTAAAAATCAAGCAAAGATAAAGGTTTTTTTTTGCCCATATGCGTCCTCACTAAGGAGCGCTTTCACTTTACCCCCCGCTGACTGCGACTTGTATGTCGCCTCGATGCTAAGTAAATGTGACTTTTCTTTCCACAGTGGCAGCCATTGTGGCACATTACTACGCCTTCCCCAGGGTGCAGGACAAACACAATATTTTCTTCCCATAGAAAGACAAACATTTCCTCTCCCATATTGCAGAGCAGCCTTCAAAACTAAAGTGTCTCTCAGAGATGCTACCATCCACTCTTTCATTCTCATTAACCTGGTCATTTACTGATCAAAAACACCTTAAAATATATCTCTTTTTGCACTCTTCCACTCTTCGCTCCATTCACAAATTACCCCTGACGTCAAACGCAATTAGCCACTTATCAAACCACAAAATTGTATTTATCTTGATTTGTGCTCCAGTTACTGTTTTGCATATGGTCAGGAAACTGACTGAAACTTGTGGAGCTATTATTGATGCAAATGAGATAATAGCATTATGCTAATAACAGTTCATTACATTACCTTGTTATGTTTGTTTAATTGGCTCTCAGATAGTCTTAGACAGTTTCAGTGGATGATATTCGATATTAGCTAATTTAATCTTGCTTATTTAGAGTGGGAGAAAGTGTGTAAAGTTCACCTAGAGGTCGAGAACGGCGCACGCCTTTCTCCTCATGCTGGAAAACGGGTTGCAAACACAGACGGCATGCATAGCCTGGAGTGAAGTCCAATTAAGGCTGAAATCATGTAGCCAAGACAAGTTTGCTTTCGTACCTGTGTGTGATGTTACACGTTCTGTCATAAATGTACATAAAATAGTGCCTGTGGGTTTGCGCACAAATGTGTGTCAGTTGCAACCTCTCCTCATTAAAGGTGAACTGAGGCAAAGCCTGGTCATTTGTGGGGCGGTAATTGATGTGTGGAGCTCAGTGGGATACAAGGTTTAATTCCTCAGCGTTAACGAACGATAAATCACACGCACACGCTCACACAAAAACACAGCGAAGGAGACATAAATCAAAGACTTAAGGGCCTGCCACCGCCTGCCTTACTGCAATGACAATATCATAGCACCTTTCCCTCCCTCTGTTTTTCCTTTCTCCGTCTTTCTTTCAATCCCTGTTAATCCCACTCTACCTTCAACCGCAGTGACACTATCGCTGCACACATCTCATCCCTCTTCCCCCCACGGTTCACTTCTACTTTGACTGCAATTACAAAACCACGGCGCAGCTCTCTCTTGCTCTCTCTCTCGCGTCTCCCTCCACTCCGTCTGACTTTCTCTCCTCCCCTCAATCCCTTTTCGAGCCTTCTCTGAACAACAGATGGTCACTTCATCCCTCCCACAGATAGAGGGATACGGTAGATAGAGAGAAGGCTGATGGGGAGGGGGCTGGAAGGAAGGATAGAAAGTGGAGCAACCAACTGAATGTGTATCTATGAGAGAGTGAGATGCTTTAGTGTCTTCAGAGGCCGCAAACGTAAACACAGGAAACGCACCACACAAACTACTGGCTTTGCAGGGATTTTAGATTAGACCGCATCGACGCACGCAGCACGGGCCACGCAGAGAGGCGCTTCGGAAATCTGCCTGCACAGATTGCATCCTCATCCCACCTGATGCCCCGGGGTCAGATAATTATTTTAAGCGTCGTTTACATATGAATTACTAATCGGAGACTTGGGTTGGAGGTGGAGGGAGGGGAGGCTGAGAAAGACATCGAGAAGAAGAGGAAGGTGGAGGGGATGAGGAAGAGTCATAGTGGCAGATTGAAGTGCAGCGTAGTGTAGGATGAGATAGAGGTGACGCAAGGTGAATTACAGCGGCATCGGAGAGGGGAAACCAGGCCAAGCTTCTGTCACTCTTGATTTTGCTGGCTAGCGGGATTTCTGACCCCACCTCCTCCCCAGGCCCCCCTCCCTCTGCCCCCTCCTCCCCATCTCCTCTTAAATTGGTATTCATGGTCTATTGTGGCCACCACATAATTGAGCCACTACCGGCGGTACAGAGATGAGATGGGGAGGGCGAGGCGAAGGAGGGAGAAGAGCGGTTGCCCATCATTGCGCTAAAAGCGTTGGGTGCTGTACGATTAGCATTTTGTTGCTGAAAAATTGCAAGGTTGATCTAGAAATGGGGTGAAAATATTCCAAGCAGAACAATGCCCACTAAGAGGATGACCATTAATTCTAAAAGTGATGTGAGAGAAAAGAGGAGTGGATTTCGTCAAGGCTGCCTATTTTAGAGACCTGGTAAACTTCGGAGTGAAGCATAATGCTCATGGGAGACTGATTTTGCCCCCCTCTGTCAAGCTATCTCTTCTAGCCGTGAGCCTCATTATAAAAGAGGTAATACGCTGAATGAAAAGAGGAGCGAACACACGGACTTGAAAGTTTTCACCTCAGCAAGGACTCTGGATAAGTGGTGGGAACCAACACAAAGTTTAAAGAGTTTAAAGTCTGTCTTATAGAGTTTTATATTTATTTATTCTTTAACTCGGATGAATCATGCTGTACTAATACTCATTGATAATAAAATCCTTTATCTATCGTACCACACAATAGTATTGAAAAACAGTGAGACCTTTTTTGATGTTTAGGTCATCACAATCTTTTAGACTTAGCAAACACCTGCAGGGAATTTTGATATTTAAGTCTTTTTTTTCATCGTAGCTGTCAATTTTTATTCTCGGTGACTTTCTGGTAGGAGGGTAATTTATTTTCGCCATTATAATGATGAACACTCCAAGATTAATTTGCACTGCCTGAAGCTAAGGGACAATGATTGGGAGAGAAGACTCAGTATTCACAGGGAGATTGTGCTGTCAACTTCTTATATCTTCTTATACGGTGAGCTTTACTGACAAAGAATGATGAAACATCAGAAATCTTGTAAAGTGTAAAGAAGAAATATCTAATATGTCCTGTGGTTAAGGAAACGCAGCAGCTGAATACAGATGGGAAACACAATACAGCGATATTAAACAGAGGACAACAAACAAAACTGGAGATCTTCAATGGACAGCCAGATTCCAATACAACATTTAGAGCATTTAGCAAGTGTTGATATGAAAAGCTTGTGGAGCCCACATTTTGAAATTCTATAGCTGCCTATAAAGTGGAGGTCATGAGTAAGAATAAAGGGTGCAGAAGTTTAAAGCCTGCTATCTCTCGTTCAGCCTTGGAGTGCTGTTCAGGAAGTTAAGAAGTAGTTCAACTGGTTGAGCGGGCGACCCATTGACGGCGGCTAGATTTCCTGATGCAGGGGTCTGGGTTTGATTCCAATTCACGACCCTTTGCTGCAGCTCTTCTCCCATACTTTCCTGTCTGTTAAATAAAGCCAAAAAAGAATGTTATTTTATATTGAATGACCTGTGTTTATTTTATAGCCGGTGAACATTCCTGAGTAATGTTCGATTTGTGAGTGTCTGAAAATATAATTTACAGATTCCTAGACTTTTCTGCATATTCTTTGCAGCCAGTTTCTTTAAAATTACATTCAGTTCATACAATATCAATTCAATTTGTAGCATCCTACCTATATCCTTCTGCTTTGTTTGCATTGTTTCTATTTTATATTGAACATGAGAGGTAATGAAATATCCAGCAAACCTGATCTGTAAATAGAAGTCTTAATTATCATCACAAATCTACTCAAAATGTCAAAAAAAAAAAAAACACTGGCCACCGCAACTGGAAATCAGTTAAATCTGCAGTGAACACATCCAGACTGAATCCGGAACAATGATAGCTTTCCAAATATATTGCTTTGCTGAGGCTGTGTTTCTGGCAGACGTCCTGCACAGAGGGAAAAAAATCAATCTTTAAAGGTGGAAGTGCTTTCAGAGACTTACGATTGCATATTTCTCCCTTACGAATGCAACATTGTTTATGAAATCTGCTGGAGAGCGTATAGCAGCTACCTGTCTTAAAAAAACTGCCGGTGTCTACGGCGGTTCACATCGGCAGACATTTGATCAGCAGAAATGACGTTATTGCTGATGTCAGTTTTTGAGTTACGGCAGCCTGATTGTGCTCAATAAAAAATCAATAGGGACTAATTACACGGGGCTGAGATTGGTTATTGACGATGCTCTGCACCTAATGATGTGTGAGAAATTCATATTTAGTGAATATGTGTGTGTTTGGAAGGTGATGGAGGGCTTCTCTAGTTTCTAAAGTGTGTGACATCATGCATGTGGGTGTGTCTGTTTCCCTCCTGTTCTTTAAATGCTTGAGGTTTTCTAAATCCATCCCTCATGATGGACAGTTGGAAGTGAAAAAGGCCAGTTTTAATTTGCTGCTTGGATACCCTCCTCGGCTCTCCCAGGGACTCTTTGCTTACCACCTCTCCCGTTAAACCAACACACTCTCAGCAGCCGTGCACACACTTACACACAGGCAAATGTATTGTATGCGCTTCACACTGACATACAGGCACGTGCACACACCAGCATGCAGATGTCTGTACACACACACACACACACACACACACACACACACACACACACAGGTGCAGAGATCTCAGGAGGTGCCCTGTTTAGATGAAATGAGTCACAGAGATCTCATTACTACTGTCTAGACTTCATTAGTTTTTGAAGAATACGCTCTGCTTGAGAATAAGTGAACAAGAAGAAATTAGCAAAAAGTGGAAACATAGCAAAAGAGAAACGGTAGGAAGTTCAAGAAGAACATAGCGCAGAGAGATGAAGCACAGAGGTCAGAAAAAAAGAGAGACAGTAGATGAGACATAATAAAAAAACAAAAGGAAGAGGAGGTGTAGATTGAAAAGGCACTTTGTCACATATAGCAGACAGTGTTGTGTCAGCATGTTTGCTTTAAACAGGCTCTCAGCCTTTATTGTCTGTGATATTCTCTCTACACTTCTTTCATTCCCATCAAGCCACGACTGTCATGTCTAAAGGTCTGATCTGAAGACACTGTGCGACATATAGATTATGTAGCGGCACATGGAGTAAACCCACCAATAAATCCATACCTGCTGGGGAAAGCTGACAGATTAAACAAGTTGTAACTTTTCCCAGTGTTCTGTGAAGCAGAGTTGCTCACATTTCCGCAACAGCACTGTGACTGATGTGGGCACAGTGAAAGACTTACTTTAACTGTTTTGACCAAAGTAGTTTGACTCACCGGATGTAGACCATACATTTCACAACCTCTACACTGAAAGTGGCAATAAAGATCACTCAATACAGAGAGAATGCTTGGTTGTTTTGGTGAATTAGCAATTTTAGTGACAGTGCTCGGCTCCCGGCCTGCAAATGTTACACCAAAACAACTCCCCCTGACATTATTTAGCAATTTTTCTGTGGCGCCATCGATACATCCTGCAAACAACCCCTTTCCTTAGAGCAGAACAATGATGAGCTGCAGTCAGACCATTCTACCACACTGATGCAGTGCTCTGAAAATAGACCTGGCTAGACCAAAGCTTGAATCCTGACATTGAGGGTATAAATGTAGATGGAAAAATGCCATTATACAAGAACTCTGACTCATAAACAGCAGAGAAAAAAGTGTACTCTCTTGTGCACAGAGTTTGCAGGTTGTGGCAACAATGTTTGTTGATTGAAGTCGTAACATCCAGCTGGGCATTTGGCATAGCTTCTCGCAAAAGATATTTTATGGTTGCTCCTGCTGTCGAATTGGGGACTGAAACCTTCCAGCTATAATCTGGAAGAAAGTGTTTTTTTTTTGTAAAAGTAACAATGATGAATCATTTCTCAAAAAACAAGGGAAATAAAGTCAGCACAACAGTTTTACATGAAATCTGACCAACACAAAGAGAGATGACAAGCCTGAGGATATGACTTTGTGTGCACACCTTAGGACTTCTAGTGAACAGTTACTCTCATTATCAGTAGAAAAATATTCTGTCAGATGATTTATTTCTCAACATTTCTCTATGTGTGCATATCAATTATCTGAAGCATCAAATTTTTAATTGAAAGGTAGAAAAAGATCATCCAAATTACGACACATTAATATTCATTCTATTAGTCAACTTTTTCATTCACATTTGCTACTGTTGCTTTTTCTCTTCCCTCCTCACTCTTCACTTTTTAATTTCCTTCTACTCCAGCTTCAACCAAAGTTACTCCACCTACTCCTTTGTTATCCAAGCAGCTCCAGTGCATTTCTTTTCTATACAGGACCACAGACAGCTCCAGTCCTGCCGCATGAGTCACATTTTTTCCCCCCCAGTTCAGTCTACAGAGAGCTCTATGGTTGCTCACTAAAGGCTCATTCAACCCCGCTCTCATCCTGCCTCTATGACACTTTTCTCTCATAATTACATTCTCACACCTCCTTTCCGTCTTCATTCATTTCACTCCTTTCTCCTCTATTTTCCACATGTCCTTCCCAAAGGGGCTCAGAGCGGTGGTGCAGCATTCGGAAACAGCGCGGCATCGGGACAGCAGTAGTTACAGCGTCACCGAATTAAAATGCACCACGCAGCATTTGCAGCAACATTACTAAACTTTTGGCGTCCCGGTTTTGCTGTAAAGTTTCTTAAGACAGGCTCAATAGTATCAGCAGAATGCCAAAATAAGTAATGTAAATGATTTATACATCTGCATGCAGAAGTTTAAAATGCAACACAACCACCTTTCTCTCTATAGGACCACAGAGGAGATGGGCTGCTAGAGCACCGTTACACCATTTTTATTATTTATATCCACAGAGAAGGCTGCTGCTTTCACTTTTGCATTCCAGAACAATAAAATGTGCCGGGGAGGACAAAAGCCCTGGAAATTGATTGAGGTGTTCCCTTGACCGCTTCACAAAATGCCCCTCTCATTGAGTCTTTTTACAAGCTTGTAGCATATGTTCCCATAGCTCAATTATGTGTGTGTGTACCTTTGTGCAGAGGGTGATGATTGCGAGAGTTTCTAAAGTGCAAAAGAAAACAACTCGGTGCTGGAAGAAAATAAGAGAACCTTTTCCCCCTGAGTGATGTGCACACACACACACACACACACACACACACACACACACACACACACGGATATATACCCAAAGCTCTCAGAGAGTGTAGGAGATGCAATGCAAAACTGAAGACAGCACTTAATTGGTTTAAGGAAGAGAACAGATGCGAGGATTCAAACACAAGGATGGAGACAGACACACCAACGATGAAAGGTACAGACATTAAGATGAAGACGTAGCGTGAGATAAAGAGATACAGGTGGAGAGATTGAATAAGAGACACAGATTGAGAGATGGAGATAAAGGAGGAATGAGTGTTATGAGTTTCGAAGGTAGTCCTTGGAGAGTTGAAGGATGTCTATCAGACTCCATTTCCTTCTTTAACTCTACTGTTTCCCTACCAGTGTACCTGTTTGTTTCTGACTGTCTTGCATTGAGAATTTCTCTCACACGCTTTCCTCAACACACACACACACACACACACACACACACACACACACACACACACACACACACACACACACACACACACAGACTGTTTCTGACAGCGCTGCCCCTTCTTCACCAGAAGGCACTGGGGATTCTTAGTATCCATTTGCAAGGGGCTTGCATCATGC
Organism: Acanthochromis polyacanthus; assembly: GCF_021347895.1. Taxonomy (NCBI): domain Eukaryota; kingdom Metazoa; phylum Chordata; class Actinopteri; family Pomacentridae; genus Acanthochromis; species Acanthochromis polyacanthus. Next base: position 15,788,227 of record NC_067132.1, read on the forward strand.
CTTACTTCCTGTAACCCAAGGTCTTGCAGCACCAGATTCACAGCGGGAGTATAGCCTTGATAAGCACCCTCCAGACTTTTAGGTGCTTGAGAATGGGAAGATCCTGTCTAATTGGCACAGTTAAGACTTTGAAATCTTGTTGGGGTATTAATCTGAAAATGGTATTTGCTCAGCTACTCACTGTTTTTGGTGGTTGTAGTTTTCACAGTTTTATTTCCCAAGGATGGAGTTTACATTAAAGCAAGTAGTCATCCGATTAGATCTTATATTGTAAAATACTTTATTGTTTATTGCTCTGCACTGTGTGTGAAGTTAAAAAAAATCACGCTGCTGTTGACAAAATCACTGATTTGGCAGAAAAAAAAAACAAACCTGATGCAGAAGTGCCAACTGCAGTTCCACAAATGTCCACTTGAGGCTGGCTTCAAAAGTGAATCAGTTTCCACGGACTTTCATGTTAAAATGTCCACCTATACAGCAGAAATAAATATGCTTACTGCCTGATACAGAAAACTGTTTTGGGCCCTATACCTAATTTCCCTTGTTAATGGCAAATGTATGGGGTTTGGATTTTTTAAAATAATTTACCAGTTTAAATTGTATTGAGGCTTAAAGTTTTGGCAGATGGGTGTTGTCATTGGACAGTCCGTGACCCACCTCCAGTCCTGCTCTACCTTTGCTCATTTTTGGATTAGCTGGAAACTATGAGGAGTCAGGCACTGCCCAGATGGCAGCTGTCAGAGCTACCACACTGGGCTTCAAAACTGCTTTTTCAGAAAATCTCGGGGTGACGTCACAGAGGGTGTGTTCATCTTCATATACTGTCAATGACACCTTCAGCTTAACAGCTACACTGTTTCCAAAAATTGCAGTAACTGAATATTTTGTGGAACTTCGTTGGTTCTCTTCGTATCTGTGTCCCCTTCTAAAAAGACTGCGCAGGAATACAACCAGAATAGAAGTTTGCTCAGGGACACCTCAGCTGAGTCCCTTCGTTGTCCTTTGCTTGAAAATCTCCTGTAATAATATGTCACCTTGCTGCCAAAAATTGCTGCACTTGTACATTTTAGATGTTCCCTTCAAAATAAGGTTCAAAGCTTGCTGCTGGGGTGCGATAAAGCTGCTTACGCTGAAGAGATGAATTGAAGAGAACATTATCTGGTGAAATATGGCATACATACATCCATAAAAGCTTACAAACTTTCTGTGCCCTTTACAGGAGATTGAGGTAACTTCACATCCAGTGTATCAAACAAATTTTGTCGGTGTGTTTTTCCAGGAGCACAGAGGTCAAGATGAGAGAAGAATCTGAGGATGCAAAGGGCTGAAATGAGGGTTGGAAAGTGTATCTGGGATGTACAACCCCGATCTAGGGAGAGTTCAGCACATCTGAAGCAGAAAGGCCAGGGGAATATCAAAGTCTTTTGAAGTGTGAATCACAGCTGTAATTTTCCGGCAATTTGAACCATTAGACCCTTTCCCTCTCATATAAGACTTGATAAAGAACTCGGCCCCTCTGAATTACAGCGTAATACTTTCATCCAAACCATCCCTGCTTCAACGTTGTTCTCCTGCTAATGAAGGGTAACTTCAAGTGGGACCTGGGCCATTATTCTGCCATAGAGGGATTGTCTGTAAACCTGCGGGGTGGAGGGTGGCAAAAAGACACACACATACACGTGTGTTCGCATACATGATCGTATGCACCGACTCCCTCAAACAAACTCAGAAATCACCTCGCACTTCCTTTATCACTCCTGCCCATGTACATGCTCAAATTACTAAAGCGAAGCTGGAGTTTGGATTAAATGATTTTCCAAAATATTTAGACATTCAAACTCACGTACTGTATATTTCTAGTCTGAAGTTGGGTGCAGCTGTCAAACTTTGAAGAATTGTCTTCATAAAGAAAGAGTGCCCTCTTCACTCTGAGTCTGTCTGAGTCTTCTGCAAGACCCAAATACTGTGGTATTATTATCATTTCTACCAGACAGTTGGATAGAGGGCTCTCAACCTGGCTTTCCATTCTGATTCTGCTGACGCTGTTCTACTGCAAGTCTGTTCTTCTCAAGATTCAAAGATTGTGTGAGTGTATCTTTGTGCAACTGCGTTTGTTTTTAATGTATGGAATGTGCTTTGTCTCTCCAGGCCAATGCAGGAAGACTCACTGAATACCATTTATAGCTGTAGCCGTGTCAGTGTTGCCTTTATGACAGCAGAAGTTAGGTAAAGCGTTTAAATAAACATGTTCTGGGAAAAAGGGACGTCTGCTCAACATATGGATTATTTAGGGGGTTGAAGACTTATGCACTTAACTTATCCGTCTTATTTTGATGGCTGCTTCTAAAATGATTATTCAAAACTATTTCAAATTGCCTCAATTTTAAATAGTAATGTATATTAAACTTGGGTTAAATTACATTCACTATACAGATTTAATGTTATGGTCAGACGATTTGGAAAATATATTGGCTATCAGTGACTGCCTGGGTCCGCTGAGGGTTATTTTTACTTGGGGTTGTTTCTGTGGATGATATTTGTCATTTTGTTTTGCTAATTTAATGCTCTGCCTCCTTGAGAATTCAACTCGGTAAATAATCATCCTGGCAGTTGCAGTTGTTTATGTGCAAGAGGCAAGTTTTGCAGCACATGCACACAGCCACTGTGAAATGCCTGCCATCAGGGGTGATCAAGTTGCCACCATCAGTCATAACGTGCGTAGAATTCAGTGTAACAGTTATCCAAATGTTGTGCGCTGTGTTCACTGGCCCGGAAAAAGGAAATAAGGCCCAGTTCATGTGACATCTCTCTGCCTCTCCTCATCCCTGCAGAGTTGGTCCTGACAGTAATTGCTAGTTAGCAGCTTCAAGCCATGGAGTAAAGACACTTAGTCCAAAACCAGAGCTCTCACTGCCACAGTTAGGAAGCACGGATCTGGAAAGCTTACATGGCACCTTACAAGCTTATATTAACTTAATTGAAGAGTCGAGTCTGTGAGATTGACAGCGTGTGTGGGAAGAATGCATCGGTTTTGGATTTGTGCAGAGGTGTCCATGGCGCTAACAATTCCTGAACTTCGAAAATGATTCTATTCTGCGGGGAAAAGCCAACAACAGTCCTTCCTCCCACACATGTTTTGACTGAGTGCGCACAGAGAAGAGCTGCTGTTCATGGATGAGTCCATCGCCGATGTGTTTGTATGTGTGAAAGAGAGGCAGGGAGGTGGGTGCAACTCTACAATGAAATAAGATTTTAAATAGTAAAAATAATAATAAAAGAATAATCAAGCAAGGTCAGTGTTGGTATTGTGGTGGGCTGACACAAATCAGTCAGCGCATGGGAAACATTAATCTCACACCACCAGGCTGTCTGAGAAGTGTTGGATTTCTCAGGCAATTGCTGTTTTTTGACGGACATTAAAACGTTGGAACATTTTTACATATCGCCCAATGCCATGAAGTATGATGTTGCTCTGTGCTGACAAGTTAATGTGCCTTCTGCGGTATTATTCTAGCAACGACTTGGATTCAAAAATTCTCTGAGTTACCTAGAGCCTCTAAAATGCCTGCATGCGTTGTCTATTCTTCCTGTCGTAGTGTAAGTGTAGCATAAGTACCTTCATCATGTCTTGACATCGAGATAGTTTTCTTGATCTCTCAGAATCTGGCAGTCGACTTGAGTGACAGCCTGAAGGGAAATTGTGTCAGTCGACCAATTTGAGCCTGGAAAAAGGCTTCAGCTTGGACAGAAACTCACGCACACACTTACACACACTTACACAAAGCTCTTTGAGACTAGGAGATGCAAAGTGAAACAGGTAATTGCAGACAGCACTTAATTGGTTTAGGGAAGAGAACAGATGTGAGGATTGAAACACAGAGATGGAGAAAGACACACCTAAAGATGAAAGGGAGAGATATTAAGATGTAGCCGTAGAGAGAGATCAAGAGATACAGATAGACAGATGGAGAGACTGAGGAAGAGACAGAGAGAAAGGCCTAGAGATTGAGAGATGATGGAGATAAAGGTGAATGGAGGGTTAGAAGGGTTTAGAAGAAAGATTTGAGCTTTGGAAGAAGACTGCAGCTTGGACAGAAACTTTTTTTCGTGGATTAATATCAACAAAATAGCCAACTAAAATTTGTTTCTGAATGTTGGAAATGAGAAATATGCCCATGCAGCTTTCTGAATATTGATTCATTCTGAAACTACAACAACTAGCCTAAAGGTTTTGCATATGGCATATATCAGTCTGACCCTGCATTTTCTAGCAGCAGCAGCCTCCACTGTGTTTATGCCCCTTCAAGCCAAATGTTAACTTGGAAAAGTTTATCTTAGCAAATATTCAGAAGTCCCATTGATCTGAAATAATAATGTCTCACATTTTCTGATTACCTGTTGCTTTGAGGGACCATTTAATGCAGGCAAGCAAGGGAGAGGAAGCTTCTGAAACTGATCAGTGCTGTCAGCAAATTCAGTATCAACATTTAATTAACCCAACACAACCACACAGACTAAACATGTCACTGAGGCCACTTAGAAAATATGATTGTATTCCTTTCCTTAAGGGAAACAATCCTCAGGAGAATATTAAGTCATTTTATGATAAATGTCGATAAATCGTGTTGACGTAAATGTCTGTTTAGTTTGTTTTTCTGAACTGATATCACAATAAGATAAAGCTCACTTTTAGTTCATATCTCTACAGAAAACAACACTCTGAGACAGGAAGGATTGTTGAGAAAATTGTGTGACACACTCGAAAAATTGAAAACTTAAACAGTTTCCCTCCATCTCATAGATTTCTCCTGAAAGAAACACAATTAAGCCCTTTGATCACCTCACTGTTGTGCAATAAGAAGATTGATAGCACTTTCAGCTCTGGGGAGACTACTGCCGATCTATTTTTTTTTCTTTTTTGTCTGGAGCGGATCAAAGAGCATATTTGTCAGTGAGACAGTGTATTAATATAACTGTCTGAACAACTAAGATATGTCATATGAGCTCTTCCATCAGCATGCTGTTTGATTTTCTTGTGGGTGAAAAATTACACCGTACTGGAATGGTGGTCCCTTGATGTTTTACTAGTGCGTTATCTCAGCCAAACTGGTTTCGGTCCGGATCATGTTCTTCATCTTGTGCTGCCTGACATATCAGCAGGCTATAATTTTTGCATGGCAGGTCAATCTATGGGTGCTCCTATAAAGGGCGAGTGAAATCCCACTGGTGTATTCCCGCGGCAATTGGTATTGTATTTTAATGCTGATAAGAGTATGTGAAGGGGGATGGATGCAGCACAGAGAGAAAAAATACAAAGGAGGAGCTGAGCAATGCAGCACAGACACAAATCTTCTCACACAAACTAACTTTTGAGTAACTATAAGTGAACTCAACCCTGACTATTTCTTCTTGTCTCCCTCTTTTGCTCACCTCCTCTGTACCTCTCTCTCCATCTGTCTCTTTCTCTGTCTATCTCCCCGGCCTTTTGTCTCAGAGCAACTCTGTGGGTGTGCATACATTATGTTTAATCCTGCTGGGCAATGAGAATGATACAAGGAAAGAGAGCGAAGGAAATAAGCTGTTTCTCCCTCCTCATCCAGTGAATTACTATTCATTGTGTCTTTTTTTTTTTTTTTTTTGCTCTTTCCTGTACTGTTGTGCTGCTTCAGCCACAGCCATGGTGACCTGCATACAGAAATGAGAGGAAGGGGGAGAAAGAAAGAGATAGATGGGTAAAAACGAGAACATGAACAAAGTAGGGGGCGAGAGAATCAGGGAACAGAGGGAAATTTGAGGAAGAGGAGTTGAAAGAGGAAAATTTCCGGCAGAGGAATACAAAGAGGAGTAATAGAATGATGGTAGGAAGCCATACAGGAAATAATGGGGGCAGGGGAGAGTGAAGAAGAGAGCGGAGAGGAAGAATCGAAAGTGAATGATAGCAGATTGCCACATCTGTTTTGACCAGAAAGACATGGACAACCTCATGGAGAACACTGACCGTTGTGAGCTGACAAGTGTAGAATCTGTTGAATGTTGAGCAGGCATCCACTATGCTGTTTTGTGTTCTCATTTGCTTATGTTTTTCTTTTTTCTCTCTCTCTGACGATACGCTCAATTAGCACTCAATTACCTACTTGGATTGCAGCGGGAGAGGAGAGTCTTGCAGCAGGACACTGGATCCATTCATCTGCGTTATGTGGGCAAGAAGCCATGCAAATCTATGGTTTACTCATCCTCCGAGCACCACAGAAATGCACAGTTTTTAAAGTAGAGGGTTTAGATCTTTTCAGATGTAAAATATTTGGTATTTAAGGCAGTGCAGATTTGGGATTCCAAACACTTTCCCATCTGCCAAGCAGTTATAGCTTGAAATTTTGGGAAATGTGCTTGTTCACTTTCCTGCCAAGGGATTTATGAGAAGATCGATACCACTCTCATATGTGAAAGGTAAACATAAAAGCACTGCAGTCAGCTTGCTTAACTTCTACCGACCATCACTCCTGTTTTAGAGGGGCTTGCAGGTGTGTATTGTGGCTTTGGCTAAAGCAAGGCGAGCTGCATTTATTTCCAGTTTTTATGCTAAGCTAAATTACCTGGCTTGCCTGTAGTGAATATGTGTATTCCACAAATATCTGACTGTCTCTGAAATCCAGTCTCGTGCAAAAATAAAAAGAAACCATTTCAACACACAATAACTGAGACTACTGAACTTTAATTTTCAGTTTGTGAATACAAACTGATACCAGGGTAGTATGGTTTTTGAATTACAGTAACTGCAGAGCTTTTTTTTGTCTAATAATGGATTTGGAATTTTGCGTTTGTTGCTCAATGGGAGCATATCAACAATATTTTTTCCCCTAGGGCCATTACTAAAAAAAATGCAGTCCTGGTGGTTGTATTACAAAGCTAGTTTGAGAAATCCAGCTTTTCTATGCATAGCCTGACCTCAAAACAAAGAAATAATGGACCCAGTTTTTTTATCTTTCGTCTTATTTGACTCAACTTCCATTAAAAATAAACAAAAAACAAAACATAAACCGGTTTTATATATATATATATATATATATATATATATATATATATACACACACACACACACACACACACACATACTGTATATATACTTGACAGTGAATTAGTACCAAGCATAAAAGCATATTTAAGCTTTTTTTCTGTCGCAGGTTAGGTGTACAGCCACCTTTGTGACATTCAAAACTCTGGCTTCAGGTTCAACATACCTCCGTTAACCAATCTGTCTTACTTCATAGCACACCCTTCTGGTTGCTGTTTATTATCAAAATCTGTCCGTGCTTTAACACATGCACGGTAAAATTCCTGCTGGGAGCATAACAAGACAAAGGGAGATGAGTAAATCAAAGGAAGTGACCCTTGTTCCACTGACTGAAACGCAGTATGAATGATAGAGTGCTCTCTTGACCCGTATTGATAAGATGTAGATAGCCTCAGCTCAGGGAGAGCAAGTCTCAATTTATAATCAATACCTCTGTTAAGCGTGCAATGGAGGATCAATGGGGGAGGAAATAGCTGTATACTCTGACGTGCTCATTCTGCCCTTGACCTGCATACAGAAATGAAGGGAGAATGGGGCAAGTGAGAAGAGTTCCACACTCCGCTTTATTGTGCTGCATCTCTCTTCTATAATGTGTGTGCTGGCAGTTTTTATTAGTTCTTACACAAAGTCTTTGTTAACAACTCTAACAACTCACACTGTAAACAAAGAAGCAGGCTTGTGCCTTCCTCTTTCCCTCTGTCTCTGCAATACATCTGCTTCTTCCTGTGATTTTATGCTCCTTTCCTGTCTTTCCAGTGATCATACTGTATGGCATATTGAAATACCTTGTTCACTTCTCTGTTTTCTCTCTCTCGTGGACATGCAGGCTTACAAGAGCAGACTTTTGTCTGCACTGTGGCTCGAAAAAGCAGCAGAGGGGCCAGGTTAAGCAGCTACATTTATTACCAACCCTTTCAGGATGTTTTTTTCTTCCCACTTATAAATGCATTAATACAAAGAGCACACAAAGTAAAAAGGCTTTTTGCAAGTATGTGAGTGTGTGTGTGTGTGTGTGTGTCTTCCGCCTGGTGAGAGGTGTTTGTGTAAGACTAACAGGCAGATTAAATTTGTTGAGAGAGGGCGTTTGTGAGGTGTGTGGAAAATAGACGGTGAAGCCAAAAGACGCAGGTTTTAGCATCTTCTTAGACTAATGTCTATCCAGCTCCAGTGCTCTCACTTCAGCTTCAGATCTGCTGGTATTCCTGCCAGATAAATGCAGAGGAAAGATGGCAGCAGACATAACTTATAAATTCCAGAAAACAGGAAGCAAAGATAGACGCCATGTAACATTTTTGACCAGTTCCAGTAATTGCACCCTAAGTGCGTCATGAATGAATCGGCAAACATTGGATTTGTTTTCTATATTTATGATGATAGGCAATTATTAGAATTGTTTACATGCATATACCTGCATAGACACCCCCAATTTGATTTCATCCATACATAAATGCCAAGTTAAGCTGACAGAATTCAAAAGAGGTTAAGCAGGAAAGACTAAAGAAACCAAAACAGCAGCAGAAAATAGCAAAGTTCAGTCAGTAGTACGTATTTATCTATTCTCTTACAACCAATCCTGCAAGTTATAAAAGAAATCCACCCTTTTCTTTTCAATTCTATTAGGCAGATACACTGACATGAATGTGCATTCACCATCCATCATCTGATGGTCTCCCTCTGACTCTCTCACTCACTATAACATGCACACAAACCCACACGGACAAGTATTTCCACATTCTCAAGGCCTCGAAGGCAGATACATTTTTAAAATGGATTTCAGGAAATATGTTTAGACTTTATACAGTGCACACCCATGCGGACAGTAGGCCACGCACCCCACCCCCCAGCCCTCACACAATGGGCAGGGTTATAGGATTATAAGTGAAAGGAAAGATCAAAGTGCTTTGATGCAGAGTGTGAAAAATCTTAACACTAGTCATATGCATGAATCACCAAGCCTCAGCAAATCCTTAAATGGCCCGTCAGCCTTGTACGACGTTCTTTTCGACAAACTATTTAAATTGCTTTGAGTGCTGTTTCCTAAGCCCACTCAGAAGATAAGTTGATTTTGCAGATAGAGGCAAATATATGGCAGACAGTGAAAATGCTCCTGTTTTGGCACTTCACAATCCACTGAATGCGAAGGCGTGCATGCAAATGGAAAACCAAGTGAGCACATTTGCACATACTGTATGTACAGGCATGTTGGTAGTGCTTGTATCAGTATGTGTTGTTCAGAGGGCAAGTGGTGTGTCAGGGAATTACATCATTGAGTTGGAGTGGCAGGGCAACCCCCTCTCTCTCTTTTTATCCCTCATAGAATATGCATCACAGCTGAATGAATGAAGAATGGAGGGGTTTATGAATAATAAATCAGTTAAGAATGTGCATACATGTGTGTGTTTGTGTGTGCTTTTGTGTGTACTTTGTATAATGAGTGTGTGAGCGAGGCATACGTCTTCTGTGTGTGCGCTGTGGTTTTCCTTCTCCCCCCTTTTTTTCCTTTTTGTTTTGGTGGAGATATTTCTGCAAAGATCCCGGCCTGCCACGCTTGCGCTGCTGCACTCGCTTTTCCAGATGAAAGCCGCTGCGCTTGTCCTCTGGTGCCGACTGTTCCCGACACCATAAAAGCATGTCGAACCACCGGCATCACACATTAATGCTTCCCCCTCACTGTCACTTCCCTTCTACCGCTGCACTCTGTTGTCAGCTGAATTTGGAAGCAAACAAAAGACTTGCGGTACTGAGGTTGCGCACACCTACGACAGACATTAGTGTTAAACTATAGAGGAACATTGAAAATACACTATTATCCATCTCTCCGTGGAATATTAAAGACTTCCTCCTGTGAAAATCAATTTTTGTTTTACCTTGGTGGCTTCCATATGGTGATATTTAGACGTGCTAGAAGACGTGTCATGGGCAAAATAAGCAGTCAACACCAGTGCTGAGCTTTTGCACCTTGAAACTTGTACCACTAACAGTCTCAAAAACATGCATTCAAGCTTTGTGGGATTCATATTTTTAAAACTTAAGATCCAATCCTGCCAACTGGCTGGGTGGGGCTTTTCATATCATTGTTCTTTGACAGAATCGGTTTCTTGCTTGAGCTTGTATGGCTGAATTTCTCCAGTATTATAACTTGTAATTGTGCAACAAAGAGGAGTTTTACAATGTTTTTGCAGAGCTGTTGGTGAGCTGGTGTGCAAAAGAAGGAGTGCAAGGAGAGAGAGGCAGGAACTTCATAGATCTGGACATTGTGCATCTAAAGGCAGGAAGGAAGGGATACAAACCTTTGAACAGAGAAAGGGACGACAAAGACAACACAGTGAAACGAATATCTAAAAAAAAAAAACTTGTCGGATTGTAAAATCTATCACTGATACAAACTGAAAAGGATTACTTATGAAGCCAGTGGCTAAGGGTTGCAGACTTAATTTATCCAAGTAAATAGCTACTGGAGACTGATGCATTGTTTTGGAAATGAATACAGGAAGGAAGTTCTACCTACTAGACACAATGTGACAGAAAGAAAGAGACAGACTACACAGTCCTTGTGGGGATTTTTACATCACTCTTCCAGTCATTTCACATTTGACTGTGGCAATTTGAGCCTTCATTTCCATTGATTGATTTTCTCCATTCACGTTGGTGGAGCTGTCATGGGAATAAATTTAGCCACCATTACATAAGGTCCCACTGTTACAGCTCTCCCATTATCCTGTTGCTTTTGTGCGTGTGTACATGTGTGTGTATTCCCATGAAGCAAACTCATATATACAGTATTTGATACTGGACCGAGTCCTACATGATCAAAGTCCCTTTGATCAAGCCATGCTCTCAGATCACCCACTTACACTCTCAAGTGTATGCTGTAGGCCCAAATCACACACACACCCCCACACACACTTTGCTGGGCAAGCAATGCTGGATCCCTATTTAACTATCTCTATATCGGGCATGCACACAAGCATACACACTCATTTGCGCTCATAGCTATGCGTACGTCCCCAGCTTCAAACACCAATGATTTGACATTTCCTTCAGAGCTCCACTGTTCATGACACGGCCTCTTTCCCCATGTGGGCTCTGCAGCCTCAGAAGTGAGAACCAACTTTCCTTGCTTCACACACTCCAAACTTCAGTCCCCCTGCTCGATCTCTCATTACCGGCTCCCCCTCCGGACTGCCTGAGGTCTTTTTCTACTCTCTAACAGTGTGTACGCACGTGAATGTGCAAAGCTGCTGAATTGTGTGCGTCTGTGCATATATGCCAGTTAGTCGCAACGTCCGTGTGCGCATCAGCATATTCACAAGCATGTGTTGTGCGAGTGTGTGCAATCATCCGTTCGTGCTCTTAGAAGAAAATTCCCCGCTGTGTTGCTTCATGAGGGCAAATGAAGCTTTACTAAGTTAGTTACTCACGTTGATAATGAAGCTCTTTTACTGTATAAATGTAGCTGATTGATCTGTGTGCCCAAGCGAGTTTGTGCAGATCATGGCTGTGCATACGGTAGCGTAGGTACACATATGAATGTGTCTTATCACCAGGATTTAGGTTTTGTGTTTAACCTCATAGATGGCAGCTTTAAAGATGGATACAAGAGACTTGAGATAGCACTTTGATTCATAGAACAGTGGGAGATTTGAAGCTGATACGACCACAGTTTTAGAGCAAAGTGATCAAAGACTCGGAATCCTTTTGTTATCAGGACTCATGTAAAGTTTTGATATATCAAAGCTTTAGTCATCTACAGAAACAATCTGGAAAGCAGTGGGGCTCAAAATCCAAATCTGTTGCTGATCATTTCATTAAATCAGTTTCTTTTTGATGTCCAGTCTGCATAGTCAAGTTATATAGTATCTGCACATTTTGTGATTTGTTAGATGTTAGCTTTACAATCCAAAACATGTGATTCTGCTCACATGCATGTTATATTTTTAAAGAGTAGGTTGAAGCAATAAGGTGTTTAGTGTAGTACTCAAAACTGGTTTTCGTGTTTTATGTAATTTCATTTATAAGGTTACTGCAAAACATAGAAATACTCAGATTACTCAAATCTATGTAAACTGGGACTTTGAGGAGGTAAAAAGGTCATGAGGATGTCTCCGTCATTCTGATGCTTCACCTGGAATTATAAGAGGCAGTGGGAGGAGACCCCAGGGCAGAGTCAGGACACGCTGCAAGAACTACATCTCTCAGCATGCCTATAAAGCACCTGCTGATCCCACCGGATGAAATGAGGTCAACGAGGAGGGGTTTACAGTTTGGCTGAGTGTGACTGGCACAAGGTGATATATTTGTTCCAGGATAAGGAAAATGCTTCCAGAAAAAAATAATAATTAAAAAAAAACACATTTATTTTTCTCACTTGGATAAATTAAGTGTCTTTTTCTTGGCAGCGAATTAGAATAATATGATGAGTCTATTGTAATGAAGAGATTAGCTTTGCTAAATTTGCATCTGTTTTCCATTGTCAGTTGAATAACCTCAGGCTTTTGTGAGTTAAACTGACATCCGAACCAAATAAAAGCAGAGAATTGTCTGACACTTTGAAAATAACAGAAGTTGTGAAGCTCGTCTTAGATTAGTTATCAGATGCTTGACCCTGGTGTTCTGATCACATGAACGTGGGCACAGAATTAACTTTGTGGAAGGGCAAGTTCTCACAGGAGAACAGAATTACATGCTGACCTGCGATCTGTGAGGCCCTCCGGCGTTCGTCCTGATGTGTTAATTGTCCTTTTGAACACTTTGTCAAAATGTCAACTCACCTGTGGGGACCGACAGAGTGAGAAAACAGACACAGGCAGAGGGATTAAACCCCCTCCTGACCTTTACAATTCCCTCCTTCCTCTGAAACTCCCTTCAACTGGCAAGCGATGAGCTGGCAGAGAACAGACACATGTGCCCTTGAAGATTGGAAACAGCCGTTAGAGCAGCTGATTCCATCAATACCTCAACCCAGTAACGAATGTATGCTCATTTAAACTAATACCGAGTACACATGCTCTAATTTAGTGCCATTTACTGTGATATAATTTATTGCTTAGCCTCCACAAGGAGTCAGGATCAGCTAAAAAAACTCAAACCATTGATCTCAGTGTTATAAGTTAAAGGACAGTGCCCCTCACCCTACTATGAACACGGTGGTCTTTGTGCATTCAAGAAGAGTTGAAATGTCTTTTATGTCACTGTGTGCTGCTGGCACTAGTTTGTCTTATTAATGTAGCGGAGGGGTCCCTATTAATACTAAGACTTTATTGATCCTACTAGACCCTCTGGCTGGAGATGAATAGCGCTCACATATTATCACAGCTCCGAAATGGGCCTTCACATATCTGTGACATTTCCACCATGGATGGCTGTAATTTCCAGAGCGACATAACCCATCTTGCTCTTTTATTTTCATCCCCTTATCTTTTTTTTTCCTCTTTCCTCTCACACTATGCTTCTTTCTCTTCCCACTCTTGCCCTTTTCTAAGTTTCTGCTCTTGGCTACTTCCTGTTATCAGTCTCTCCTGCCTCTCCATCCATCTTTTCATATCCTCTCCACCTTTTGCCATTTTGCTCTTTTCTTGCATTTCATCAGCCAATCTTTCTTACACTTACATCTCACTTAATGGTTACCTTTCTCTTTCATGGGCTAGCTCCATCCCAACCTGTCTCTCTGCTTGTTTCTGCCTTCTTATCCACTACGTCAGCTCACTCTTTCTCACCTGCTGTTTTTCCACTTGCCTTTATCTGCATTTTCTCTCCTTTCTGACCCCCAGCCTCTCACTTGAGTGTATTTTATTTATCTCTTTTCCATTTCTCCATCCACTGTCTTTCTCACGCTCCCTTTCTCTGTATTTCCCTCAGCAGCTCTGCTTTGTTTAGCACCCAGCAGACAAGGCTGCTGACAAAGGTGAGCGAGAGCATATTTAAAATGTCACTGGCAAAGTGACAAAAGGTCATATGGAAAGTAAGAGACTCCCAGCACAGTTTGGACTGACTGCTAAACAGGCATCCGTGCCTTTTTTTGTGTGTGCATTTGTGTATTGAGGGGATTTTCAGGCATACATGTATATGCATGTCCACATCTACCCAGGGGTGTATGCATCTTTTTGTGTTTGTATATGAGAGAGAAAATACAATACGATGAATTCAAGGTTCTGCCTGTGTTTGAGTCCACACTTGTTGGTGTGTGTAGCTACATGTGAGGCATACAGTGTGCATCTGTGTTGCCATATTGCTGCTGGCATCCTTATACCTGAATGCTGCTCCCTGCCTGAGGTAAGGCCTTGAGCGCCTTCCAGTCTGATGAATGTGCTTATGAAAAAGTTGCTACACCGAGAGTGTAGAATTGAGCATCGACCTAAAGGTTGCTAGTTTAACTCCTAAGGACTGGGGAGCGGTTTCATATCTGATGAGCCAGCCAGCCAGCAGGACGTCAGCCAGATCTGTTATGTTTTGTAGAATCCCCCAACTGAGTGCTTTCCCAATTTTGGACTAAATAAATCAAATTGACTTTGCTCTCAAAATTACTATGTAAAACAAAATTAGTACAATTTCTGCAGCAGAGGTGAATGGAACTTCATGTGTGATGTGCAGAGTTTGAAAAACACTCAATAGTAAGGGTCTTTCCAGAAACAATGACCTAGTTTTCCCAAAATAGTGTCAGTGGAATGCTTTTATAATAAAAGCTGTTGATCCGCTGTTCTTTGGATTATCCAGAGCCCCTAGTCTTCTTTATGGGTTTATTTTTTTGTCTGTGTTACCATATTGATTAATGGTATTCATGCAATTCTCTGTCTAATTCTAATATTTTGCACACAGGCTTTTTTTTTTCTTCTCACCCAGACTTGGCAGACTACTGTTTTGTTGCTAAATTTAATGTTGTGACTATTTTAAATGCCTTGAAACATATCTGGAAACTATTGTCAAAGTTTAAGTCCTGAAGATTAATGGACATGGACAGCTTTCAGCTTTATACTGTATCCTTGCATTGAATCTGGTTTTGATCATCAGCTGAAACTTTAAATGTCAAAATATTCTTGGAACACAACACTGTCCAACACATAGAAGGATTTCTTTGAAAACTCTGTGTTTGATAGTTGCAAATATATTTCCACTGTGCGCGGCTGTGTATATATGAATAAAGACCTTTGTGCACGCACAGTAAACCCTTCCTGTAAACAGTTCCTTACCTTTTTCTTTGTCAGTCAGCATTGTTATTTTCAAATGGTTTCCTAATGAAATGCATAATTGGTGAGCTTACAGAGCCGTCTTGTTGCATTCGTAATTAATAAGAAAATAACAGATGTAAATGGTAGTGTGGTTTGCTGTTAAAGGGCAACTTAACGTGAAAATATATTTGTGTGCATGTGCAGGGTGATCAAACAGGATGACAAGATGAAGTCTGTTTTATTTTGTTAATGCTTGGGTAGCCTGAAGATGTTGACTTCAAAGTCAGCACTTTGTTGTTTGAGACTAGAGACTTGGAGATTTTAGCATAATTATGCATAACGCAGACTTGTTGACAAATACAAATGAATGGTCTCAAGCGTATGCAAGTATGCACTCTGCAGAAATGACTAAATGAAGGAAAAGGCAGGTGGTGGGAAGCCAGCTAAGATGTTCAGCCACAACATTAAAACACCTGCCTAATACTGTGTAGGTCCCTCCAGTGCTCCCAAAAACAGCTCTGGCCCATTGAGGCATTGACTCAGGATCATTGGTCAGACTTGCTTTTCCAGCACATCCCACAGTGGGATTGTGATCTGGGGTTTACATCTTGAACACTTCTGTCATATTCCTCAAAATATACCTGATGTAGTGTGTCAGGGTGCATTATCCTGCTAAGAAGCCACTACCATCAGGGAATACTATTGTAATGAAGTGCTGTACGTGGGCTGCAATGATGTTTATGTAGGTGGTATGTGTCAAAGCAGCATCTTTGTGAAAATCAAGACCCAAGGTTTCCCAGCAGAGCATTGCCCTGACCATCACATCGCCTCTGTGGCCTAGCTTTATTCCCATTATGCATGCTGCTGCCATCACTTTCCCAGATAAACAACAAGCATGCATCCAGCCATCCACAAACACGGCTCATCACACAAGGCCATCGTCTTTCTTTGTTCCATGGTTCAGTTCTGATGATTACGTCCTCATTGTAGTCGCTGATGGCAGAGGACAAGAGTCAGCATGGGCAATTGATGCTCCATACATCACAAGCTGTGATGCATTGTGTGTTCTGACACATTTCTATCATGGCCAGAATTAAGGGTTTTCAGCAGTTCAGTTCTTCTGCAGAATCAGACCACACCAGTAAGCCTGCGATCTCCACATGCATCAACGAGCCTTGGGTTCCCATCACCCTGCCATTGGTTCACCCATTATCCTTTCTTGCATCACTTCTGGGAGATACAAACCACTGAATATCAATAAAACCCCACAAGGCCTGTTATTTTGAAGATGTTCGTTCAGCCATTACGATTTTGCCCTTGTCAGTAGTTGCTCAGACCCTTGTGGTTGGACATTTTGCACATTCTGCTTCTAACACACTAACATCAAGAACTGACTGTTTGCCTTCTGCCTAATATATCCCAACCCTATACAGGACAGATGCAACAAGATCATCAATGTTAATCACTTCACCAGTTAATGGTTTTAATGTTGTGGCAGGTAGGTGAATAGAAAGGCACTGAGATAGTGCAGCTTGACAGAGAGATACAGATTTAAAAGATGACAGAGAAAAGTGAGATTTTTGTTTAAGCCAGGTCATACAGATTCCTCTTAAACCAGAGTGCTGTGTGTTTCTCTTTTTTCATATTTATTGCCTGGCTTGTTTTACCTTGGAAGCAACTTTAAAGTGAGCTAGCACAGAGCAACTGTCTGGAGTGACTCATTTCACAATGCTCTTGTTTTTCCAAAGCACTTTATGTAGCACTTAAAAGTTGTCATTTGGAGAATGTTTTTTTTTTCTCCCACCAGCACTTGATGCGTGTCTCATTTGCAGTTTGAGGCTTAGATTCTCCTCATTTTCTTGGAGTATGTATATCTTTCTATCTGCTACTCTGTCTGCCCTTGTGCTTGTCTGCCTGTACCTGCAGGCCTATCCCTCTCTTTGTCTCTCAGAATGAAGTGGTACAATAATCCATCTCTGGGGGAAAGAGACAGATCCATAATGCATGTGTGTGCAATGTGTGTGGGCTCTGATGCCAAGTGCTCTCCATTGACTCTCTTAGCTATGCACACAGTGTCACTGTCAGTTTGTAAAGCTTCACTCTGTGTCTCTCACCGCCCCTCTTATCCCCTCACTCCTCATCCATGTTTTTAACCTGAATCTTTCCTCTATAGATAGACAGATAGATTCTATACATAGATGCAGCCTACAACAGATTGAGTACCTCCCTCTGCAATATCGCCTAAATGTCAAATGACTCAACACTGCATCACCTTTCAGTAATTGCATTGCTTATAAGATGCACAGCTGGGTGCATGCACTTACATAAAATTAAAAACTAAGGGTTTAGATTCACTATATTAAAAAAGCACAGCAAACTGGGAATTAATTTCAAAGAAAGTCAGCGCAGACTGCATTACTTCGATTCAAATCTTTTATTTTTGCCAATATTCAATTGTTTCAGTATTTTAGTAGAAGATTTTTCATCATGGAGGATATCAGTGTTGCACAAATTTCTGGAAAGATATTCTGTTATTATTCAGAGACAGTTTTCTTTAGCTGCTCTTTGCTGGATGGTTGGTGTTATTCTGTCTTTCTTTTTTTAAAATGTCCCAACAGCATTCTAATGGATTTAAGTCAGACGACATACTGTCCAGGTCATCTTTTTCCTCTTTAAGAAGCTTCTGCATGATTTTAACAGTGCAATTTTGAGGTTGTTGTCAATATTCCTCTTCTGGCAAGCTTCTTCAGACTGAGTCATCCAGTCAGCCAGTATTTTGATATATGCAGACATTCATA
Organism: Acanthochromis polyacanthus; assembly: GCF_021347895.1. Lineage (NCBI taxonomy): Eukaryota > Metazoa > Chordata > Actinopteri > Pomacentridae > Acanthochromis > Acanthochromis polyacanthus. The sequence continues at coordinate 15,806,262 of NC_067132.1, forward strand.
GTGTCTATAAACGCCATTTGTCATCAAAACCTTTTGTCTCATATCATTACACCTCTGTGCTTCACTGTCAGGGCTATGCATTCACTGTGATACTTTAGGTCAGGTTTGCATGTTGGATCCCATCTGGGTCATATAAAATATTCGTTGTCACATCAGTTTTGTATTGGAGAGCAAGGAAGTTGTTCTTTAGTTTTTGCGGGGGTTTGGAGGGTTTTTTTTTGTTGTTGACACCATGTTTGAACACCGTCCTTCACACTCTCTGAACTTTGAGAAACTCTGATTTCCATTAAAGACTTATATGCCAAATCTAAAGCACATGCATTTCTTGTTGTCAGAGCTAGATTGTGAAGGTAGCGCACTGTATATGGCATTATTTTCTGAGGACGCCCACTGCGGCTCTGAATATTGACACGACACACAAAAGGCGCTATGGCTCGTTTTACTGGTCCTGGAAATTCTTTTCAACGTTGGGTACGATGCAGACATTCTGATAGATTCAGCCTGTATGCACAAAACTGAGAAAGTTTGAATGCTTCCAGGTCCTTTTATAACCATGTTCATGCTATTAGGCTGATTTGAAATCATAGCTATACTCCATTGTGTTTCACATATTCAGATTTTCCAAACTTCTACGCTGGTGATCACAAGTTTATTAACTTTTTTGTTTTGAGTTTCTACTTTTGGGCCTGCATTGTCAATATATTTTCTGTAATGTACAATTTTTGTTTTCGATTGTTCCTTTGAAGAAATATGTGTCATCTTATAAATAATGCGGTTATTGAGGAATGACACAATTCTATCAATTCTCACTTGAGTTTTGAGTGTTTTTGCACAGGGGTGTACTGACTTCTGTTGTAGCCTGTAGTGTAGATAGATAGATGCAGCCTCACAGACGGATGACATGGGTGGATGGATGAGTGGATAGATAGATGGATGGATGAGGATCGGGGACTATAGATATGTATGGACTGAGATAGAAAAGAGAGGGATGTCAGCAGTGTGTCAGCGGTTTTGATGAGTTGATAGCAGAGCTGACACAGCATTGGGAATAGGAGGCCAGCCCTCTGCTTATCCTTCTGTCTCCTTCTCTGTCCCTCTTTCCATCCATCTATCCATACTATCCATCTATCCCTTGTCAAACTCAGTTTCTCCTTCCAAGGGCAGGAGGAGAGAGATGGCACAGAACCGGAGAGATGGGCCAGAGCCAGGGTCCACTAAACACAGCACTTCCACCATAACCCACACACATACACACATGCACACACACAGTGACGTTTTGGTAGAACTAATGTTGCAACTCACATCTTTTCCCAGCAAGAATCAACTGATTTGCTTTAAAGTAAATGACCTGAAACACCGCAGAATTTTTACAAACCTAACTTGTCCTGGAATGATGAGCAGCAATTATATTATATTACTGAATATGTGGCTTTCTGCAAGACTTAGTTTGGAAAGAAGACTGTATTAAAGATGCTTAGTGAGAGGACGCTGCTGCTCTAATTGGTCCCTTAGGAAGTAGAGGAAGTGTGTCCTCCAGCTTGATTGTGTCATAGCCTGGCAGGTCATTGGTTGTGACAAAGTGCATGCCATATTCTTTGATTCTCTGCTGCAGAACAGAGGTTCGTTCAGTGTGCTCTGGTGCAGATAGATGACCTATACCCAGCTGTCTGGCTGCACAGCTGATCCGTCTCTTCCTCTTGCATATGGAGATGCCGCAGCGCTTTTCTCAGCGCTAGACCAGGTCAGGGAGAGGCTGACCTTGCTGCCCTTCATTTTCTCAGGCATTTTCCCAGCTGACATAATCTCTGTCAGACTCCTCAGAGTCTGAGAACATGTGGTCAGCAAAAATAATAGGACACATCCAGAGAGAAATCACCATCCTCAGCCACAGCGGATGAGTCCTGATTTGAGCAGTAAAGTCATATTCTTAGTAAACATGCATAGCCTACAAACTTTTTGTCATCAGTGGAATTAAAAGTATTTCTTGCCTTTTCAAATAGATAAATAAAAAACAGGAAATTTTAATGCCTCTCCTTTAGTTTGTTTCCATCCTCAGTAGTCAAATTTAACATTAGTTAAGCCTGCCTAATTAATTTTCTCAAACTCCAGCTCTATCTATAATCTGAGAATTAGCTGATTACCAGAAGATATGAAATGTTGGGGATTGTTGGTCGCTGAACAGTACTTAAATAACAGAACAAAACACTTCTTTTACATCAGATTTTTCACAAACTACTTGACCCGGATGATGAAGGTCCTGATTAACAAGCATTAGCTTAATGAGCTTGAAATATGGATTTCATACACGTAAAGGTTGAATTGAGGCTCTTCTGTGTAGAACATACAGCAGTGTAAAAACACTGTTCACTGTTTAGTCGGAGAGTCATTTCTTTAGTCACAAGCAGTCCCTGGCAGAGTACAGTCACCAGCTTGGAAGGAGCATTTTTTAACCAGAGAAAGTAAATACAAATGAGAGGCTGTTATCATTATCGGCATGTTTACAACATCTGTCTTTTCTAATTAAAATAAGGAGAAAAGATTGGTCAGTATCTGAGCTTAATGAATTTTGTTGACCAACAACCAGATCCAAAATGGATTTGGCTTTCCAAACCTAGTTGTCATACCAGGTTTTAAAGTAGTTGTTGCTGCGGTAAATAAAGTGAAATTATGAGTAAGATAAAGATGTCTTGGGAAAGAGACGAAAGAAATCAAAGGCACTTCTTGGTTAGGATGAAAGCAGTTTGGGTTCGTATTGACATGTGTGAGGTGTGTTTGGATGGCCTTGTCAGCCTCCATATTTGCCTGTCACTTTTGGACAGCATGTTCCTCACCAGCAGAACCTGAGAAGTAGATCAAATAATCTAGATTTCTCTTTGTATATCTGGCAGTATTGACCAGCCATTATGGGATGTAAGAGTTCACTAATCTATCCGTTCCACTTTGGCTGCTGATGGGGGAATTTTGTACATCTTCAGTGGTCACATCATCCTTTAGTACAATGAGATGTGGCAGTACTACATCTTGTACTTTAGCGGGACCTGGCTTTGGTTGATCTTCCGTAGCCTTTGGGGACTTGTTTTCCTGCTGACTTACCCAGTTGCTTGTTGGAGAGCTCTTCATTAAGTTGCCTCCCTAGGCTTGGGATGGGATGTCTGGCTAGTTGGGGGACTTCCTCACAATAAATGTGATGTTGGCACTTCTGGCCTTGATCTGCATTCATTGTGAGTTCATTCAAGTTCATTCAGCCTCTTCAGAAGCTGTTTTGAAAGTGGAAATGCCTGCGGAATAACTGACACAGCCTATGCAGCTTGTAAGTGGCAGAAGCCTCTGCCCTACCTGCAGTTTCATCCCGCTAGGGTGGGCTGTGCTCCCGTGTGGATGATTTCAAAGGCTGCCATGAAAAAGATGGAGGGGATGGATCACCCCATTGTAATTCCTCCTTCCAATTACTTCCATCCTGTTGTAAAGTTCTTGAAGACAAAAAGAATGAACCGATTTCATTACGCGATATTTTAATAAGGAAAAGCAATAGAAAACTCCAGCCAATTCTTTTATTTCCTGTCTTACAAGTGTTCAATGTGGCCACCACCTGCAGCACGGGTAGCATCAATGCAATAAGAGAATTCCTCTCAGATGCATATCAGCATATCACGATACACTGAGTTAATCACTGTTGATATTCGATGTTAATCGATGACCTTAAACATCAAATAAAAGTTGATTGTGAGTAGAATACTTGTGACTTGGTTGGAGTTTTCTATTGCTTTTCCTTGTTGAAACATTGCGTAATGAAACTGGTTCATTCTTTTTGAATAACCCTGTACATCTGGACAGGGATTATTATTTTGATATTTTCTTAAAAAACTAAGAAGCGAGAGGAGAGTGATGCAAATATGGAACTGCACAAGTACAAGTGTGAATGTACTGCATTCTCATGCTTTGAGGCATCCTGGTCATTGCCTGCCCTCTGCAGTAGCCTGACTTTTAAACATAAATGAGAAACCTGCCTTTCGTAATTGGGCTAAAATAGACATCTGTGTGATACAGGCAGATGAACCTGATGTAATACACATTAAGCTCAAACATTAGGATCTTGCTGGTGGCAGCTGTGAAGAAATAATTACTCATTAATTACAACCAAAATAATTAAATCTGACTGAAATAAAGACAAAATGTAACAACAAATAAAGCTCTCATTTATGGCAGGGTTGGATCATAAAATGTGGAATTAGGTCAAGGAGAAATTTGATTATTGACCAGTTGCATGTAATCACAGGTTTTATGGTAACCAGGTTACTGCTTTGCACATACACACGTGGACAAAATTGTTGGTACCCCTCAGTTAAAGAAGGAAAAACCCACAATTCTCACTGAAATCACTTGAAACTCACAAAAGTAACAATAAATAAAAATTTATTGAAAATTAAATAATCAAAATCAGCCATCACTTTTGAATTGTTGATTAACATAATTATTTAAAAAAACAAACTAATGAAACAGGGCTGGACAAAAATGATGGTACCCATAACTTAATATTTTGTTGCACAACCTTTTGAGGCAATCACTGCAATTAAACGATTTCTGTATTTGTCAATGAGCGTTCTGCAGCTGTCAACAGGTATTTTGGCCCACTCCTCATGAGCAAACAGCTCCAGTTGTCTCAGGTTTGATGGGTGTCTTCTCCAAATGGCATGTTTCAGCTCCTTCCACATATGTTCAATGGGATTCAGATCTGGGCTCATAGAAGGCCACTTTAGAATAGTCCAACGCTTTTCTCTCAGCCATTCTTGGGTGCTTTTGGCTGTGTGTTTTGGATCGTTGTCCTGTTGGAAGACCCATGACCTGCGACTGAGACCAAGCTTTCTGACACTAGGCAGCACATTTCTCTCCAGAATGCCTTGATAGTCTTCAGATTTCATCGTACCTTGCACACTTTCAAGACACCCTGTGCCAGATGCAGCAAAGCAGCCCCAAAACATTACTGAGCCTCCTCCATGTTTCACCGTAGGGACAGTGTTCTTTTCTTCGTATGCTTGGTTTTTGAGTCTATGAACATAGAGTTGATGTGCCTTACCAAAAAGCTCCAGTTTGGTCTCATCTGTCCAAAGGACATTCTCCCAGAAGCTTTGTGGCTTGTCAACATGCATTTTTGCAAATTCCAGTCTGGCTTTTTTATGAGTTTTTTTCAGCAGTGGTGTCCTCCTTGGTCGTCTCCCATGAAGTCCACTTTGGCTCAAACAACGACGAATGGTGCGATCTGACACTGATGTACCTTGGCCTTGGAGTTCACCTTTAATTTCTTTGGAGGTTGCTCTGGGCTCTTTGGATACAATTCCAACGATCCGTCTCTTCAATTTGTCATCAATTTTCCTCTTGCGGCCACGTCCAGGGAGGTTGGCTACTGTCCCGTGGGTCTTGAACTTCTGAATAATATGAGCCACTGTTGTCACAGGAACTTCAAGCTGTTTAGAGATGGTCTTATAGCCTTTACCTTTAAGATGTTTGTCTATCATTTTTTTTTCGGATGTCCTGGGACAATTCTCTCCTTCGCTTTCTGTTGTCCATGTTCAGTGTGGTACACACCTTTTCACCAAACAGCAGGGTGACTACTTGTCTCCCTTTAAATAGGCAGACTGACTGATTATGAGTTTGGAAACACCTGTGATGTCAATTAAATGACACACCTGAGTTAATCATGTCACTCTGGTCAAATAGTTTTCAATCTTTTATAGAGGTACCATCATTTTTGTCCAGGCCTGTTTCATTAGTTTGTTTTTTTAAATAATTATGTTAATCAACAATTCAAAAGTAATGGCTGTTTTTGATGATTTAATTTTCAATAAATTTTTATTTATTGTTACTTTTGTGAGTTTCAAGTGATTTCAGTGAGAATTGTGGGTTTTTCCTTCTTTAACTGAGGGGTACCAACAATTTTGTCCACGTGTGTAAATGTTTTCAGCGATTTCTTGCCTTAGTCAGATTTCTCCCAGCAGCCCTGATTGTTTGGGGGGGTGTGTACTGTTCATGTGTCTTGTCTTGTGTGCGTGATGAGAAGATAATGTTGTGTATCTCATTAATGGAATGTGGAGCTATGCCGCGAGCTACGAAGAAGTCCATACTGCCTCGCGAACGAACACACACTCGTCGACAGCGTGAGGTGTGAGCTAGCGCAGACCATGTGTGAGTTTTCAAAGTGACAACACTGTGTGTGTGCGTGTTTGTATGTTTTTGTGCGTCCGTGTGTGTGTGAGCATGTGACTGCATCCTGTACTGTACCGTCCCTGTGTGGGATCAGTGTCACTGGGCTGGTGACCAGGAAGTAATGAAGCTTAGTAGCTGTTAATGAGCACATCTCCATGGCAACACACCACCTACATGGCAGTTCATATTCTCTTCAAAATTACAACAATAAGAGACGACCACATCTGAAATTCAAACTTATTTTTTGAATAATATTCGTGCTGGGTGTGTGTTTGGGTGGGGGTTTTTATTTGTTTCAGATGGATTTAAATATGTCATCTATGAACGCGTCTTATTTTGATAAGATGCTCTGCCTTCGTGAAGTGATTAGTTTGTGTCAGTGTTTCTTTATGCTCATTGCTCACTCTAGTGAGAAGGTCTCGGTTCAGTTAAATCATTTCTGCAGCCACTGTTTTCTATGCTGCACTAATATACTAAAAGCTGACAGTGAGAAAGTCAGTGTTTCAAAGGTAGCAGTCAGAGAAATTGCTGTCCAGGCAGCGTTGGATAGCTGCTTCAGAAACAGGCCAATTTTCACCAATTTCGACCATTTTCCACCAACCCAGCTATTTACCTGGTCCGGACAGGGCAAATAAAAACTTTGACCGCACACTGTCAAGAGAGGAAGTCTGGAATCTGGAGAGAAAATACAAAGCTGTGTTTGGAGTGATTATAATTTGGGTTGCATGCAGCTGGGTATGACCTTTTTCATAGCAGGCGTAAAGTGTCCAATCTATTGAAATGGTTTTTTTTTCTGTGTCAGTAGAGGACAGCAAATAGACTTCGTGAACATTTAGAGATACTAACAGGGTGTAGGCCACAAGCTTCAGTCTTTGAACCAGGATGTACAAAGAATATAAAACAAATCCCGCTTAATTTTGTGTCTGACTCTTGAGGATCCTTCTTTGTTGAGCTTTCAACCACATAATATCATGACAGCGAAAATCAAATTGCCTGCTTTCCTTCAGCAGACACCCACCTGTTATCCCAAGATGGAAGTGGGAGGATGAGATTCTACATTTTAAAATAACTACATTCTTCTAGTCCTTGGTATAATAAATCAAGTGTGCTACAAACACAAAGGCTGTAGGGAAAACAAATGTGATGATGAACTAAATTCCTGCAATTTGTGTCAAAGCAGTCAGATGTTCAGAATATCAATGTGGATGTGAAAATTCAAGACATATGGAATTACAGTAATTAAATGTCACAGGAATGCATTATGGCTTAAGATCCTGATGTGGAATGTGTTCATATTAGTGCAGTTGTTTGTGTTTGTGACTCTCTGTTCTAAAAGAAATTTCTCCTTTTCTCTTTGTGCGTCCTGTTGGCAAACTCTTCGCTGACAATTACAGGTAAGTGTCTTGTTTTTTCTAGTGTGAATGACGCTGTGTGTGTTTCTGTATCTCCACTTATCTGGTGTTTGTTCCGTCTCTTTGTGTGCAGTTGTACTTTCTAAATAGTATCCAATTTGCTTTTATTAACAGACCAAACTAGGCTGCTTTTGACTTTTGACACTGACAAACAATTATGTGTTTGCAACAGTAGCTTAATTACCCTTTAGAAGAAAATTGTGGTCACATTATTTTCTTTTCATGAGATGAAAAATGGATTCCTTCAGTGTGAATTCTTCTGACATGTTGAAGTTAAATACCAAGAAGGGTTTTAATGACTTCAACTTGATCGTCTTTAACTTTAGCTGCCATTTCTGTATCTGCTGAGTGACACTCTGCAAATTATATCAAGTCTCCACATTCATTCTGCCGCCTACATTAAAATTGTTTAAGAAAAGAGATGATGGAATGACTTATTACTTTTCAGTTGGATGGCTATGCAGCAGCTGATATTTTGTTGCCTGTTGCATGATAGTCTTTCTTTTCTGGTTGATGATGTGGGGGTGTGTGGCATCTGGGTAATTTTGAAGGTGTTTCTAGTTATTTTTCCATAGTTCTTTATTTCCTTTCATGTATTTATTCGGTTGTTTTTCCTTTCAGGTTAATTTGGTGCTGGGGTTATATTGTTGCAACTGCTTTTGATGTGAGCACCGAATAACATAAATTGTCCTCTTGAGTAATTATGAGTTCTACCTGTCCAGCACAATGGACAAAGCAGTCCCATTTCAGGACGTGGAGTGGCCTTTGTGTGTCGGGGCATGTCTGTGTGATTCCCTTTGTCTGTGATCTTTTGTTTGTCTCAGGTGTTTCAAAGTGGAAAGGAAGATTCTTTGAAATTTGGCAGAAAAGGTGGTAAAGCAGATGGCCTTAAATTGATTTTTTTTTCTTGTGATGGCAGATGTGCGTGAGAGTGTTTTTGCTTTTCTGTGTGCTCGTCACAGCTGCGCATGGGGAGACTGCATCATTTCTCACACATTCCTGTGTTTTTCTAAATGTGATTGTGCCAGCTTTATGCGACTGCAGAAGCATGATTGCCTACATGCAAAACTATATCCACTTTGAGGGCATGTGTCTATTGTATTTGAACCCACATGTGCCTTGGCCTTGACTCTACTTCTTCAAGTTATTAATCATATTCAATGCCTTGTCTCAACTTATGTCCACCATGTACCGTGAAACACCTTGAGCTTGTCGCGATCAAGCACTTCTTAACGCTATTATACATTTATGACCACCTTGTAGGGACGTTCCGGGCATCGGCTTGTCAGCAACTCATTAGTGAGAACGCAGGCAAATGGAGCAGCTTGATGCTGAATCCTGTCACCTTCCCCACCCTTACCCCACCCTCCACTTTAATGAGCCACATTTGCAAGGTGCAAGACGAAAAGGTTCCTAGTCCGTCCACATCAACATGACAGCTATTAGGAGACACCAACAGCTGGTGGAAGGTGGAATCGAGGATAGGGAAGTGAGAGAGTGGGAATGACAGACTGAAACGGTGAAGGAGGAGGGAGGAGGAGAGACGAAGAAGGGTAAGAGAAATAGCTGGCAGCCACGGCAACAGACAATGAGAGAGATGAGGAGTGCAGCTGGTGATGGTCAGCCTGCTCTGTGGGCCATGCTTGTCCTTCATTAGACACATCACCTTGTTGGGCAATGAAGGACAGAAGGAGGAAGAGAAAGTAAGGGGCGGGGAGGAAAGAAGAGATGGTCAAACAAGGTTCATGCAAGTGATGTAAAAGGCCACTGAAGAACAAACAACAATAACAAAATACAATGACACGCGCTATCGTTGCAGCAGTGTTCTCATTAGTTTTGTCATTGGGAAGTAAGCTCAAGGCTGCTGCTATCATTAGCAATTTACAGAGAGTTTGAAGAGTACAAGAGGAACAAAAAAAGAAAAGAGCGAGGGGAAGTAGGGAGATAAAGGTAAAATTATGGTAGCGGAGAAAGATAGAGCTAGAAAAGAGAGAGAGATATGCACAATGAGTGTGTTTTTATCCCCAAGGCCCGTTTCTTGCCTGAATTAAACAATGAGTCAAGAAGAAAAAGAGGGCAAATAAGTTAAAAAGCTGTTCTCTTTATCAAGGAGAAAGTTCAATCTTAACTGCATGTATTAGCAAAATATATTGTATTATACATTTTAGATAAAACACATGAGTTGACTTGAATCTTGTAACTTGTGACGGCCCCGGCCTAGTTATGTGAATCAATGCAATGAAGTCAGTGATACATGGGCGATTGTTTTAGCCCACTTACATTACTCAGTGGTACTGAAGTTGTTAATGTTGTCTACTTTTAAAAAAAACAACAACACTACACTGTTGAGAATACAGGCTGTGATAATATTCAGTTTTTTATACTTTTTTCCCCATTAAACTAATTTGAGTCCATTGCTGACAAGGTAGTCTGGAGAATGGTTTGGCAGCACCTCATTATCATTCTGCTATTAGGCAAAAAAATGTTCCAGCTTGTTTGGATTAAACCGATCACAGTTTTGTTGGGTGTTCCTTAGCCCAAGGGAACTTTTTTTGGTGCAACATTCGCAAGCAGAGAGGCAATTACTGTCATTAAAATGGATGATTTTACCAAAAGTACCATGCTGGCCTGCATTAATACACAATCCAAAACTTGCCATATTCAGCTTCAGTTAATTAGGTCTGAGGTTGTTGTTGTTGTTGTTGCTTCAGATAGCAATGGGAACTAGTAAGCTAACATACGCAGCAGAAAGGGGAGAGGAATGCATGGTGGAAATGGTAGAATTATAGTTGCTCTTTACATCTAATAAATCAAACCACTGATCATTTTTTCTCTCCTTTTCAATAAAAACTACAGGAAAAGGACAAAGTCAAAGAAAAAACAACATACAGTGTCTTTGTAACATGTTGAACAAGCTGATCAACTTCAGTGCACCTTAGCATTGATTCTTCATGTTTCTGGAACGCTGCTGAACCCAAATCAAACCAAACCAGCAACATGCCTCTTACAGCAGCACAGAGCCACCAGACCCCTTCACAGGTTGAGGCTAGTCTTTTAATTTGTTATCCATCTCTATATCACAGTTTCTAGAAATGATCAAGGCAGACTGTGAGGTAGAGAAAGGTTTTTACTTGAACTTGTTCCCTGTCTTTATGTTGCAATCTACTGTAAGACATATAGAAAACCTTATGTGTATCTGTGACAACTATCAGCAGTAGACCTCTTCCTCCATGAAAAAAATATTCCGTTCTGTGAATCAGCACGTCATAGCTGTGATTTTCCATACCTGTTACATTTTAATTTAAATATTAAATGCAAAGGCTGTTGACTATTATACTGTGGAGTTTTATTAACTTCTAAAAATAACAACAAAAATCACATTAGTCTGGATTTTGGGTCACTTCATTTTGCTGAGTATATCTTAATCTAAGAGGGCCTGTCTATGTGTTTTAATTTTCTAAATTTGCTCAAAAAAGGAGAGCAAGCACTGGGACAAAGTCCTGCTCACAAATGAAGCCCAAACTCACCAAATTGTAACAATGTGCTGTTAAAAGCCTTCTAGCAGAGATAATTTAATGTAAGCAATAGCTACAGGCAGCACAGCATTGAGTGGTTCACATTTTACCAGTCTCGCTTAGCCAGCCCATTCTGCAGTACATAATGGTCTGGCTGCACCTCATTATCATTCTGCTATTGGGGGAAAAAAACAACACTCTAGCCTGTTTGTACCTCTTAAAACCAATCACAGTCGTCTTCAACTGAAGTAGGTGAAGCAAGCAGGCTTGTAGTTGGCCCAAAGTAGTTATTGATGGAAATGTTTTGGGATAATCTGCTGTTAAAAAAAATGCATTCCTCCCTTACTGCACCATTCAAATCCTCAGGAAAGCTTGAAATTTTCAGTGTGGTAGGTTGTTGCCCAGAGGTTGTTGTTGTTTTTTGCTACAGTGAAATGAATTTTGAAAATGGCACCATGTAGATAACAAAAGAGACGGACGACGCCACCTGAAATGAGTAGCAAATGGCAGAGTTGTACCTTCAGTCTGCATCTGGTGAAAATACTTTAAAATATATGGTATCATCTATCAATGAACACCACCAAAATCCCAAGCCTTAAGTGTTATTTCCGTATCCCGCCCACTACAGGGGACACCCGAGGCTTGACATTGCAAATTTAAGGGCCGGTGTATGTTTTCTGCATCCATATGTGCAAAGAAATGTGAGCTTTGAAAGCGGACTGCAGTAGTGCATGCAGTTCTGTTCATACTACAGTAGATCCATGCCGGTGGGAGCAGACGGTCGATTGCACCTCATATTGAACAAAGAATAAACACATTGGCAATTTTCTTTTTTCAAGATACGGCAGCTATTTACAGTTTGGACTGTATACAGGTTCAGTGAATATTCCTGAGCTGTTTGGAGCACAGTGGGTGAAGCGCAGGATTTCTGTGCAATTTAAAACTTTGGGTGTTTGGGCTCCTTCAGTGAAAAGCATCCTCAGAAGTCTTGCAGTGACTCCTTCAATCACAGCTTTTTTTTAATGATGAGGTAGAAAGGTGTGGATAACCAAGAATCTCTCCCTGTAGTCTCCTCGCTCAACAAGAATTTGTTTCCAGCTCCATATGTTTGGCTTGCATTTGAACAGTTGGTGTGTTTGCACTGCAGACAGTCTGTGCCGTCACAGAATTCTGGGCTGCACGCAGACATCTGAAAAGAAAGCATGCATTTGGGTGGACTGTGAATTTCGTGACACGCTTACCTTTGCAGGTGCTTCTATGGAAAGCATTAACTGGCGTTACGGTTAAGAAATTTAGTTAGCTCAAGAGTCATTGTTTTACAAGTGCTTGATCTATGCTACCCAAAATCAAGTCCTGAGGTCACACCAACAAGGTCCAGGTAAAATCCAACTCTTAAACATTATTTTTCATGTCTTCAATGGGACACAATGTGCCACCCAGGAAATTATTTCCATTTTTAAATACATATAGTAGTACAATTCTGGTATGTTAGTTAGTTTGGGATTTCTTTCCTATTTAAGAATTTGAAAAATAAGACAAGTAAAACTCAAATAACAATGGCTGCATAATTATTGATCACAAATCCTGATCAAACCAGAAAAAGTGATGAACAGCAGAAGATACATTATTATTTAATTTATTTATTTGTTATTATTTTCAGATGCTAAATCAACCACACGCTAGGCGTTCCAATCAATAAAAATTAGGTTAATCAGCTTGAAATAAAGATATATGATTGGTGCAGCTTTACTTTTATATGTACACTTTTGAGTATTGGATAATATCAATAAATTGATAAACTGCATCATGATTAAATGATTTAATTAAGTGAGATTTCGTCTGGTAGGATGTGGTTTTTCAGGGGGAAGAAGTGAAGGTTTTGACACTGTTTGTGTTTGTGTCGCAGTCAGGAAAAAATGGAAAGAGAAGCCTTGAGATCAGACGTGTCTTGACTGCTGCTGGCTTCTCGTTCAGGCTGTTGTCACACCTTCAGTGTGTTTTTCTGATTACATATATTGATCCTCAGTCAGCCAGTCGCTTGTGCCCAGCAAATAAAACATTATCATAGTTAAGTTGTAGTTTCCTGTTCCCCACGGGTGCTGGCAGAGAGAGGCTCTCTCAGCATTGGCTGCAGGGTTTCCGTGTTCGGGCGCTTTTTTTTTACAACTGATGCAATTTGCCATTAGAAGACTTACCTGAATGTTTTAATGCCTGGTGTGATAAAGCGCTGGTGTGCACTGCACACTGCCAGATGCACTTTTCCCTCCTGCTTGTGCAGCATAATTGGTTCCTGTCTCACTGATTCATTGTTTCCATTTTCAGCTAATTCTCTGCACATTTTTTGTAACAAATTTTATTGTTTTGTCTCAGGGAACAAGTCAAATGGCAACTTTGCTCACTAGAGGTCAAATCCAAGTGAAGATGCAAGTCTTTTGTGATTTTATCAAGTCACATCTAAAGCTTTCAAATTCATGTCTTAAATCTGGCTCGAGCTCAAGTTCTGTAACTTGAGTCGTCTCTGATAAGAACAAAGCGTAAATAGTGATATTTACATAGTGCAATTAGACTAATTAGATGGAATAAGATTACAGGAGAGGAGGCTGGTGAGAGTTTGTTCTTGAAAAAGATCCGATTGCAAAGCAGTGAGCGAATCTGCATTTTGAGTCTGGCGCTGGAAGGTCATCCTCCTCTTTGGTGAGCCAAGAGGGAGACAAGACCAAAGCAATAAGTTGCCAGTGCAATGAACAAAGAGGTGACAACGCCAGAACACTCAGCAGATGTGTCAGCATCCTTACTGTGATGTACTGTCCACTCAACACATGGTATGATGCAGAGTTGTGTCTTGACATTGAGCAATTTTATTAGGGTATGTATATATATATGTGTGTGTGTGTGTGTGTGTGTGTGTGTGTGTGTGTGCGTGTGTGTGTAGCGAGAGAGAGAGGGAGAGAGAGACACACACATTGCTTCAGTTGTGCGATAATTAGCTCAGGTTGCTAGTCTGTAAGTTAATGTTTTCTGAACAATCTGTTACCACATCTCAGCTCCTTGGGCTTTACACGAGGGCTAATGGAGGTGAATCAGTGATGGCAGACCCATGTTGCAGCTAAGTTGAAGTTTGTATCCATCCAGACTGGCTCTCAGGTGCAGAGAAGCTCATTAAAACTCAAACTTTGTGTTCATTATTGAAAGCAGCTGTAAATAATGAATTCCAGTCTGCAGGGCTGTTGTTAGAAAATGAAGACATGCAATATAAATATTTAAATAGTACACTGTGTTATATTTAATTTCCAACAAAACATTTTACTGGAAAAACCAAAGTGTCTCTTTGTCTATGCGTGTATGTTTATAGAACATGTACGTGTGGATGCATCAACATGCAGCCATCTCTTTATGGCACCACAGATATTTGTACTTTCAAAATAGGGCATGTTGAACATCACTTCGCCTTCTGTGTTGCTCATCTTGTGTTGTCAACACTCTCTACTCGAAGCTGAATCACAAACACGGATTGTGTTTTTGTTATGTTTGCCAAGTTCGACATTCTTAAAACCTGTTTCTGAGGAGGGTTGCACAGGGTCAGAAGACATTGTTGTCTCAATGAAAAACTATTGTTTGCCTATTTTTTCTCTTTTTGTGATAAAACTGATAGAACAGACAGAGAATATTCGATACATGTGGGCCAGTACAACCCCATTATAGGCTTCGCAGAGGACTATTCTAAACAGCTTTTCTGAACAGTAAAGTCTGTACAACATAGTCCAATGACACCACGGAAACGGACTTATTTCCCAGCAGATATTTTGACTTGTGGCAGCAGGCAAAGCGCCGGCGTAACTAATGACATTAACAATGTCTCAAATACTTCTGAGCATGCCACTGAGCCAAGCACAGCATGCACAATGGACTGCATCCATTGTTAATCTTATTAATCATACCTGTGCCTTTCCATCTGGGACATGCCAAAATTCTACCATGAAAAGGTCCATAAAAGACACAGACGGCTTCCAGACAAGTTGAGTCATGACCAGCATTGTTACAATCCTGCTTGTTAGGAGCAAGGGAAGCAACATAAAGCCGGGTGTTTTTGGTAAAATAAAGTTATTGTTGGCAAGGTAACATTAACAACTTTCACAAACAGAAGCATGTAATACTTTTTAAATTTAGTTTATGATCAGCACTCTGGATGAGTTATATTTAATGCTTAACTTGTGTTATTAAATTTGACTGATTGAAAATTGCAAGCGGAAGTGTACTATTGTACTGTACTACGAATTTTAATAGTCGCCACAGTAAAATAGCTTTCATCTGCTAATCTGAAACAATAACAAGAACATTGGCAAGTTGAAAACTGAAGTAGGCATCGGCAACTTTTCCTGACTCCACTGGGATTTTACACAGTTTTTTTTATATCTATACTGTAAATACAGTATGTTTTCGCACACACTAATCAGTAAAACCACGTGCCTAATATTGTTTAGGTGCCTCTCATGCTGCCAAAACAGTTCTGATCCAACTGGGCATGGACAACGGACCTCTTGGGGTGTCCTGCGGTGTCTGCTACTGCGACATTGGCAGAGGATCCTTTGGACCATATGGGTTGCAGGATGGGGATTTGTGTGGATTGGGCTGGTTCTGGCACTTCCTGTGGATGCTTGATCAAATTGGGATGTGGGGGATTTGGAAGCCGAGGCAATGCTTTGGGCTACTCGTGTAGTTCTTCAAGCCATTCCTGAGCAGTTTTTTCTGGTGTTGTGGGATGCATTAGCCTGCTGGGGGAACACACCGCTATCAGAAAGCGCTGTTGCCATCAGAAGGAGGAAGGTGCCTGGTCTGCAACAATGTTTAGGTGGGTGGTTCGTGTTCAAGACCATGAGAAGTTGTTTTAAAGGAAAACAAGAAGAATCAGATGCAGTTGTCGTTTATCCCTCCATATTCCTTTCACTTACAGCGGCAGTAATGGCTGGCAGGTAACTGATGGAGCCCTTCTCCTCTTCAGTTTACTTTAATTGGTCAGACACTGCGGCTCGAAATTTATTTTGAAAGCAAATAACACAGCAATGGCACAGTCAGTGGTGCAGCCATTCTGCGCTTAAACGGTTACTTTGCCGGGCCACCCTCTGCGAAAAGAAAAAACTTGTCTGAGACTAAATCTTGGAAAAAGAATAACACATTATCCACTCGACTAGAAACAAATGATGAGCACACCAGGTTGCGAGGTAAACTGTGCCATACGTATCAACGTCTAGTTGAAAAAGCAGCAATATCGCAAAGCCAGAAACAATTTCAGTCGCTTTTATTTCTTTAGGAACAATGCTGCACTTTTATTAAAGGATGTTGAAAACTAAAATAGAACTTAAATGCTTGGCAGATAACAGCACAAATTAGAATAAGCCTATACAACACTTAAACTGTAATGTTTTCAGCTGTCAGAGAGTCTAATTACCTCTGAAGTCTATCAGAGTTAGGCTTTTTTAATTAACACATTCATAATTAAACTGACAACCTTTCATCTGCTGTTTTTTAGTTTGAGATATTTTTTGTGTTTAGTTTATCTCTGCAGCAGGGGGTGCATGAATGAGTGGGACATCGGGAGATTAAAAAAAAAAGTTGGGAGGAACAACATTAAAGCAACAAAACTGTTGCTTGGCAGGTAATGAAGAGCTGAGCTGTGAGAGTCAAGGCTGTGACAGGTAACAGAGGAGGCTGCAGGTACATGAGAAAAAAAGAGAAAGTGTTGGAAATGAGAAAAAAAATTAAGAGCGAGAGAATCCAAAGGCAGCTCAGACAGGCACAGAGAGGAGGAAAAAAATGAAACAAAGTTAAGTATGTGGAGTGAGACATAAGGAGCACTGCTATCTGTTGGTTTTCTAAGCCTGTATAAAGACTTCAGGGACGAAATGGATAAAGGTGAGTTATCTTTGTCTGGGAGATGATGGAAGCAAATGCATGTGCTGCTTTAATAGATTGCCTTGACTTAAGCTACCTATATGCCTCGAGGTGAACCAAAAAGGTGCCCTTCTGCTTTGCTTTCTGTGATGTTTTACTCTACACCCACCTGGAGAGATTGAATTGATCTCTCTATCATTTACTCTCTCGGTTCTTTTCGCTTTGAAAGGAGAGGTCGGGTGAAGAGAACACGCAGCACTTGCCTCTGATGACAAAGGTCATTCGTTTTGAATAAGAGGAGATGCTTCTTCTGCCATTCTTTCACAGCGGTGTTGTGTTGTGAGTCAGGTGCTGTGTTGATGCACTAAATTTATGCCTGTTACACATTAATTATGCTCGCAGAAACTAAACACAGCACTGCTTGACCTTGTGTTTTGCTTCCATCAGTGAATCAAAACTGCAATGAAAATTCATGCTGTAATGCTGTAATAACAAGCCATGCTTTACTGGTTTCAGTGGAAGGGGAGCTGCAGGGATCCTGCCAAATAAACAGAGTTACATGATAAAATTAAACAATAAAAAAGGACCAATTTACTTTCAAATTTGGTTTGGTAATGTCTGTGTGCTCTTTCACAGAGCTATCACTGCTGATTTCACTTTGGAATGCACGTTTTTAAGCCTTATGATCTGATTGTAGCCATGTCATTTTGACAACGTGATCAGGAAACTCGAATGAAACAGTTTCAAAATAAACACACAGCCTAGGTTTAATTTTAATTTGAGGAAATGGTCATCTTTTACAACACTGACATATGAGATAGCATCTTTTGCTCTTTTCTTGTGTTCATTGTCTGGATTTGGATTGAGTACTTTTTGTTAAATATTCCTATTTTTTGCAAGGACGGAGGTGTGCAGTCGGTTTTCTGTTGAAAGAGAGGATGGCATTGTCTGCACATAGTTGGTTCTGGCTAAAATACAAAAGCATTGTGAGGTAGATCCTCCTTCCAAATGCTCCAGCAAAAATGGTCATGATGTTTGCTGTTTGTGACATTCCAGTAACGTGGTTTTCTTTGGCTGGATGAGATACCCAGACGCAGATTACTGAATGGTGATGGGACATTTTGTCCACTGTTCATAATGTACTTTCACATGCTGTTCTTTAATCTAATTATCTTATTCAGTGTGAGTGTATTTAAAAAGGAAGAATGTCATCCAGGGGTGCACATTTCTTTTGGTCACTTGCAGCGTAACATTTCCACCTTTAAAGACAAATCTTATATCACCCCTAAGATACTCTATGCTCCAAATATAACTGCACTCTCTGACTTCAGGAAATGCATTTATCTGATTTTATGTATGCATGCTGCACTGTTATCCTCTAGTGGAGAAACAATGAAGACCGTCCCGTTGTTTGAGTCAGCTTATAGTTTTTCATCGCTGTCCCCACTGTCATCTCTGCTGTCCCATGCTGTTGCAGCTTCTGCTTTCTCTGTGGTTGGCAGCACCAAGCCATCGCTGTGATAGATCACTGTTATTACCACATGTTCTCCATTACTGGAGAACAGCGGGACTACCAGGAGCACACACGCACACATGAACACACACAGTGTAGTCACAGCCGAGGAAAACATGCCACCACACTCGCACACACTCAAGCTCGACATTTGTTGGGAATATGTGTACCCTTTATACGAGGACCCACTATTCAGCTGCAGGTATACACAGGTGGCAAAACACCACACATTTGCCTATGCTGTACACATATGATACCATTTTTACTCATGGGAGATATACACAAATTGGTGCAAAAACCCTATATGAGCAAATTATCAGCCACTTTGAGACTTTAAAATACTCCAAAGAAGTTGGAGCTGTGATTGGATTGGGGATGAGTCGACCGCGGGCTCTCGGAGTACTTTCCAGAGAGACAGATAGAATGAGCGGGAGAGGAAGCCAGAAAATGAGAGCATTGACGTGAAAGACAGAAGCCTGTGGTCAATACCATACTCCAGTAAATTTAGTTTCAACTTCAGACTTCCTCTTGTTTGATGTCTTATCATGACAGACAAAAAAAAATGACAGCCTGTCCACAGTTAGTGCAGAACATGTTGGCTTCCTCATCCATTGTGTCAGACTGTTGTCCAAAACCATATCTGTCTTTCCCTTTGCTTGTGTGTATGTGTGTGTGCTCAGCATCGATGGATATACAGATTTTATTTTTATTTTTTTGTAGTGAAACTTGTTTGGCCTTTGTCCTTCCCGCCGCTTTAATTCTGCATAACTCACATGATAAACATTAAAACTGACAAAAGAAATCCAGCCTTTGCTCTCTTGGCACATGAGTGGAATGAAAAGCACATTTTCCTCAGGGCGCTGCTATTAACATTATGCACATCTCAGCCAAAAGGAGGTGGGGGGGGATACTACAACAATACATTACCCAAAGCGAGAGGCACATATATTTTAGGGGAGATGTATGCCTACTTAATGACTCTATTCAAATGTGCCCAAGCACATTTCACTTGTGCTCTATGATCACAGCTTAGCAGCAGCAGAAGCAGTGTAATAAATGTGTACATCTGTAAGTATGTCTGAGGGTAATGGAGAATGTTTTGGTCTATTTTTAATCTGACTACCTCGCTCACTGAATTACTCTAATACTTTGTTTTCGCAGCGCATTTTTTAAAAAAATGAAAAAAGGGCAGAAATGAGACAGTCGTGAGGTCAGCTTAGGCTGCCATGGAAAGCGTCGACGTGCGTCACGCATGATCATCACCTGCTTTACACCTGCTGTCCTGAGCTTCATCGCCGCATCATGTGCGATCATCTGCGCAGGCTTTGTTTACATTCAAAGCCCCACACAGTCTTTGTTTGTGGTACATCTTGTGATTTGAATCTTGAGGCCAGTGGAATGGTTCGAAAGTGAAATGATGCACGAAAAGCTCACAGAACATCCTCATCGAAGCCTCTTTTGAGACTTCACATACTCACCATCTATTGCATGAGTCACAGCTGACCCCTAAGGCCTTTTTCTCTCCATGTATGATCAATACAGTTTATTGGCATGGTTTTTATCCATCTAAAAAGTTCCCATCATTATATTTTAGCTTCTATGATTGCATTACATTATGTCTCCACATATCTGTGAAATATTTGTATCTACGTAGTTAAAATGGCCTGCTTGGACATACACTTTTTAAATAATTACGATTTTTCGACTATGTTTGCAAGAATAAAGAACTGTTTTATGAAACAACCAATATGTTAATGAATTCTTCTATGAAAAGCAAGAAATAAAGTAATACTCTTTATTTTAACAGGATCAATATTCAGTTTTGTTGCCACAGTCGCTTCTATCATTGTGTTGCTTGCCCTCTTCTCTTATGGATAAGTTGGATCCAGTGTTTGCCATCATACAAGCCTAATTTCCTGTTCCTCTTTTATCCTCCATAACACACCGAGGCAACAAGCCGTCATGCATGCCACCATTTAAATTACTGTCAAATATGTTCACGGTAGTGTGAACGTGAAGGCATTGTCATTGCACACGATTAGGCAAATTGTATTGCTCAGGTTTTCTGTGATTGTTAAACAAATACAATGCCCACTGTCAATCAAAAATGATACTGAACCTCGAACTTGAATGTTTAAGACGGGAAAAAAGTTTTGTCTTCTGAGGGGAATGTACAAGAGTGCAAGCTTATTCAGCAGCCAAATTACAAGGAAAAAAAAACGAACTTGCATGTTACTTCTCTTTTCTTTTAGTGTAAATGCAACAAATAGTTAACATGGAAAGTGCTACATTATTTTCTTATTTTTCTGAGGGCTTTGCTCACTAGCCAAGTAGCGGAGTGCTTGGAATCATTGTCCTGCAGAAAGATCATGGCCATCTTGAAGGTTGTGACTTCTTCCTGTACCACTACATGTTCAATATCCCCCTCCTCCATCTCTCTGGTGCCTGATTCCGAGTCTATTAGTGAGTCAGCCATGAGTCCATCCATCTGGTACATTAAGAGGCACTCTCATCTCTTCTGTACGTCATATTCATTGTTCGTTGTTTCTCAGCCTTCCTTACCTTAACCACAGCTTTCGGCACTTGACATCCCGCACTTCTCGACATTGAAGAATGACACTGGAGGATAATGGGTACCTGGCAGTTCCAATTTTATCAAACCTATTGCGTGTAGTTTCAATCATTTTGCCTCTTTGCATTTTTTTTTCTGGCCCGTTGAGTATTTGTAACAATACATTTGATTGTTCAGTGGTTACGGCTAAATCGCTGAGCTATTTCATGGCTGTTGCATTGCCTGGAAAGTCCATTTAGTAATTTTCAACTTTTAAATGTCAGTTAAATCTCTCTTTTTTTGACCATTTTAATGATGCTGCCTTATACTTGAGCTTGCATTGATGCAATTTCTGAACAGTTTTGCACAGCACCCTCTCTTAAACAAATACATGTCACATAAAAATGATCAAATCCACTAAGCATTTATAGGTGGGTGGAATTGGTGATTGTGCATGGAAATGATTATGTCAGAATACTCCCTTGCCTGATAACTAGGCATGCGGTGTAAAGAAAAAGATACAACAATGTCTCCACAGCCAGAAATATTAATGACATTATAAAGGCAAGATTTTGCTTTAGAGGTGAAAGAAACAACAGAAGATATATATATATATAAAAAAAACTTCTGTTAGGAAAAGAGACCATACATACTGTCACACTTTTAGAATGCAGACAGGAGGAAAATTGAGCAATTTCAGATATAAAAGACAACAAGCAGATTTAGTAGTAGACAGAGAATTTAGGCTCAGCATGAAGAAGGCAAAAAAATGAAAAGAAAATCTAAGTGTGTCTCTTTACAAAGTTGCTCTAGAACATGCCCGAGGGTTTGGCTATAGTGAAGAGGATTGCACTAAACCAGTTGTGTTGCTCGGGGAGAGTGGCAGACATTGTAACGAAATAAACACAGCTGAAAGTTCTGTCTCCAGCCCACACTGTTTACACAATAACTGTCCTCATCTGACTGATATTAACAATCAAATACAAACACAATGAGTCACCTTTCCCGCTACGGGGGAAGAGATAAAAAAGACGAAAAGGCAAGAGGAGGAAAAAGCTGAGATTTTGTTGTCAATAAAGAGTGGCAGATGGAACGGGAGGCGCAGGATGTGGAGTCAGCGTGTAATATAATCAAAAATAAAGAGGTGTGTATGTGCTCCTGCAGCACCAGACACACGCCGGAGGGTGAGGTTTCGCTGAACAAATATGTGCGCTAATTGTTGAGCCATGGGATAGAGAGGCAGTCATGAGGACAAACTGTATAGCAGGTATTTTTGATCATGCAGTCTCATTGGTTAAGGGCGTATTTGCAGTTTGCTAATGATTCCCATTAAGGCTTGCTTTAGAAGATGGAACAAGCGAGTTAGGAAAGTTTTCAGAGCGACACAAGGACACGAATATCAATAATCTGTTATAGCTGCATTGTATTATGACGATATAGGTATGGGGACGATGGTTGAATAATATGTCTTTTAGCCATTTTGACTTTATTGACTTTATTCCTCATTTGCATAATTTTAGAATGCTGTAATAATCATGCAGTTTAAAAGATGGGCTATAAAAGTGGGATTTACTGATACTGCCAAAAGTGAAAATCTCCTCTTAACACAAGAGCAAAAAAGTAACAGATAGGCTTACAAATGTAGCCAAATGATGTCTGCCAATGTTCCCAAGTTTAGATAGATAATTATTGCTATTAATTAAAGAGATGGCTAAAAAAATAAAGTGTCAGGTCTCTCTAATTATGATTTCTCCTGTCATCATCATATTTGTCATTTTGGTTCGTTTCACAAGATTAGACTGCCAGTGATGCAAATATGTTTCCCATCAGTAACCGTGACAATGCTGGACAGAGTTGATACTATAAATGCAGACAATAAGTGCTATGTTATGGGAATTAGATCAACTGAAGGTGTCAGACATAAGCGCAGCTGTCACCTGGTTCAACTACAAACAATATGGCTTTCAAATTATGAGACCAAAAGAACTGAAACAAAAAATTCTACTCTTGACAGTTACTTAGGAGCTATTTTAATTGCCCCTTTTCGACCATGCAAATAGGAGGTGCAGAGACGTAGCTCAAACCCAACAGATAAATGTGATGCAAATAAGTCACGGTACATGAACTTGAAATCGGATAAGCTGGGATATACGAATGCAAAACAAGGCCTTGAAGCTGATTTTGTTGCTGTGGTCTTGAAGATAAAACAATACACTACTAGTGGGCCTTTGTTTCATGTTATTCTGGTTATATGATGGAGTGCCAGCTGCGGCGTGCCTTGCAGATTTTGGATATTCCCATATTTTAGGGCAAACTAACCCACAAGAAGATGTCAGCTTGCAACAAAGATCTTCAAAAAATGAAAAATGTCTCCCACGAGCAGCTACAAAAACACAACAAGGGGCAAAAACTATGGCATACAGTTTCATATAACATGAGTCTGCATTAATCAAACAGACAGCTGGACACATTAAACACAGGTATGCGGTTGGTAGGCATTGTTATGCTGAAAATGGTTTGCCTCCCAAAAAGACAGATCAAAATAAGAAGCAGGGATTTCTTCCTCTGTGCCCTTCCTTTGCAGGGTATCACAAGGTTTTATTCTGCCCCAATTTCACCTTCAAACCCCTTTGATCTTCTGTCCAATTAATTTTGTCCTTTCTACAGTCACAGATAAAATCCCAGCATGATTGTGCTTCCTCTATTGTTAGCGGCGGTGGAATAGTTTACTCATCTCTATTATATCTTCCTCTCCCGTTTTAAAAGTTCAGTTTTTGATCTTTTTACTTTGGCTTTTCAATTCGCATAAAGGTTATTGGGACTTCATGAGAGGTCTTATTCTCTCCTCTCTTCATGCTGTGTCCAATATTTTATTTAATTTCTTTTTGATTCATACATAGTTTGGTGTGAATTTACTAGTAGACTGACTGACAACTATTCTATGAAGAACAATACATATTCTTCTACAAAATAGAACCTTGCTGCTTTTTTGACACACAACAGTTGCACAAAACAGAATAAAAGTTTGTTTGTATTGTCCTGATAAAAAATCAGCATGCTCAATGAAACTATAGGCTGTCGGTATTTATCTACAGTATCGAAATCCCAAGACGGGCCTTTCTTAAATTTGGATGTCAAAGCTTTGAAGATGGATGATGGGACAGTCAGCATGCCATACAGGCAGAGCTATTTTTTTTTTTTGAAAATCTATGAGTTGGGGGAGTTCTATGGGATTCTCATGGGATGGAAGACAATTTCACTGTTCATCACACGTCTGGGATGGGGCAGGAAAAATGTTAACAAGTGGGACTAAAATCCTAGTAGCAATAGGTTGTTTTTTAAAATATATATATATATGCAGCTGTAGTATGAATGAATGCTATTTTCTTGGTTCAAAGCTGGTTCATCCCAGGTTGCCGAGTGGAACAGAATGTGACGGTTGCTTTCTGCTCCAGTTTTGAGGTCCATGGTGAAATCGCAATTGCCACCTGCCAGCAGCCACAAGAAAAAAAGTGTCACGCAGGTCCTAATGTTAATAACAGGATACTGTGCAGCATCTTTACTCGCGACAGTTACTCTTCTCCCATGTTGCACGCACATGGGCGTGCTTGTGCTCCGTGCACAAGCGACAGGGACAGTTTTGGAACGCTTTTACTGCGCCTCGTAAGTCGTTTCAGGTCACTTCACATTGTAAAGTTCATTGTCATCTACTGTCTGTTATTTGTTTTTATGAAGGCCAGTAGTTTAGTGTTTCATGTTGTGCTGAGCTAAAATGCTTCCCAGCTGCTGTCTGTTCTCTTTCATGTTCATCTACTATTCAACATCAAATTAAGTCATAATGAGTAAATAGAATCTCTGAACAAGCCAAAGCTAAATTTTGCCTTTTAAATGCCAGATTACTGTCAAATCATAGCACTAAACTATGGAGGCATTTGCATATGTGTTGAAAACCGACAGTAAAATGCATTTCGTTGGCCTGCACTGACTTGATTTGTATTTCTGATCAAAAAGAATATGCAGCAAAGTACACAAGCAATTGATTATGGGCCTTTTTCTGTTGTTTCTGTGTGTTTGGTCGCTACACATTTTATGGGAAACACAAACACTGACAATGAATGAATGAGTAAATATTCCTTTCTAACAGCCAGTGAACTGCGCAGCCTGTTGTAATGCCCAGATGGACTCAGCCTTGTGCCAAAATTAGCCTCTGAAATAGATACGAGAGCAGAATGTATTCTGCCATACAGTGCATTATAAAATATACGTTCATCAGTTTAGGATTGATTCATGTCCAGGATTGGCACGAGTAAATCACCTTCAAGTCATATGGAGACTGGCTATTTGTGGCCATCCATCCCAAAGCCATTTCGCTCAGTGTCTCATACAGAATGCTAAAAGACAGCAGAGAAAGTCCTGGAATTATCCTCCAATTTGATGTCTATTCAATTCCAAATCAAACATCATTCATAAGCTAACATCCCAGGACTTCTGATTAATGTCCTGCTCAATTCATAGCGCTTTTTGTATCATCAAAACAAAACAAAACTTAATATTTCTGCCTAACACCCCGTGACAGAGCCTAATGAAATATACCATGATGCTACAATCTCTAGGTGAATTATTCAACTCATTGATTGTGTTTATGCACCAGTATCCCAGCAATGTCCTTGATATCCCTGTACTGTTTGTATAACCTTAAATTAATTTGACCGTGGCTATAGAAACTGAGGCAACCTTGGCTTATAGCACGCTTAGCACTATTAAATGTCATCATCGCATACTGCGGATTCGGCTTCTTCACCTTCCTGCCAGCAATGGCAGACGAGAGCACCAGAAAATCTTAAACATGTCATGATGGAGTTCAGTGACCTTGAGTGGGAGAAAATGTATGTACGAGCGGGGCAATCTTTTACTGACTGTGTGACATAGTTGATAGGTTCACGATAGCAGAGGAAACAACAGTGCAAGCAGCAGTCTGTTAGCAAAGAGGGTGACCAAAGTGTTGAAAAAGCTGCAAAGATGTGGCGAGTATTGCTTGATTGCTAAGTAGAGGAAGTGGTTGCTAATAGATGACACTTAACATGACTCAAAATTAGCAGTAGATTCTTGCCATTTGAAACTTCTTACAGCAGTATTTGGACATTTTTTATTGTAATATTACATAAATAACCCCAACTAATGAATACAATTTTCTGTAATATTACACCTGATTATTTGTGTTATACTGAAGGAAGAGAATAATTTAAGCAATTTAATACATGGCTTCAATTGGTAACATGCTGTTGAATTAGGTTTATCTAAATTCCATCAGGTAGTAACAATAATGCTACTCGTTTAAGGCAGAGGTGCTTGAGAGGTACTGCAGCTAAATTTTAAGAAAAGTCAACTGAAAATTTACTATTTTTGCAACTCGTATATTAGCTTTGGCCCGGCAGAAAATGCAAAACCAAGTTTTGTCCTAAGACGAGCCACTCATTTCTCTGTAGTCCTACTCAAAGAAAATGGTGGCTAAGTTGCAGCAGAAACACAGTAAACGTTACATCAGACGTCAAAGCCGTAAACCTAATGTTGGCACTTTCGTGGTTAGAAAAGCAGTTTAAAGAAAATCAGCAAAGCTGAAAAATACATGAGATTCATTTGAAATAATACCTCAGCTACAGCTCAAATATATTTTGTTTGCTGCGGAAACCAGTTGTTCGAACCAGACCTGCTCAAAGATGGTTAGATGTCAGAAACTGTATGTGCATGTATGTGCAAAAGTTTTCTGGTTTGTTTCAGAATACTCCAGATAGCACAATCCATTGTTTTTGAAACGTGGCCGAGTTTTCCATGTTTATATGTGCAAACACAAAATGTAAACTTGCATGGTAAGACAACTGCAAAACTGCATGTATTGGTTTTCAAATAATCTGTTTTTTTTCTCTTTACATTTTATAACATCTATGACAGCTGTTGTCCTCTATGACTTCCAGTTCCATACAAGGTGACAAAAAGTTTTGTTTAAAGTCTTTCTCAATTACTTTTGGCATTATTCAGGCATTTCTCATATGAGCCAACGTGGTCAGCCATCTCAAATAGATTTTACACGAGTTTATCCTATTTACAATATTTTTGTGCTAATGTATTTGTCTGCAGGCTTGTGTGCATGTCTGTGGAGAACACTGATATACTGTCTTCTTCTGGTTATAAACATCCCATCTCTGCTCCCTACATATCCACCATTTCCACAGCAGGATCACGGTTAGGATCTTGATGTATAACATAGGCAAAATATCATGGTTAACAAGAAAAGAAACATTAAATGAATGAATAAAAATGTGGTAAAATAAAAGAGGATAAAAAATACAAAAAAAAGAAGACAGGATAGCTCTACACTGTGAGTGTGGACAGGGGTTTCACAACACCCATAATTAGTGCATTACCTGACCTTCGACTCCCATAGAGCAGAGAGAAAAGCTTCCACACAAACCTCATCAAGACCACACAGCAGATTAAGCATGAATACATAATATGGAAATTAATATTGAGTGCTCAGTTTGATACAACCACATTTGGTGTGGTAATTTGATTCCTTGCCTGGAACACCAATATTCATGGATACGACTTGCCAACCAAAGACTTTCAGTTTTCACAATGCCAGGTTTGTAGAGTTAAATGCATTTTTCTGCCTCTACAATGGATTTCTCAAAGTCCATTGTGACAGCTATAAGACGACACAGGAGGAGGTGCTTTTACCGCACAAGAAGAAAGTCAGGATAGTGTGACCAGTATGTGCAAAGTGTGTAGCAAGACCAAAGGAATGTGACATTTCTGGGAAATACACTTCATAAACAATTGCAAGGCGCGTGTCCACCTGTGTGTGCTGCCACAGTCAGAGAGACAATAACGCCTTTGCCTTGACATGTAAAATGTGACATCGGCGTTTTTGGGACTGCACAAAAAAAACAAGTAGTAACCGCTGGGTAATTTATCTGCCGTTGGGCATTGATAGCAGCACAGTCAGCATTGTTTTTAACACTGTGATTATGGTGTAAGTGGACAAAAACTACCCAACCATAGTTGGTCTGCTGTGTGTGCAGGGAAGTCTCCGGTCTGTTTCAGGCTAATTTGTTTTATCCACACCTTTTTTTTCCCCAAACAGATGCACCCAGACCTGGAAAGCAAAAAAGCACATAAACAAAATTCCTCAAAAACAAGAGGTGTTGAGGTAGGGAGCCCATATCCAGTGAAGCTGTTCAGGCTCTCTGTTGGTATGGTTATCATTCAGACTATACCTTAAGCAGAAAGTGAAAACCATAAACATTTTGTGCTGTTGTTCAGGCACAGGCTGATCGATCTCTAACTGAATCTAACCATCTAAATGGCAGATACCACTGGGGAAGCAAAAACATTCTTTTTTTTAACTTTACTCATGTGCTTCCATCCATCCATCCATCTATCTTATTTTGTTTATTCAGAGTTGGTAACAGGCTATGGACAGAATCCCAGACATTCTTCTTCCCAGCTCCTCCTGGAGGATTGTGTTGCATTCACATTTTGGACTGGATATGTAATCCCTCCAGAGAGTTCTGGATTGACCCCGTGGTCTCCTCCCATGTTGGATGTGACCGGACTACCACCAAAGGAAGGCACCCTGGAGGAATCCTTATCCCATCTGATGTCCAAGCTCTCCACCTTTTAAGGTTGAGCTCAGCCACCCTACAAAGTAAATTCACTTCAGCTGCTCGTGTGTCATTCATCTTATCACCACCCACAGCTTATGACCATAAGTATGGGTTAGAATGTAGATTGACTGGTTAACTGAAGACTTATTAACCTGCTGGCTCAGCTGCCTCTTCAACATTATGTTCTGGTACAATGCCTGCATTACTGCTGACACTGCAGCAATCCGGGTGTCTGTCTCACTCTTTATTTTCCCATCATTTGTGAACATTTCGAGATGTTTCAGCTTTTTTGCTTGGGTAAGCAACTCACCCCCCAACCCAGAGAGAGAAATCTACCTTGTTCTTGCAGAGAATCATGTCCTTAAACTTGAAGATGATGACTCTTAAAAGGTGGGGGAGGGTGCGCTTTAATTATTGCGGTATCACACTATTCAGCCCCCGGGAATATAAGCTTCCACTGACAGCTTGACGTCAGATTCAGAAGGAGTGATTCGGATTGCATCCTGGCTGTGGAATAGTAGAACAGTTCTTTACCTCTTGCAGAGTTGCTAATTCATGAGCATTCAGGATTCAGGATTCATGGGAGTTCCACTATTTGCTCCACATCTGTTTTGTGGACTTGTCTCCAAAGTGAAAGCTGCATCCAAATGCTAGGCACAATGTAAGACACATTTCCAGTGGGTGTTGAACTCCAAAAGGGTCGTCTCGACTCTCCAATGCTGCTTGTGATATCCACGAACAGGATCTTAAACTGCAATTGAGGGTAGGAAGTTGTCCAGTTTGAGAACCTGGGAATCCTGTTTCTGCTTTTTGCAGATGATGTTGTTCTGTTGGCTTCGTCCAATCATGACCTTTAACATACACCGTGACAGTTTTCAGCTAAATGTAAAGCATGAAAAATAGATGTATGCGCACTTATGCAGCTGTAATATGTACAGGTTCCTACAGTCTGACAAATTTTCCATTTAAGCAGCAAATCTGAAACCTGTCTTTAACAATCCACTTAACATACTAGGAAAAATATTGTCCAGGAAATAATGTTTGGACTGTTTCTAAAGCAAAAATGTAGTATAAGCTTTGCTGGACTCACCTAGAGAACAGCTGCTTAGCGATTTCACTGCAGAAATTGTTTATTTGTGTGTGTAGCTCACCTATTTACAATGCCAAATAAAATGTAAAAAGAGTTTAATAAAGCTATCACAAGGTAAGACTCATCCTGTGAGGTGTCACAGTGTAATGCTGTATGGGGAGATCCTTCTTCCTGGCTTCTACACTGTGCCCAAGCATTCTCGTACACACAAAAATGCACGGAAATACACACCTTACAATCGCACGCACAGTCACACGATGGAAAGGGTCTTGCATTCAGCCAGTGCTCTCACTGTGCTTGCAAGCACAGAGTCAACTGTTTCATCCACACTGCCGACGGGAACAGCCTTGCATCTCCTTCTCTCACACTGACACGACAAGAGAAATGGAGTGAGAAATACAAAGCCAGAGAGAGCCAGGGAAAAGGGAGAACAGTGCAGAAACAGAGAGGGAAATAAAACAGAAAGTGGGACAGATGAAAATAAAGAGAGCTGTAGCTGATACTATCAAGTGTAGGGGTGTATACACCTGACTTGCTTCAGCTTCTACTATCCGTTACCTGTGTGAGAGGGAAATTCTCTCAAACGGAGACCTGTTAAATTTAAGCTCCTCTGATGTGCAGTGCCAACAGATAAGAAGACAAGGAATGATGGTGGCCTTGAGAAGGGGAGGGGTCACCTTAAACTTGTGTCAAACGAGTGATTGATAGGTTGTCAGATGGATGTAAAGGACTTACATACTGAAGAACAGATGGATACTCCTATTCAGTTATCAACCTATCCATCTTAGAATTTGCCTGTGACCCTTCCTGACTTTAAGACTGAGTGAAAACTTGCTTTACAGTAAACATGAAAGGGATCACAGCACAAAGGCACCATCCTTGCATTATAATTGTAAAACGTATTCCTCTTGTTAGCATTTTCTTTGATTTCCAAGGCAATGAAGAGAACAAAAACAGAAAGAAATACAAATGAGCTACTGCTTATCTTCGCCAAGTATAAAATTATGGCTGCATTGCTGATGGTACAAGCCAGAATATCACTAAGTAGCTCTGTGGAGCGATTTTTTTTCAGATATATATACATATACATATACATATATATATATATATATATATATATATGTACACTTTTTATTACTGTAGCAAGCACTGTCAAATACCTAAAAAATTGGAAATAATGAGGCGTGTGTGTGTTTTGAACGCAGAAAATGTGTGTGATGTGATTTGTGCTTTTACATTTCAGTATTTTTTGACTTACTTGCACTGGAACATTTTGTGTGTGACACGTCGGGAATCTTTCCAACGTGTCTCTGCAGCTCTCCCCTTCACAAGCCAAATATCGGGTCTGTGCTTTTTTTTATTGTCGGAAAGTACAGCGGCGGACATAAACTGCATCACAAATTTCACATTCTATCTACAAAACCTGTTTTTGACAGCAAACAAAAGTGCAGGATTTTAAAATTGTCCAATCCATCGCTCTCTGGGGCAGAAAAGCCAGTGATGCTTCATGTAAAAAGGAGGATGTCTGTGGTGGCTACATCAGTGGGCATGTGTGAAAGTGATAAGGTATTTGTCATGTAATCTATCCTACGATATACGTACATGTGAACTTGTGTGGGTGAAAATGTGTATGAACATTTGCTTTGATCTCCGATTTTTTTTTTCTGTTATTATTGTTTATTTGTGAGCCTGTTTATGTGTTCCCATGTGTACGTGTGCACGTTTGTGCTGATGCGTGCTGCAGTAATAGAAGCTGTCCTGCAGCACACAGTCTGGTGTTTGCAGCCGGAAAGCTGTCATAAACAATCTGCTCCAGCGTCAGTTAAACAGCAAGCGTGGGAGAATTGGGTGCTCTGTAGGCTACAACCAGCCCCACGCTCTCTAAATAGACCAACCCATCTGCCTAATGCTCTGATATCAAAGTGAGCAATGGATATCCCATATGACATTGCAATAGTTATTCGACAACAGGTTGGCACGGACTGGAATGACACTGGCCGGTGACTCTGGGAGGTGTTGTGCTTTGACACTGAGTGGAGCTGAAGTCAGTCTTATGTTACGCTGTGAAAGCTGGCAAACTGTGGATATGTTCCTGCGGGAAATAAAGCTTTTTCAGGTTCAAATGATTTCACACATGAATGTGATGAGCTTGCTGTAATGTGTGGTAGAAATAGACTCCAGGACATAAGCCAAAGTATACTTTTACTCGTGCAGCAGGACATATGTAGAACGGCCCATAAATACATTTAATCGTTGCGATAAAGCAGAGCAGTTTCTACAAATGAACTGTGTAGGATAAACGCTTTATGAAAGAAACCGTCTGCCTCTCCAGCACATTAGGACATGTGGCGTGTCATCTGCTGACCAAGTTTCCGTAAAATTTCATGCGACCGTTGATGTTTTCTGTAGTTATGATCATTAAATGTTTTGCTGAAGTCCTTTT
Source organism: Acanthochromis polyacanthus (assembly GCF_021347895.1). Classification (NCBI taxonomy): domain Eukaryota; kingdom Metazoa; phylum Chordata; class Actinopteri; family Pomacentridae; genus Acanthochromis; species Acanthochromis polyacanthus. The sequence continues at coordinate 15,838,540 of NC_067132.1, forward strand.
CTCAACCTCTTGATGAACTTTCTAATCCATGGCAATATATCTCGAAAACTTTTTAAAGTTTTTGGATCGTAAAATAAAGAATATGTAAATCTCCTGAGCACGCTCCACAGGGTCACACATAACCCTGCAAATTACGATGTGCCACCTCAAGACTTGACCGGCTTATGGACCAGTTATAAAAATGGATTGTTCACCACACAGGTCCATTGCACCACGTCTTTTGAACACATTTTTTGGGAACATTATCTTTTTATTCCTCACAGCTCAAAATGAGCTATACTAATGATAAAAAGCTCTAATATATCTGCAGGGGTTTGATAGGTTTGTTGATCAATGCCAGTGACTGCAGAGAGTGAAGCAAAAGTTTAACTACCCGCTGAGATTTCTGGCTTTGAAAAAGTCCTTTTTACTGCATTGTGAATCAGTTCTTCTCTCCTCTCAGTTTAAGCTTTTCTCTAGTGGAGCATATCTGGTGAGCAACATACAGAATTTACACTACCTCATGAACTGTTTGGCTTAGGATATATTTATTTTATTTAACTGCTGTCTGTTGTTTTAGGGATACTTAGGGGTAATGTCAAGAGTGTAGAAATGTGAAGCCGTGTTTACTGATGATATCCAGCTCATGTAACATTATCGCTACTTTAGCAGAGCTCATTTGTAGACCCAAGCTGTGTGCTTATATAAATATATTTTTGCATAATTCAGTGTGTTGGAAAACAGACTTTACTTTCAAAATCTCGATGACCACACAGCTTTAAACATTTATCAGCCAGATTATTACAAAATCAGTCAACCCCCTTCCATCTACATTTAAAAACATGTTCTATCTCTCAAGCGTGGCTGCTGTATGTTCTTTAATTCAGTCTGAAGACATCTGCATTCATCTGACCTTCTCAGTTACACACTGAATATCGACGGATTGCACTGAATATTTAGCTTACCAAGAATAATTTGTATAGTATTTGCATCCTGAGGTCCTCCATCCTCATATATTGCAGAATGATCATTACTTACATGGTGTGTTTTGCACTTTTCCTGCTTTTCTAGTTTGGCTTATGATGTTTTGCAAAATCAGAATCAGATTAACTTTAATAATCCCTGCGGTTAAATAGCTTTGAAAACAGCTGTGCAAGCATGTAAAAGAAATCCAACACAAAAGAAAACAATGGGGTACACAGTGTTGATGTAATAGAGTGGATGACGTCCTGCAAGGTTCATGATGGGAGAAGTGTTACCATCAACCATAGTGTGGACACAGCTTCATGGCTAAAAGTTAAGTATGTAGACTGCATAAATGTCCCCTTCCTGATAATGTGATCAAGATAGCACCATTTGTTGTCAAGCGGCAAGTACTCTGCATCTTTTCTTGCCACTCTCTGATTTATTCATGTCTGCTTAAACCGTCTGAAAGCCTTTGATGACAATGACGCAGTTCGAAGTTACTCTTGTGGCCAAATTTCTGTGAAATATCCAACCGTACAGACACGAAAGTCTCCTTGATTCATCACCACGGTTGTTATCTTGTCCATCTAATTGTCCAGCAATTTCACATTATCTGCGATGATAGAAAGGAGATGTGGCTTACAGCTGCTCTCAACTCTTACTCTGCATTCCTTGCGTGCCTTCGTCTGATTTCTGTCCCTGATGACACACCTGCTAAACATCAACACGAGTGAGTATCTTACTGTGCCAAGATTCACATTTAGCTCAAATCTCTGCCCTATGAAAGCTGAGCCTCACATTGCATTAGGCTGATTATTAAAGCAGCTGTAGACAAAATCATTTGTAATATTAGAATATGTTCAACTGCATTCAATATCTGACCTTTAAGTTGACTTTTTCACAGCTACTTGACGTCCATTGTCCTCCCACCTTAGATCGCTGACTCTCCCCACAATCTCCTGAAGAAATATGTTTAGGTCTGTCTTGCGAGACTAATTTTACATGACTTCATTTACTTTGACTTCCACAACGGAATGGAAGCAGACAACCTCTACTTTCAGAAATAGCTGGGGGTGGAGATTGTGCCATCTCGCTGCTTGTTTCATTTTGCAGACACTTGTCCTTATCGTTCTTCACATCCTGCCATAGTGAAGTGAAAATAAATGACATTATTTTCCCCTGGCTACTTGGCAATCCCTTTCAAGGCTTTCACTTCAGAAATAGCCACTGTTTAATTGTTTTTATGTGTCCCCACCTTGGACATATCAATGTCCCGTTGTCGCCGCTAATTAGGTGTCTTATTAAGCTAAGTCCTTGAGCAGGGAAGCTATCCAGCTAACGCTGACTGGATCTGTGCTATCATGTTTGGTTGATTAGAAGTGAAAGGAGTCCTGATGTCACCTCTTAGATTGTCATTGATCGTTTTTCTCGCCATCAAACAAGAAGACAAAATGCAGTTTCTCCTTCACTCAGTGGATTTTCTTTCTCTTTTATTACACACCTACTCTCCCCAGATGGATTTCTGATGAACTGATTCTCATTCTCCATTCCCTTCTGTTATATTATGATGTCTTGGAGGCTGGAATTTCTTCGGTGTAGAAGGAGGGCTTGGGTTGATGCTGGGGTTAAAAATTATGCTAGCACCTGTTATTGAAATATTCCCTGGAGCCGTTTCTAGATTCAAAGCTTTCTGATAGATATGTCTCGTAGCCGTGCACTGTACATACATGCAGGCTATGTAAATTTCTTACTCTAATATGAAACCAGTGCACGTTTAGAACATCCTTCCCATTTCCCTCACCGGAGACTGACGGCCCTAAAACTCTCACCATCGGCTATATTCCCATGACAGATGTTTATGACAGGGATGTGATCCACATATTTCCACTACTCACACATGCCTACACACTACATACAGGAAAATGCTAAAAAAAAAAACAAAAAAAAAAAACGTGCACAGACACACTCGTAGCAGACAAAGTGAATGACATTCCAAAGGAGATAATTCATTGTTATGATTTTCCAAACCAGCTGATGTGCTCATTTCTAGTGCGGAGGCCTGCATGGGATTTATAATAATAGGACGCTTATCATTGTGCAGAATTGCCAAGGAAGATAGGCAGATTTGGAAAATTAAATTTATACCAAAAAAGGACAGCAAAATCAACCAGCTGTCGCATAAGCATATTCAAATTTAGATTTGTGTAGACATTAGATGCACTCCTTTTCACATTTTGGGACTGAAAAGTTTCCATCTAGTAAAAATCTCATGCTCAGTCAGTACCCAGAGTCCACTTTGTGAAAGAAGAGATGCAGAAAATAAGCTTTGCATCTCAGAGATGAAAAGGAAAGTCCAATGCTAAATGTTCTTTCCAGCTCTTAGACTTAAAATGTATATACTGTATCTCCGAAACTGACTTCCCAAAGGCTCACTCGAGTCTACACACTGCTACCTTTTCTTGCGCTCCTTTTTCTTTGCTGAGACATGCTCTCTCCACCTTCCACTGTAACTACCACATCAGGTAGTGAATAGGAAATGTGGTCGGGATGGGGTAGAGGGAGGGACAAGAATGCAGAGCGTAGAGATCAGGAAAAAATGTCAGGGGTCTTAATGCAAATACTTACCAGCAGTTCTTTCTCTACTACCGCCGATGATGATCTTGAAGATGTACTGCTGGGGATCTTTAAGATAATATATGGCAATCGGTTGCACAGGTTACCAATGGTAGCACAATCACTGAAAAACTACATACCTCCAGAAATGCGTATTTAGGTACATTTGTGAAATAAGCAGATTAAAAAAAGCATTGATTCGTTCCATCAATATGAACATTAAACCTTACACTGCTGCTTTTTGTGCAATATCATTGGTTCAATCTAACTTTATCATCCATTCAAAGTTTCATTGGCGAGTTCATCATTCGTGTACGAGGCAGAGTAAAAGTAACCAATATTCCTGACAATTGAAAAATGCACAGCGATTTATCCCGTCTTATTTGCTCCATGAAATACCTCAATCTCCTTGTGGGGTTGATTTGTGATGGGTGAAATTAATTACTTTTTTTGAGACAAAGTTTAATAATAAAAAAAGGATCTTAAGGGATTAAAAGGGAGCAAAGATCACAGGTGTGCGGCGCGTGCTGTTATTCGCTGGACAGATCATGCGGGTTGAATCACATCAGTCGCCTTTGTTAGCTCATTTCACACAAAGCAGAGATAATGTTGCTCCTCTGGCTATGTGCCTTACTTGATGCATCACCAAATTAGCTGTGCACTTGTTATTATTTATGAGCTACAGCAGATGTGTTCTGGGATTTATCCATCTTGTTTTCGAGAGTTTTAATCTATAGCCAGTCTGTTGTGCTTTGCTAGCTCCCCTCCCTTCCCTTCCCTTCCCCTCCCCTCTCCTCCCCTTCTCTCCCCTCCTTGTACCTCTCTGTTGTACCCTCTGTCTATTTTCCTGTGCCCACCACTCAGCATTTACTGATGCTGTGATCTGACCCAGCCTCTCCCTCTGCAGTAGCACTGCAGCTCCATCAATCACACACACACACACACACACACACACACACACACACACACACACACACACACACACACACACACACACACACACACACACACACACACACACACACACACACACACTGAGCGATTCAGGGCTTATCGAGTGAAGACAAAGATGGCTCTGTGATAGACACACAGGAAGACGTGTGTGTCATTGACACCCACATGCATGAGCGTCAGCACACACTACACTGTCAATTCATACAGCTGTGGAAAAGCCCAACAGGGAATTAATTATTTTCAGATGTGTTAACATTATTTATCTCTATAGATCTGTGTGCCTCAGTGGAATTCCCCCGATTAATGAAGTAGAAGACGACAGCATGGGTGTGTGGACATGTCTGTGTATTTGCATTCACACTCAAGTTGTTTATCCCACAGCTTCATGTTTACTGTAGACTGAATGCGTGTGTACTTCTATGTGGTGTGACATGGGGATTTGGGAAGTGACCTCCTCAGATTCTCGATAGCACAAACGCATATACACAACATGGCTGTCAGACATTTGAAATTAGTGAGCCTTGAGAGCAATGAATGTGTTTGCTTTTTGTCTCTGGCAGGCATTTTTCTCTGTTTCATTCGAGCAGCGGTCTTTGTTACAGAGAATCAATAGCATTTGGCAATTTATAATATTACAAAACAAATTAAAGTATTCTTGAGATTCCATTCAGGGGTTGTTTATGCACTGGAATGGCATTAAGTAAATCCACAAAAATGCATTTGTTACATTTGTGCATCCAGTGAATATTGGTTCGGAGCATGGTTCAGTTAAAATAAATGACTTTCAGTTAGTGGATGTTGAGACCATTAACTCCAGACCCCTAATAGCATAACAGAGGCTTTCATTTCATGCCTTTTCCATGTGGAAAATGCCAGGGAGAAATTGCTGTTTCTTGCATAGTGGGACTAATTTTGCATGAAAGGCGAAATATCTAAGGACAGCATTGCCAGCTAATGACATTCCATGACACAAATTAAGAAATTTCACCGTGTCTCGGCTAGAGAATGACAGAACAACAACACGGTAGCAATTACGCTACTTCGTCAAATACGTTTTTTTCTGTATTCGCATAAAAAAAAGTAAACTATAACGTTGTTCAGAAGTTGCTGCCTTTAATGATTTAAGAAACTAGCGAGACTAACTGTAATTTCTTTCTTTTTAATAATTAAATACCATTTTCCAAAGCCTCAAACTCAAGCTCCTTGTTGCATTTTATGGTGTATGTTTTGCAGATTGCACGGTAGCCCTGCTAATGAGAGCAGTAAGACAAACTGCTTTTCAGATTTGTTCTCCCTCACAGTGGTATGTGAGAATTAATCATCTTTAATTACCAAAAAGCTGAGCACAACAATATAATATTTCTGTTAAAAAATTAATGTATCTACGCAAGTTTCCTAAGATGCAAGGCGGCTGTTCATGCACTGTCAATATTCTAGCTTTGTGTCTCTTTTTCATTGTTTTTTTTCTCTGTAATTTTTAAGTTAGTCTCGGACAATAATTTGTTTTGTTTGAATTGCTCTGTTATGTTAAGTTAATGGTCAGTCAGTGTGTAGTTCTGTCTAGATGCATGTGGACTTGTTAATGTAAAGGTATGCCTGCTTATGGGATGGAGAGTGTGTTTCCGTTATTTTTTCAGTTTTTTTTTTTTTCCCAACTGTGCACAAAGCGCCACACCAATCAGCTCTCCATGGTGCCACCTCACCATATGCCCCTAATCCTTCGTGCTGGCATGCAGTTTAGTGCTATCATGATGTGCCTTGATGCGACTGTGCATGCATGCATTCCAACTGCGACCTCACAGCAGGAAATAACTGTGCTGACCTGCAATATTCTGGTCCTGCCCGAGAAAACAGGGCCAATCTGTGACCCTCTTTATTCCCAGTCGAGCAGGAAAACTTATTGGCTCATCAAATGCGGTCAAAAAGGCCACCAGAAAGGAACTCACAAGATTGAGCTTTAAGTAATTCTTGCTGCTTTTATATAAGGCTGTGTGCGGTTTGGAGATAGTCTGTTTTCTAATCCTCACCCCTCTGTTATTGCTACTGGAATAAGATTAAGTTTACTACTGTTAGCAGAATCCAAATAGTTCCACCAGCTGTTACATATTACCACTGGCAATTCACTGAAAAGCTTTTGTTTGAGAACTAGGCACACACATCATGTCCAAAAGATCTACATTTAAATATGGACATTTTTGTGCTGTTTTATCGAGCAGATCGGTATTTAATTAATTAATTTTTTCATAAAGGAGCAGTAAAATAATAAGCAGCTACAGTGGGTCGTGAGATGAAAATGTGCGTTTGACAGGTGCTTAATGCAGTCTGGGTGAGTGTCAAACCTTGCTCATGTAATCAAGGTAAACAACAGCTTCTATGTGTCTTCCTGTCATGAGGAAAATGACTCATGCCGTGCCAACATCATGGGATGTAATCACAGTTGCTCGCACCTCTGTGCTCCCACTGCCCTAGTATTGTGAGCTTTTCAGACATAGCCTCCACTGCTGGAACTCTATGATTACAGTGTGAAACAAGAATAGCTGCTGGACTTCTTTGTTTTTCATGTGTATGTGTGTCTTCATTCAAGTGCATCGGTTTTTCTTTGTTAATTAACTGTTTCTGGAACCAACACTGTAATTGGAGCACTATTTCCCCCCTTTCTGCTATTACTTTCCCAATTTTCTTTCTGTATGATAAAGATTCTGTCGGGGTTTTGTTCTGCCTTCCATCAATGACCATTCTCCCTTTATTTCTGACAGTCTTTCTGCTGTCTCTATCCCTCACACTCCTCCTCCACCTCCTCAGAGAATTTCTTCTCTCTTTTTCCCCTTCTCTTCGCCGGCCTTCAGAAGCAATCCGTGTCCACCATACTGTGCCTCTGAAAATAATTACCCTAAGATGGAAGATGGAGAGAGACAGATGGAGGAGGACAAGATGCCCATCGATGGCAGACAGAATGACAGTGTAGGTGAGAGAGTGTGAGAAAAATCAGGAGGCAACAGGGTGCTGACAGGAGAGAAACACTGACGGAGAACAGATCGCTATTGATAAGTGAGCAGCATATGTGAAAATGGAAGAGCAAAAGTTCACAGGCGAAAAGCAGAGTGGAGGATGAGGGTGAAAACCTGTGGAGCCTTTCCCGTGTGACCTCGACTGTGCAGCATTTCAGAAACAAATTTAGCCAATTTCTAATCCTCTCCCATTAGCAGCATAGGCAATAATCTCATCTGAGAGCTGCGGATATTGTTAACATCCCTTGCTCCAGAAACATCAGTTAATACACGATAAGCAAACACACTTAGTGCTTCATTGCCGCAGCACAAACAAAGCTATACCGCCATAAGCCTCGTTTTGTATTGCTTGGCCACGAGCAATGCTAATTCCTGTTAACGCTGCCAGGTATTACTGACACAGAGAACAATGCTAAATCCCCGTTAGCAAGCCCCAGCTACTGCAGGAGCTTAGCACAGCTTGGGTTTCCATTAGCTCGGCAATATAGATGTGCACGCAGACAAACACACACGAGCAAATGCATTGGGACGCACACACGCACACACTCAACCCCCTGATTCCCATTAACCTGTGGGAGCCCCTGCATGGCGGAGAGAGAGAACCCCAATTTGTCAGCCTGCCGTGGGTCTTGGAGCTGAAGGTCGTTAGCAAATAGAGTTCACCTCTAATTACTGCTGGACGGCTCCCTTAGCATGAGTATGCATATGTGCGTGCGCATCCATATCCGATATGTAAAGGCATTTATTTGAATGGACAACACTCACTTGTGTGTGCTGGCGTATACATGTTTTCGAATGTGTCGCCGCATCATGTTCTGAGTCTGGTGATTGTTCAGCGGCTCAGACTTCAGAAAATAAGGGGCTTTTATTTGTGTCCAAAATCCAAAAGCAAAACCTTCTGTGCAATGTTTTGATATCACAAATTACCTCCACCATCTGGTAAAAACAGGACTAACTGATGATAGGATTATATAAGCTATCAAACTTACAGAGTCCTCCACGCTCTCATTATTTTCCCCTCCATTACCAGTGAATACAAGATTATAAAATAAACTTAATCCAGTTCTGTTGCTAAATTGAAGCACTGGTTCTTAACACAGTCAGCCATCCATAGCCATTTATTGGATGAGGTTGAGCTTGTTGACATACAGTATTACATTGCCAGATGTAAAGTGTAGCAATACTGAAAACAATACAAAACCCTGGTGTAATGTCATGAATGTAAAGTCTTTCAGTTTCATCATCTTGCAATAGCTGCGGTATTTTCAAGTTGAAGTTCATTCATTCAATCGCTCACTCATTTTAAACTCAATGAATCATAAAGGATAACCCCTTATTTACAGTGATATCGTGTGTACGGTCAACAGAATAAAAGAGACAGCTAAGAAAGGAACACAGTTAAAACAGTCCCGTTCAGAAGCAGTGTAGTCTGTGATCATGGATTTAAACTGAGATGCAGCTAGATCGAGGTCTAATGTTTTCTCTTTGTATTTCAACTAATGTATGATTACAAACAAACTGTTTAGATAAATTATATTGAAAATTGCATTGGGTTGCACTTTGGAGCCCATCCAAGGTACTGGCACATAAATATATGTTTTTCTTTTATTAACAATTTGTTCATTTCCCTTTATTTGGCCCATCGATCCACTTTAATAGGACTGCAACTAAAGACGATATTTCTGCCAGATAATCTTTGGACTAGTTTACTGATTAGTTGGTTAATCTAAGCAATTAATGTTTTAGTTTTGAGTTTGAGCTTCATTAGTTTACTTGATGGCTACAAGGACAAACTATATTAAAAAGCTCTTTCTTCAAATCAATACAAAACACTTACCATGGTTTTGTATTTTCTGGTAGTACCTCTTCCAGAGCTAGTGCTGCAGTGATATACCACTGAAGCGTTACCCAGCAAACAAACTACCTCTTTTTTTTGGCTCTGCTGCAGCCATCGTTTGCTAAAATAAATACTGATTGCACCCGACCACTGAAAAGCAGCTGACATCATGACACGGTTATTACTCAATGATGCACTTTTTCTGTGCCATACATAATATTCACCAGCCCTGTCTTGTACCTTCTCCCATCTTTATGAAGTCACACAATCTGGCTTCTTTCTTGCTGAGACAGTTCCAAACTGTGATGAGTCACGTTGCACAGTCAAGGCTAAAACTTTGAAAGTTGTGGTACTCATGCTTTCTTTTATAACTTTGTTTCAACAATAGCCTTAACTGTAAATATAAAGGTGCTTACTCAGTTTTGCTGGGCACTGTGTGAGTCAAAAGTTAAGGTTTGGACATATATGGAGCAGGTCCTACAAAGCCCATGTGGTGTTTCAATATCCTGCTCTGGGACACTTCAGCAGGGCAGATTCTTGATGATAGTGAACCTTCGATCTGTAATCACTGTTTGAAAGACAGTGTCTTTATGAGTGGACCAGCATGACGTCCACTTCTCCTACTGAGCTATGGTTTAGCGATGGTTGAGAATCCATAAGTATGAAGAAGTGATAGTCAGTGCCTTATAACTGATTTCATTTCTGAGATTTGCACAGCTTTAAGGTTAACAGAACTCTTGCCAGACACTTTTATCACAGAAAAATACAAAACATTCAGGTATTCTCATTCTCATTCTTGGGTTTTTCTTCCTCACTAAAATGACAAACCATGCCGGTGACAAATTGTGTGAACTGGAACTAATTAAAAAATGGTTTCATAAGAAGCTCATTCAAGGCCAAAACAAATGTGCTCTCTTTGAGTCAGTGCCAGGGTTGGATCAAAGATCATTTATTAGAAAAACAAGACAACAGAAAGGTGCTCTCTGGTGGAGTGGTGTTGCTGATTGCGCCACAAGTGTTTTCTCTTTCATTGTCAGTTATTTTATGAATATACAGTCAATAATGTCAGCCTATCAACTTATTAGTTCTTAGTAAAGATTGTTGTTGGTGTGAGCAGCTTGTGACAGCTACGGTTTGCCAGATTAAATGGACTTTATTTGTCCTTTCAGATACATAATCAACATTTTTTGTCTCATGCCGCTCCTCTTTTGAAGTTGTAAAATTAATTAAACTGCCACTCAAAACTATTTCTTCGAGCCTCTCAACCAACAGAAGGTAATTACAAATGTCAGCTTAACCTTTGTTCTTTTTTTTTGCTGTTGTTGTTGTTGTTTTTTTAACTTTAGTTAATGACGAGTGGTGAAGTCTGAAATTTAATAGCGCAAGGGATGCGATTCAAAAATTAGATCCGATTATGGATTTAGATATTTCTAAAAGTTTTCTGAGCCCCGAGTCCATATCATACTAATGTGTGTTCCTGCTGAGGCCAGCCTGTCTGTACTTTTCATGTGTGCTCCCCCCTACCGGTTTGTTTCTGTTAGGCAAAGTGGCCATATTGGACACCAGCATGAGATTTATTTTGGAAAAGGGAGTTGAGTGGACATGTGGATTTGTACCTCTGTGGAAAGAAGTGCATGCACATGTCACTTGACCACACAAGTTGTCCTGCGTCTTTGTCCCTCATCCCCTCATCACAGCCCTTGTCTTTTACTGCCAGTCAGAACATATTGTTTCTCAGCATGGCAGAGTTTAGGGCTGACAAAGGGGTGGAGGGCAGTGGAGGGAGTGATATTATGGGCTTCAGTTGCCAGATTGGCAGCAAATCATCTTTATGAGCATGCAGGAGGGCAGAGAGAGGCTCACGTTTTTCCCCCTGCATCTATAGAGGAAATGACAGAGGCCCTGCCAGACCGAGCCAGCAGCCTCTGAATCAGACCCACAGTGCAGATTTTCACTGTTGGGAAAATGGAAAGAAAGTGTACAGTTTTTACTATTCAGTATCCCGGTGCTTTCTTTCTGTCTCTGCTTGCTTCATCTTTTCCTGCTCAAATTTGAAGTAAGCTTGTGCGACACGGAAATCTCATGTACATTTTTCATGTGCCATATGAGACAGATAAATACGCTTGTTTACACTTGAACCCGGGAAATAATGAGTGTGCGCCGTGCCAATGTGGTTGTGTGTTCATTGTTGCCTATGCATACACAGGCAGACACAAACACATTTGTGCTGTGTTGAATTTGATTGTTGCTGTTCTTCCATATTTATGATGCACTGGAGACAATTTCACACATGGGATATCATGATGCAATTTCTCATTGCGGTTATATGAAGGAAGGTGAGCCTCTGTGTGTGTGTGTGTGTGTGTGTGTGTGTGTGTGTGTGTGTGTGTGTGTGTGTGTGTGTGTGTGTGTGTGTGTGTGTGTGTGTGTGTGTGTGTGTGTGTGCGCGCAACTTGATACTGCAGACTGGGATTCAGTGTATGAATGAGCAGAACATGTGCCCCTATTATTGAATAATATACTTGTGAGTTCTTGTTAATTAATTAGAAATGCCCCCAGAGAAGAGATGAATAAATGCATAGCCTCAAAAATGGAAGTAATTTATTCACTTGTGTCATAAATTTTACATTTAAAGGTATTATTTGTGCCATTTAAATCATAGGCTATACAACTGTTTATATAACTAATTTCTTGGTTATCACGGGTATTTTACACCCTAAATAAATTTACTTGCTCATGGCCAGCTGTTAATTGGAATCCAGTAGTGCAATTGAGGGTATATACAGATATAGATTATCTATCCATTTCAATTTCTGCCCATGATGGACTGTGCTTATCAACCTAATTACAACTGGCACAGAGTGGCAGCCAAAGAATTCCTCAACCCTGCAGTGCTCCTGGATGAATAGCCACTGCAGCCTGTTGGTTTTCCAAGTACTGTACACTGCATAATTGTAGTGCATATCTCACTCTCCCAATTATTTGATTACTAGACCATGCATTTATTTTCCTGCAATAGCAAGACAAAACTGCAATCTACTTTCTGAGGTGGAGCCGGGTGCATTTTTGCAAAAACGTGTATAGTTTTGGTGGCACAGTATATCAATGCAGTGACTATTTTCTGGCACAGTACTGAAGTTAGAAGGTCCCCAGTACATTCTATACTAATATACCATTGCACACTATCTAGTACCAGGAACTAGACATCTCTGTCTTCTCTTGGTCCTTCTACCAAATTTGCTCAGAGTTACTGACCTTCCTTTTAACAGCTTTGCTCTTGAAACAGTTCTTGCATGTGTTTCTGCTTGAGCTCCTCTGGTACAAATATAACTACCAACCAATAAGCCAAATCCCACCATCCCACTATGGCCTGTGCATGATGGTATTTTAATGGCCTCTGAAATGAAAGCCATTCCCACCTGAGGAACTATGGGAAATAATTAATAACCATGTGTTGCTATGAGCACTTTCTTCACTGAAAGACATTTTACTCGGACACCATACACATCGTTGTGTCCTGTGATACTGTGATATTAGCGTGACAACACAGAGACTTCCTAGGATCCCTCTGGGTAAAACTGAGTTACGTAGTCTGTAATTGGTGTACTATTTATTTCCCAGTTTGTGTAAACATATTGTCTCTGAGAAAAGGATGAAATTAAGGAGGTGTATTACTGTTAGGAAGAAATCTAAGTTAAACACCTTCATCTGCAATGCGGTGTCCTAATGCACAGTGGCAGTAGCTCCCCTTTTCTTGTAGTTTGCTTGGGATTCTGGTAAATCACTGGCCGTATCTACACCATCTACACTCCACCTGTTCAAATATGTGCTTTTGCTGGATCATTTGCTCGACTGGGTCAGCTGTCTCCTCTGGGTGCACCAATACTGCCGCTGCTTCTATTTATTTTATAAGATACAAAGATTTAGCTGTCTCCTTTCTATCTCTTACTTTATAACAAATAAAGGGGAAAATCTGTGTGTCAAATAATTAACAAGGTTAATTTAAGGAGTAAACATTTTGCAATTTTACCATCTAAACCCCTAGCAGTATCGTGGCATTTTTTGTCACATTTTTACTGACTGTGGGCTCGTTTTTTCACTGCAATTGCACTTTTATGGAAACAAAACAACTAAAGTATGCTAAAAGTAGAAATAAGAGAGAACTCCAATATGTTTTTGTGCAGTGTAACAAATATGCAATAGATCAAAAACAAGAAAAGAAAATCAAAGTTTGCTTTCATTGAGCAGTTATTTTTCACGAACTGAAAAATGCCAATGACGGTAAAACATCACCATAGATATTTTACTATTTTACTTTTTCACATTTGTTTCTTATCTGCTTGGTGTAGCATATCTTACCGTACTATCATTGTGCCGGAAAGTCCTTGAATCTTTTAGGTAGCAGCTGGATCACTAATAGCTTCAAGGAATCTAGAAATTTTCATTGATTTTTTTTTTTTTTTTTTTTGTTTTACAGAATTTGCTCATTGCAAAATGTTTGCTCTTTGCAAATCTTCAAAAGAGGCATGTCGAATAAAATGATTTTGAGAAAATATTACATTTTTAAGCTTGGATTTGGATGGTGTTCTTGATGGAAAGACGCATCGCAGATGTTTAGTTCAAGGATCTTGCCTGGTCTTTCTGTTTTTACAAATTCTGCTTCAGATGAATGGTGTTATTTTGGTGGTGTTTTTTTTAAAGATATGCTTAAAAAAACACCACCTGCCAGAGGATTAAAAAATACTACTTCTTTAGAATGTTGTGTTTTCTTTTTCAAACACGCTGTTCTTTTAAACCTCTTCCTCATTTAAGGAATTCAACTGGAAGGCAGTCCCAGCCATTGATTGTGTAATGAGCTGCTCGCTTAGTAAATCAGGTGTTAATTACATGCAGACTAAATGAAAACCGTGGCACAAATCTGCCCTTTCACGTACAGATTCAGTCTCGATCACAACCACCCACCCTGTTTGTTGGGGGAACCACTTACGCCGTAACTACTGGCCATGCCTCAGGTCATACAAGATGAACATCATGAAACACACACTCACTTCTCTCGCTTACTCTGTCTTTATGCTTTTTGGATCTCTAACTCGCCATCCCTTGTGCCAGACACACATAAGTGTATCTGAACTCTCCCTCTTTCCCTCTTTAGCAAAGCTCTCTGGAATTTTGATCCGCCATTCCTCTGCGCTCACACTCAACCACACACACACACACACACACACCTGTGCACACGCTGACTCACACTCTTTTGCCGGTAGAGTGTATCAGTGTGAGACAGAGGGCTACGCTTCATGCAGCTCTGAGTAGATCAGTCCTGGTTGAGAGTTCACTGAATCAGGCCGGTATAACTGATCTGACCTGGCACCTAGTGGGCAAGTCAAACAGCCAGGCGCATTGCCAGAGGGTAACAGAGAGAGAGAGAGAGAGACCAAAAATCAAATTTTAAGAAATGCTCGAACACTGAGGTGTTGCTTAAGTTGTTTTGATGTGTGATGAAAGAGAAGAGCACTTCTAAAATCTGCATGTTTTAAATGCAGCACCCTCTACCGCTGAATGAAAACTCAAGTTGAAACTGGAGTGTTTTTAAGAAATCATCTACCTCCTGTGAATGGCGCATTGTGTGCTGATGAATGGATGAGGATGTGCAGATTTTTACTGGAACTAAAAACTGCACCAGCTTTGTGCAGATTAGCATACAAATGTTAATAGCAGATGCAGAACGCTTAGAGGAGACCCTTGGCGCTTGCCATTGTGCTTATCTCTATTCTTCTCTTTGTGGCTTCTAATAATATAAATTAATGAATCCTTAGTTTTCACATCAGTGAAAGACACAGTCAGGCTGGTTTCCATTTCTCTCTATAGCAGGGAGTCTCAAACTGCTGGTTCACAGCAAATCCTCTCTACTACCAGCCTTCATCTGATGTCAAAAATATATAGTCCATTCTGCAAAATTAATAATTTTATTTAATCATCTTTTCTAGCCGTTTCACACAGATTCACATTAAACATTCATATACAATTGAAATTAAAACAAAGGTACCCGCACATAAACAGGCAATTCTGAAAAAGAAGACAGAAGGTTTTGGGGCTTTATTGGGTGTTTCATTGCCAACAACAAATTCTCCTTCCAAGCTAAAACGGTAATTGGATGGCAAACACAGAGAGTTGAAACTAGATAAGCATTGCAGTAATGTTATGGAGTTTAGTGGTCATGCTACTACACATGTCTGATGTGCAAGAAAAAAGTCGCCATTCTAGCGTAACATGATCTTAACCTCTCAATTACTCACACAGGAGAAGAAGCACCAAAAGGTAACAAGAGGGGGAAATGAGCCACACATGGAGGGCTAGCATATCAGCAAAGTCTTTCTTTCATACAGCCAAGAAGGATGCTGATGCTGCAGTTGAAGCAAATTATGCGGTGAGCGAGTTAATTGCCAAAGCAGGAAAGCCATTCATTGGTGGGCGGTTTCTGAAGCACCGCGTGTTGCAAGTGGCCAACATTGTGCATCCAGAAAAGAAAGAGCTTGTTCAGCAATATCTCTATCGACAAACACAGCGGCAGAACGGATTAACGACTTATCTAGCGACATTTATGATCAGTTTGCACGACAAAGCTGAAATTTTCCTTGACAAGCACAGACAAAACTGACAATGCTCAGCTTGCCATTGTTATGGAAGGTATTAATGAGCAGTTCGAAGTGCCATAAGAGTTGCCAAGTTTGTGTCCAAAGCAGAGTCGTGTCACAGCCAAGGATATATTTCAGCAGCTGTGCGATGTGACTGAGCGTGCTGGTTTGCCAGACTGGTAGACATTATCACTGATGGCATATCCATGGCAGGCAAAAAACTGACTGGTAGCACTAGTGAAAAGAAAGTTAGAGAAGGGAATGCAGATCCTTCCGTTTTTCTACACCACATCGACAAATACTGTGCAGCAAATGCTTGAAATATGAACATGTCATATCTGTTATACTGAAATGTATCAATTACACCAGGTCCAGGAGTTCTGGGCCTTTTTAGAAGGAATCAAGTTAACATATGCTGATGTACTTTACTGAGGTGTGCCGGCTCTACAAGGGAAATGTCCTGAAGAGATTCTGTTCAGTTAGGAGCAGAGGTGGAGAGATTCAGAGAAGATGGCAGATGAATGTTCATGAATTCGACGATCCAAAATGGGTCATGGAGTTTGCATCCCTGGCGGACATAGCAGGAGCTGAACATCCTTAACCTGAAGCTCCAGGGCCCAAGTCACCTCATCACCGCAGCTTATGAAATTGTGAAAGCCTTCTCCACAAAACTGAGATTGTTGGGCGCTCAGCTCTCAGCAAGAAAACCTCAGTCATTTCACAGCATGCACAGCTCTTGTGGAGGAGGGCACGGCATTCAGCGGCGATGAATATGCCTCTGCTATTGAAAACGTACTCGAGGAATTTGATCAGCGTTCTGCTGACTTCAAGGCACACCGTGACATTTTCCAGCTGTTTGCAGACCCCTTCTCAGCTGATGTGGAGAGCGTCCCAAGTATGTTGAAAGTGGAACTTATTGACTTGCAGCGCAATAGTGAAAATAGCTAAAAAGTAAATTCAGAGGGGCACATGGGAAAGTAGACGTGACTGGACAATTTGTGAGAGAATTACCTCCATCCTTCCCAGAGCTGTCCAAAGTGTTCATTCGGGTAATGTGCCTTTTTGGCAGAACATGTCTGTGTGAGAAACTTTTCTCAAGTATGAAGTTTAATAAATGCAAGTGCAGGTCCAGGCTCAGTGATGCCCATCTTGAAGCTGTACTCAGGGTTTCAACTGTGACCTCCATCAGGGCAAATGTGGCTGAGCTGTGTGAGCAGCAGTGCTGCCAGGTGTCTGGCAAGAAATAGAATAAAGCACAGATGTACTCGAGGGATGTGCTTGTTAGCTCAGTGCAAAGTTTCGATAAGTTAAGATAAAATAAAGCCAGGAGGAGAGATGTGCAGCAACTGTTAAAAATAAACCTTCATGGGACAGATGTGTGCTTTTGTTTCTAGCCGTTGCTTAGTATGATGAAAATGTGTGAGTAATATAAATATGAAAAAGCACATATTTAAAAGTTATATGTTGCCTTATATTACCTTGAACACAGAAGGCCTTCTCCTATGAGATGACAACAACACAGCAGTGGGCCGCGGTCAATCTGAGTTCGAGACCCCTGCTAATGTCCTCAAATAAACTAGACATATTCATCATCCCCTCCACCCGACATCCCTTTCAAAAGTGCATCAAAAACACCAGAGGAGTCCAGCCAGGGGGGCATCCTGTCACCACAGACCTCCCATAAACTAGCCCGAGGCTCCATGGATTTCCAGTGACACAGAGAATCAGTCATTGTGAGCACCCCTTTAATTACCCGGATAAATAATAGATGAACCTATGTAACAGAGCCACGAGGGCTTATTGAGCCGGCTAGGCTAACTGAATGTTAGACCACAGAAGGTCTACAAATACATTATTGGACAAACTGAAAGAAAGGAGTTAGCCAATGTTATGTACAACAAACTGACTGCAAGGACTTGATTGCGAGAGAAGCTGCCAGAGGAGGTTGGCTAGAGAGAAAGGGGCACAGAGACACATGGAGACCTTGGCTTCCACTGGTTTTTATGTAAGCTATCATTTGTCAAATTGTCAATTGTCACACTGATGAAAAGTGGCTTTTGACATCCGGAAATGTTTGTTGAGTCCAAATGCTGTAAAATATCCATCCAACACATCATCTCATAAAGCACCCACTGGCCGTTGTAACACTGCCAAATGTGTGTATTCATTTTGGTAACCATACACCATGAAATATGACCAGCAGTCAACACAGAAGAACACTATCTGATGAAGCTGCTCTCTACATTTTGTGAGACTTAACACTGGAGCCATATATTTTTTTTGCATCGTTTCAAAAGTTAGTTTAAATTTCACTCGACAGTTAGATGTGAAAGCAGGAAAGGAAAGGTGTCTGTGTGTGTGTGTGAGCGTGTGTACGTGTTTTAATGTCTGCCTTTATGTGTGGTTGCTTCATCCAAAACATCTCATTATGCGGTCTGTGCTCGCATTGGCACAGGGCACCAGATCTGTTGACAAAAATTGTTTGGTGATGGTTCCAAGACATGAAAAATTAATCTGGACCAAAAAATTTAGATTAACAGCTCAAGCAAAGCGTTGGCAAGCCTGGGGGTGGCGGTTGGTAGTTGGAGGGTGGTCAGGAAAGGCAGAGGATGAGGAGGATTGAAAATTAAATAAGTCATACTGAAAGAGTGTAGAGTGAATGAGCAGCCTGAGCAGAGATTTTATGTTTCAATGCAACATTTTCCAAGGAAGGGGAGAGCAAAATCAAGCTAATTACATCTTAAGATTCACCCTGTAACATGTAGCAAATGTGACGAGAGGCAGAGAAAAGTGAAAGGAACGATTAAAAAGAAGGTTGAAAGAAGTGGGAGAGGGATAGAGAGTCTTAAAACAAAGTATCTTACTCACCGGCAAAGCAAATCTAATCACACATACACACACGGCCTCACTTTTAACATCAGTTGCTATGCTGCGCTAAGTTGCATTCAGGTGCACAGGGACTTTTTTACCACGTATTTCAGTGCTGAAAATTACATTTAGTATTTTTTGAAGGTCTTTTTTTTCCAACATTAAATGAGTAACTGATATAAATGCGTTGTTTTTACATGAGGCCTCTTTTTAAAGGGGTAATGTTGGACTTGCATTCAGTAGCTTGTCTTTGGCTATGTTACGCACAGTTTTATTCATGTTCCTGACTCCAAGTTGCTTTGATTTTCTGTTGCTTCATGCTTCACCCTTAGATGCATGAGTGCTTGAATGTACACTCTGCTGTAAATGGATCAAAAATTACCTGCATTAGAATCAATGTGTTTTTATGCCATTTTTGTCATTTTGGTTGAGAATAATAACTCGCATTATTGTTTGTGTTGTAGTTTTGTCTGCGGAATAATGATGTTATGTTTGAAATATGTTTTGTTTTCTTTATAGCAGATTTTGAACATTTTGATATTTGAAAAAGAAAAATATTACACAGAACAGCAATAGAAGGACATCACCATCAGCTTGGGGTGGTAATAGAAATATTTCACTTTCTTTAAAAGTATAAAAAGTTAGTTTTAAATTTTAAATGGAATGATATATAAACAAGAAGTTTTACCAAACTTGGACTGCCCGGCGACAAAGATGACCCCTGTGACCTTGAAAATGAGGTCACGGTCACCAAATTCGAACTTTACCTGTGTGTTATTATGGTACACATGTGTACCAAATATGGTGAGGCTACATCAATATTTTATCGAGTTATCGTGCGGAAACCAAAGTGTTACAGACAAACACGCAAGCAAGACCATGCAGGTGAAAACAATACCTTCCGGCAAACGCAGTTTTGCCGGGCGGTAATAAAATAAACATCTTTTTTCAGTAATGGTTGTTATATAAATGATGATATATTTTCATTGCAAAGATATTGCAAGAAAATGACCTCACTGGGTCATTTTATGCGCTTAAAACTTGAACAATGTAGGGAAGGTAACTGCTTTTTCTGCCCTTCTCTGCCACAGCACAAGCTGAATTTAGTGGATATATTTTGCTTTTATAAGGTTTGGATTCAGGATGTTGATGCTGCGACAGCAAAAAATTCTCAACTTTGCTTTGGCTGCACACTTTGCAGAAAATGCAGTGCACATTGTTGACCGTTTTATCACATCTCAGTGTTTCCCACAGGCTGCACATTTGCATAGCATAGTGGGTTGGGTAACGTGACTGATGGGCATACAGGGACTCATGCAGTTTAGTTGGTGAGGATAACCCAGACTGTTTGTGTAGCGACAATTAGCACACGTCCCCTAAACATCTTATGTCCAGACTATCAGTAGATGATATCATGTTGAAGTGTTCTCACATGCATTAGTAGATGCTAGCTAGGCAGCTGGGTCCTCATTTAATGCCATGCACACAACTCAGACAGGTATATGAGGTGATTTGATGTAGGAGTTACTGAAGTTGAAGCCAATTTTATCTGTCTCGTCGGGCCTCCCTGATGCACAAGCACTCACAGGCACCCTGCTAAATGTCAGGTGCACCGGTGCAACCAGTGTAAATATTTCGTAGCAATTCACAGATTTTTGGATTGCATGCGTGCCCAAATTGGTCGCACTCTGGGACCCTGACACGCCATAAACATTACTTTACAGAGAGAGAAAGCACTATTTCGTGGAAATAACTTTTTCCACGAGCAGCATTGAAAAACAGCGTAATTCTGAGACCAACAGTAAGGATGAGATTTCATTTGAAAAATGAGCATTTAAAGAGAGCGTCTTTTTAAATAATCGATACATTTATTTTAGTAATGGAAGTCACAGCTATTTTGCAACACTGACACCTGAATGAATTTCTTTTCTGTTAAAATAGGATAAGCTCTTCTTTTTCAATCTCTCTCTCTCTTTTTTTTTTTTTTTTACCTCACAACAAATTTCATATTTACAAATGTTGAGATTTAGATGGTCATTTTAGTTCCCACTGTGGTGCTATGTGAATTGCAATCAAATGGGCTCCCACCCTGAGGTCTGGATGATTGTTATTCACTCCACTGCCATCTGCTATTTCATGCCACAGGACTCTGGGAGCCCTGAGCACAAAGGTGCATAATGAGACTTTGTAGTGAATTTACAGCAAAACAGGATGTGTAATACACAGCTAAGTACACACTGAATGATAGCAGAACTTTGATATACGCCATTTCCTGAATGAACGTGTTCTACAGTGTCAGGAAAATTATTTGTTGTTCATTATGAGGTCAAGCAGGAGAGGTGAGTCCAGCAGTCAGAAAATCATCTGTGCTTTTTAAAAAAATCATTATTCTTCTATTTTTTTTAATACCAGATATGAATGTGTCAGAGCACCATTTTTAGACTTAAAAAAAAATCATTGCCGTGAGTGCTTTGTGTCTGTGTGTCTGATTGGTGTTTTCACTTCTTTTGGTGTCGCTAAGCACTTGACTACAAAACAGTGAAGTTGCATTCCATCACTGTTGCATCTTTTATTTACCAAAAAACACAATATGTCTTTTATGTCCTGTACTTCTCCTTTGATTTGCGACGTGAGACTCGAGCTGCTTTGTAGCTTTTGCTGCTGTGATGTGTTCATAGGATGTGGGAGCTTCCAAGACTTCAAGGTCACCTGCTTAAGAGAAGAAAAAAAAAAGAAGCGTTCTGCACTGTTTGGCAGCTAACGTTCAAACTAAAGCATATGTTTAACTGCTGAAGATATGTTTTCTTCTTTATTTCTTGTCTTTTGTGCTTTTTTAAAATGCATACACTTCATCTAACCTACTGAAGTGTCCATGCCTATCATATTTCACACAGTGACTCATACTGGCATAATTTCCAGCATATCGATGTAATCAGGGACAACGTATCTTGTGTTTACTTCGCAATTTTTGTCAAAGGCTGAAGGCACTGGCAAATGGGAGGAACAACCATCTGTAATGCCAATTAGAAGGGCCTTTCCTATGCTGTGGAACATCTGTTAATTTGTGTCCTATACCTCTTTGTGAAGCCCACTAGGGAGCTGCTGTCGCGCAGTTTCAGTTGTACAGGACAACATGCCCATGTAGCTGCTTGCTAATTAGCAAATGGCCACTTGACCGGTTTTTAAACCCATTCTCTGTGACCCTAAAAGAAATGGGGAATTTCAAGTAGTTTGGATAGCAATTTTAGCTTCAGCGTTGCTCTAATTTGCAGTGTTTGCCCTTTCTAAATAATGCAGATATGTCAGGCAACTGTACAAGACAGGGATGGTCATTCAGTGCAGGTGGTTCGGAGGTTGTGTGGCAGTCACGAGATGTCAGAAAACAAAGAGTTTCTGCTGTTAACAACTTGTTTACAGCAACATGTTTTGTAGGCCATCAAGTGCAGCACTCCTGTTTTTCCTGTTATAATTAGATGAGAAATGAAGAACGCTTATCAACACATTAAACAAGCGGACATTTCAACCACATTATATGAGTGAATATTCATATTTGTTTCGTCAATAAATGACTGATTAGGCCCTTAAGGCAGGCACTGAGTTTTACTCATCAAGTGAGGACCTCCCATTATACATATGCAGTGTTTGTTTTGGCAAACCTTCTACATGCTGACTCTCATCACCAAATTTTTACTGAAATAGCTGAACAAAAACCTTTCCAAGACTGATGGAGATCATCAGACGAAAATAACTGAGCTGGACCACATTGACTTTATAAATATTGCAGAAGAAATTGGGTCACTGGAGGAGACTTCTAAAACAAGAAAACACAATTTAGCTTAAGCCCAGTCTTCTCCAGAGGTACTTTGTCAAATTGAAATGTGAATTTGGGCAAAAAAGTGGAAAACAGAAAGCAGAGGCCAAGGCAGCTCCCAGCCACACCAGAGACCAAAGGCATGCACAGACGGAGACTCTCACATTCACTGGCAGTTTGGAGAGTCAGACTGCATCTCCGTGCAGCTGTTGGCACTTCTGACAGCTTCCACTGTGTTCATGACATGGGTCCAGAAAAAGCCCCCAAGTCCCCAAACTTCAGCACTCAGTGTTGTTGAGAGGACAGACTTGACAGCACCACACCAAAACTCCTCACACAATGGTTTCACATTCATTAAATAAAGATAGCAGAGTTTTCTGTTGTATTTTTCCCCCCAGTCTGCTCAGCAGTGTGGTGAGAAACACTGAATGTTCTGCACCGGCTGACTGACTTACTGACCCCATTGTTAAAACATGCGTGGGAAAGGTGAGGGTAACAAACTTACTTAACAAATCCATCCATTTCCCCCCCTTTTTTTCTTATCTGGTGACTTAGAAAATATGTTGTGACTTAGACTGTAGTTTTGTGCACTAATTCTCTCTACAGGGCTATTTGTGAGAATGGCCAAAGCGGCAGGGATATTTTAAAAGAGTTTGTGTGTGACAATTCCTTGTGTTATTATGATATATTCTGCATGCCAAAGTTTTGTTGTGTGGCTGTGATCTATGCTTTTGTGCCACATAATCTTTAGGATGTCATGTATTTCACCCTGGATGTATTATGCTCTATTTGTATCCAACTCCTTTTAGCTCCAGAGATGTGGCAGTGATGTAAGGCTCTTTGAACAAGCTGGCCAAACACTGTCTTCCCGTGGCTTTGGTCCCACCTGGCCACAGCCAGCTGACACATTTCCTGGTTGCTATTTTTCCACATCCTAGTTATTTACCTACCTGGAAATGTCACTAAGAAGACTTTGGAAGGCAGCCATTCCCTTTGCTCTCACCTCCCGTATTCCATCTGTCTTCCTTTTTTTTCATCCTATCTATCTCCTTTCTATCCTACGTACATACCCTCTCTGTTCCTCCTCTCATATCACTCTATCATGCGTGAAACTATCTCTCGGTCAGCAGGGAATAGGCTGACATTTGCACTTGGATATTGTACTCATTTGCTTGCCCTAAAGTACCTGAACATACAGAGCCCTCCTTTGCACTTGAGACATCGGCAAATATCAATGGCCATGATCTCACATTCAGGTTCGGAGCATATGACCATGTGGTCTGCATTCATGAATGGTTTCTACATTTTTT
Source organism: Acanthochromis polyacanthus (assembly GCF_021347895.1). Classification (NCBI taxonomy): domain Eukaryota; kingdom Metazoa; phylum Chordata; class Actinopteri; family Pomacentridae; genus Acanthochromis; species Acanthochromis polyacanthus. The sequence continues at coordinate 15,862,518 of NC_067132.1, forward strand.
CGCCAACCAGGTGCTGGTCACATACTGAGCAAGCACGTGGTATTTTTGGTGTTTGGAACGTGAGACTGTGCACTCAGTGTGTGTATTTGTGCAGGTGTGTAATCCTAATAATTTTATTACTTACTTGATATGCCTTCATAATCTATTCTCCTGTATATTACAGGGCTACAGTTTGTGTGCACCAGCTGGTTTCATCGGGGTGTATCGGTGAATAATTGATGGATATGAATCGAGATCTCTTTCAAGGTTTAATTAGCAACAAGAAAAACACAGTAGTTGACCTTTCCCACACACATACAATATACCTGTGTGGGTAACTCTGCTACCACTGCTATTTAATCATCCCAAAACGATGAATCAGTGCGTTACAGTTGTAGATTCAGGTGTAATCCTTTAGGGTGCTGAAGAACAGGAAAACAGATATTAGATTTATCACAATGAAGATCAAGGCTACAGCTGAACCCAAATAACCCATTTATTTCTAAAGTCCAAGTGTAATTATACAGATAGTAGCATACAGATGGCATTGTATTTTCAATTTTTGACAGTTTACATACACAGTACAGTCTATTTATTATATAGTAGACACTGAGATATGTAGAGTTAAAGACAGGCTTCGCTCTTAGGGGTAACTGTGTACTTTTCTTTGGTCTAAAATTAACTGCAGAAAAACTTTTGACAGTGTGCAGATACCGGGCAGCAACCACGAAGCCTGTGCCAAGAAATGCAATTCCTCTTATTTACCACTTGAATCTGGCTCCATAAGCGAGTCATTCTCTTTAGACCCCTATGCTAAAACACCCTAGCCTAGCCGCGCTAGACCCAGGTCTGAAGACACAAGGGTCTAGGAATTCTCGACAGGGAGGGAGGCGGGCTAAAAGGTTGTCTTTCAAATCACTCTGCAGCAATTGGGTAGGTATACAACCAATCAGCGCAACGAATAGGCTGACGTAGTTCCTAGAGCGCCGGAAATCAGAGGATGCGGTAGTTCGGTGAAGCCTTATTTATACAGTCAATGGGTGAAGCTCAAGTTTATTACAGACATGTTAACAGAAAGATTATTCAGAGTCGGTTCTAATGGAGCTCAACGACCCTGGCAGAGAATTGAATTCGTTGCCGTGGGTTGTCTAGCGCGGCTAGGCTAGTTGTTTCCGGTTGTTTCTGTCAGAATCGTCGTGCCTCTGTCATCACTTAGTTACGTCCGCCTTCTGACTCTACACTTCATGGTGATTCGTCGGCCAGTTTTAGGAGCATCCAACCTCGAGGCTTACCGAGGGTAACTAGACCCACCCTGGTAGAGAATTAAATTCGTGGCTGTGGGTTGTCTAGGGCGGCTAGGCTAAAAACACCCAGGTTTACAACAGAAATAAACAAGTTTTCAGTCTGGTATAGAAAACAGTTGTGGACTCTGTAGCAAATTGTCTCATTCATTACAACTGTACAGGCAGCAAATTTTGATCAAACTCATTTGTTTGTATTGTATTAGAGCTTAAAGTTATGCTTAGGAGCGTGGTCATTTTGAGTGATAGAATAGTCCATCTTAGCTCCACTCATGCTCGACTTCTGTAAACTTTTAGATAATAGATTTGTCCATTTTTATGTATAGTCTACTGCAAATACATTCTGAAAAAATGAGTTAAAAGTAAATTGTATTGCTTTATTCAAACATAAGCCACATACTGCAACAATTCAGCTTTATAAAGATATCTGAAGCCACAGAAAGGTGTTTTTTCCCTTCTTTTCAGAGATTTCACAATATATTGGCTTTATTACAACAACACTGTTTTTTTCTGTTGTGTCCTTGGTTCTTTATTATCTTCCCATCACCATGAGCAGACCAGCAATTCTATTAGTAGAGATTAAAGATGAAAAATGTTCGCAAAACAGTGTGTGCTTCTAACCACAGTTACAACAAATCACAGCCATGCAAAATCCAGTTTATCATAGCATCATCTAACTATATGCTTAAAGGAAGCCAACAAATCCCATGATGACTAAACACAGATTGCTGCTTTTCTCATTCGTAATAGAATAAAAGAGCAGGACTTAGCCAGCTTGTGTATGTGTGTACTGTATTTTACATTGCAGACAATCAGTTAATTTATCATTGAAGTGCTTTGAGTTCGAAAGAAGCTTGAACACTATTTGAACAACTGCTGTTATAAACTCAGAGTGTATTACACAGTTTGGTTCCCATTCGCCGCATAGACTAAAATACTGGCAATGCTGTAGGGAATGGTCAGTTTTCACGAAGAAACCTCATATAGACAGTAAGACATTCATATTTTTCTTTCTTCAAGTTTAATTTTTTAAAAGTCTTTCTTTCTATTCAAGATAGTCTTGAGACTTTTATGACATGAACTCCATTAATCTGTCCTCTTTTCCACAATACAACATAATACAAAAGCGGTACATTTCTGAGGTTTTGAAGCAGTTGGTTTTCATTGTGGGGAAAATGACTGAATTCCTGACCTTGTCTCAGAGCAACGTGAAAATTCTAATTATAAGGAGCCACTGTGCATCATTAGCATTAAGAAAATGAAACATTTAATTATGAATACAATTGAATCACGACAGGTGAAAGTACTGTATCTCTTCTTGATTGTGGCCTCCTCATGAATAGACGCAGAATGATGGAGATTCAACCCAAAGTCAAATTGTTGCCCTCAGGGGTGTTATGTACAGAATATAACAGCAGACGTAAAATTTAAACACCGAATAGGTGCACATGGCGAGGAATGCCATCATATGAGTGATTATTACAAACTAGTAAGGGAGAAGACGGTGGAACTTGCACATCCAGTAGCAACAGCAGAAGTAAGCTGTACAGATGCAACCAAGTGCAAGGAGGACGACTGAACCCTAACCCAGCTAATGTGTACTTCAAGCACATGCACTGCAAAAGCAAAATCAAAACAAGCTACATGTGGGCAGAATATATGCAAACATGTTCTGCCACTTTGCAAAATACAAACAGTAATATTGAAATGCTGCCTCAGGAGGTGTTACCATTATTGCAATTAGAGACTGTTAAACCTTAGCTTCCAGAGGTGCGTGTTGTTACCGCTGTGTATCTCCACGTTTTGTAGTCAAACCACATTTGTATCTCGGCGTGTTTGCAGATATAATAAATTAAAGAGTGCAGAATATGTCAATTTACAGGTTTATAATTTTATTTTGAGGGTCTACTAGAATAGCTTTGCATGCTTTAATGTCCAAAAAAAAACCACATCATTGTCCTCCTATACATGACTGCACCACCTCTGTCCAACCTCTGTCAGAAATGCTGCGTATTAGTTCCTGCTTCTTCTTTGAAAGCCAAGTCTGGTCCAATTATTCAAGAAAAATTAGGCCAAATACCTTTTTTTGTTGCCATTGTCATCAATAATATCAATTATACAAGTAAGCCACTGGATCCTCAATTCGTCAATTGCCAGGGGTGCTTGAAAATTCTTCTGCTCACTTTTTTTGCCATCAACAACACATTGGCATCCTTTAGTTGCAGCGGAGACGCCAGAGGTAAACCCAGTTCATACTTTCCATGTCTGCTTGTCTTCAAAGCTATCTGTGACAAATTTTCTCTGTGGACATACGTGGGCAGCCAAAAAATTTGTGACCACATAGAGTGCACTGCAAGTACAGCGACTACACATTCATCAGTGAAAAAAAGGTGGTTTTATGGCAAATGCTTGCTAAGAAGAAAGACGATGGTGGAGTCATTATGCACATTTTAAATTCATCATCAGACTTTTGAGGCATTTTGATTTGTTCATGCTTTCCAATGTGCCCAAACACAGTAGGAAGTTGTAAAGTCAATAAAAATTAAACTATGAATTGGTCTTTAGAGGTAGCATAAGTGGCTCTAGTGAGTCAAAAACAATGGCAGACTGTGAGGCAGCTGCTATTGTATCAGGACGTCCCCACCTAGCTGCTAGGCGGACATTATGCAAATGTTTCAAACGATGATGTAGTTACGTCAGAAAAGGCTGGGCCGCCAACGAGGCATTACAGGCAGGTAAACAGCAGCGTTTTCTGTGGGATAGAATGCTTTTGTTTGGCATGGACTTTGAGCTTTGCAACTTTGTGCTTCTTTCAAATGCACAAAAAAAGTTAGATAACTCCAAGGAAAATGACGAGAGAGATGTGCTGCATTATTAGCCGGGGTCATAACCATATTTTCATATTCTCATCACTGAAACCTTTTCACATAGTGCTGCCAATGTGTGAGAAAGAGAATGTGTGTGGGAGATAGAGAACCTTATTTTCACTAATTAAGGTGCAAGAATAATTTCCGAGACGCTTGAGCATGACCCAAAGATTTCTTGTAATTTCATGACCAGATGCTGCTGCATGAGAGGTGCACCTGTGGCACAGCTGCAAACGGAGATAAGCCGGGACACATCGCTAGGCGTGCTGGCATGAGTTGAAACCAGTGACATCGGCTCACCTAAGTCCTTCTAAAAGAATCGCTCTCCCTTGCATGGCATAAAAACATTTTTATAATAGAGAAGGGAGGGACTGATAAAGTCACACTCCCTGAGCCCATTTCTTTGCATATCCCTGCTGTGGCGTACATCACTGCTCTTTGTGTGGCGGTGAATCTGTGAGCTGGTGGATTTTACTAATATTCACGTTTGAGGTTAATGTGCCAGAGATGTCATTAGTTTGTACTTTAGAAAATACAAACCTCTCTCAGGTCAGGAGGTAGGCCGCAGAGCATTTCCCCTTCCTGAATACATACACACATATTCACATTTTTTTTCTTTTTATGTGCCAACCTGTAGCACAAACTAATACGTCAAAAGAGCCCACAGTCTAAAAAGCTAGCACGGTTTTGACCCTCACTCGGTGTACTGTACATGCTCGCAGGCACTGTACCACACATGCACAGCAGAACAAACAATCCCGTTTCTTCTAAACCTGACTCTCCCTCATACACACACACACACACACACACACACACACACACACACACACACTTACACACACTTACACAGTGGGGCATGACAGAGAGCTATTGACTGCCTCTACCTGCCCTGACAGACCATTCACAATTTCTCTCTGCGTGAAACCTAATGTACTGGAAGAGGTGAGTGTGTTTGTGTGTATGAGTGAGTGAAAAAGGCAGAATGAGAGAGAGAGGAAGGGGAGAGACTTAATGGCTATCTGTGTGTCTGTGAGGAAGATATATTTGAATATTCGCCTCATCTGATTTTTGCTGTTTTGGAGCGTCTCATACATATGCTGCAGTAGTCGTTTCCTTCAGTGGGAGAGCGCGAGCAGTTGTAGGTTGACTTTAAGGTCAGGTTGGAATGAGCAGCACCACACTGCTGGTCTTGCTGACTATTTTCCTCATGGCTACTCCGAGTCATTGGGTCTGCAGTTCATCCAGTAAAAGAGGTGGAAATGTGGGCTTCTAGTCACGTCTGCATGATTGCATTCAAGGTTGTGTGTTGCAGGAGAGGCCACTAAATCAGCTGTAGTTTGCATTAATTTATCACTCAGTTTTTTTTAGAAGCACCTACATTCTACAACCAGCTTTTTAGCATTCTAGCATTAAGGTGAGATAACTAATATCCATGTGTCTGCTATATAAATTTAACAAGAAAGCACAACGCTATTCGCCCTCTTTTATTTCACTATCATAAAAAGGTGGTTCTCTCTCAAGGATCTGTCCACAAAAATGTTATTAAGTTGTCATGGTATTCATTTGACATAGACCCCTCTTTCATTCATTTAAGACTTGCAGAGATTACCTGACAACACAGATTCTTGTACTTCACTGTTAAATCTGACATGGCCTGATTTGATTCGACAGGGACTATTCAGAGTTTAGCTGACTGAATTTCCCTTTATTTACCCCAATTTTCGTAAATCAGTCACACATTTGCATTTGGTTACAAGGCCAGATTGCTTGTTATGGGTATTTTTGCAGCATACTCTTGAGATCACCAGCGAGCTAAACAATGTTTTGGTGCCCTTGTGGTTTAAGTCGGACTGACCTGACTTACTTCCTGACCTACAAACATTTCATGTCACCCTTCAGCTTTGCTCTTATGAGAAAATTTCTTTTAGACAATGCAATGAAATCATGTGAAAAATACAACACTTCAGATGTTTCATCTATCATGATTTTGAATGGCTGGGAACAATTTTATAAGCTCTCTGCGTGGATGAATGTAATTTCCCTTTAAGTACATGTTATACTTATACTAATGTTTATCTTTTTTCTCTTTCTTCCCACCTCCCCCTTCATCTTTCCAATTTTCTGTCCTGTTGCCCCTTCTCTCCTGTTCTGTGCCTCTTATCCCCTCCTCTTCCGTCTTCATATTTGTGTCGTCTCCACAGAGAAGTGTGATGAGGCTCTCGCCTCTTCTCTGCCCCACACAGCCTTCACCAGCTCGTCTGTCTTCTCCAATGGGTACGCACCTGGATATGCCAAACTCAACAGGAGAGGAGGTAAGCACACACACACACACACACACACACACACACTCACACACACACACACACTCACACACACTCACACACATAGAAAGCCCCACATTGATATGCTCATAAATACATAACTGCTGTGGAGGGATCTGCATACACACATGCTCTAAATAGAGGAGAAACATATATATCTAATTCAGGTACATGTCCGTACATCCTTATGAATGATTTTCCCGGTGACACACTGGGAGATAAATGTCCAAGCCTTCATAGACTGACACGCTGCACAGCTGCTCTCTCCCTCCTCCTCCTCCTTCTCATTTCTCCCTTTTCTTCATTTCTCTTTACTTCTTAAAATTTCCCCTCACTCATCCGCTCTCCCGCTCTCTGTTTCAATCATTATCTCGGTGACTCAGACTGAAGCTCATTTCCACATCAGTCCACAGCAAAGAGAGATAGGGACAGACAATTACACCCCTCTATGTTTATACAATTAATAATTCATACTTTTCCATCTAATATAGTCACACTACAGCTGAGGCAACGGAGCTCAGCGCTGGCAAATAAAGGCAAGGTAATCTGGTGTGTTTAATCATACCAACAGAATTATTGCTAGGAGCGGATAGGACTGCTCCCTCTTTGATAATGACACCCACCAACAAGGGGCAAAGAAAGAACCAAGAGGGGAAATAAGTAGAGGCCAATTTGTTCGAGATAACAGACGGAGTGTAAATGTACAGCTTTTACATTCTTTCCCTGACATTCTTTCTTTTTCCCCCATCTCATCAATGATAGAGGTCCTTGGGGAACGCGTAATGGTTACGGCACAGACATCCTTGTTGTTGTTCAGAACAGCTTCAACCGTAATTGAATGAAAGTAGTTGAAATATACAGATATACTGAGAAATGCACCTAAGTCAGGTATTTTCAAAACCAGCTTTGATTAGTTCTGTGAAGCAAAGTATTTCAGAATAAGGTTAAGTGTAGATATGTAGATTCACTTCAAGATTTCATTTTTCAAATCAGTTCTGACTGAAAAACTTCTCCTAAATAAGAAGTTTAATATAATATTCATAATGCAAAGTAAATGAATTGTTGATGTTGCTAACTTTCAAGAGCTAAAAATACAATTGTTAAGCCAGTGAACAATCTTACTGTTGGTTAAACACTACTAATATTGTTCCCCCTTCACTGCCATTTGTTTTTAATTTACATTCACAGGCACACAGCTATATTTTGCAGCCAAATGTACCTTCCATAGCATGAGTATGTGCTGATAAGCCAATCTTCCTCCAGTCTCCCAGCACTATGGAGCAAGGGGAGGCACAAAATCAATAACATGCAATTAGAGCCCAACATGCTCTAGTGAAACCCAGTTTTCATTTTTCTGTGATCCAGATCCAGACTACATGACTGACAAAACCACCACTGTGATAAGCAACAAACTGCCTCCATCAGATGCTGACTGACTGTTAAATGTGCCAGATTGGTGCATACAGTGCTGATATGCACAGTGTAGAAACTGGTACATACAGTAGATGTCAAAGTAGCACTGACCCCTGACACTGGTTGGATGATGAGGTCGCCTTCTTTTTTTAGCATGTAGCATGTGAACAGGAGGAAATCGGAAGTGGGAAAGGACAGGAAAAAGACACTCTGCATTAAGGGGTCATTAGGTTCCTCCACAAGAAAGGAAAATCTGTCATGAAATTATACTTTCATGACTAAAAATATTATTTTATTTTGCTGTACAGGAAGGTTCTGAAGCTAGGCTTAACTTATATTTTAGCAAAGAATCACAGGTAATGATTAGATTTTATGCAATGTTGTATGATAAATCTCAAAAAGAGTCTAAACAGAGGTGTGCAGATATCTTCCTTCGGCGCCCAAGTTATAAAATATGTACATACTACAAACATACTGTGTGCACATTTAGAAAACACAGTCACATATGAGTACAAATACTGCGATTTTTAGATTTTGGATGTGTATCTGCCCTAGCCAGTCGCTGGCCTATCTTGGTGATAATTGTTTCTTCTGAAAACACAACTGACCCAAGTGAAGATTTAATACTGTGAGGAAATGTGTGTCCCACAGTCATGTTTTCCCTTTTGGTCATCAGTTGTCTGTCCAGGTGGTGTCCTCCCTTTTCAGTCATGGCCAGTGACTGCTTCACTTGGCGGCCTCACATGTGCCTTTGTTGTCCCCCTGCTGGTGTGCCCTCTGATTCCTCATCCCTCAGGAGTTTTGTCGTAGACGTGCCTACAAATCTCTTGCATCCTAATTCAACTGTGCACACCTTGACATTCAAGCCTCGATTCGCTGCCTCTGCTTTGAAGTCGGTGTATCCCAGCCTCTTCTGCTCATGCACCTCATCAACAGCATCCTGCCAGGGGACTGTTAATTGGCAATAAAGACACATTGCTACAATTGCCACGGTTACATGGAGTTTTTTTGTTCGGAATTGACTCATTTGGAATTAAAGTTTCATGCTTCGAGTGTGCATACACTATTCATATTCGGAATTAATATGAAAATATTAATTCCGAATTACGGTTTACACAGACAGCACATTTTTTCCCCTTCCGTCCTTCCGCTGTAATGCTTGGGCATTGGAAAGGATTCTGATTGGACAAGAAGCGGACGTGACTTATCCCTGTTTACCAAAAGCAAACAAACTCCATGTGCCGGCATTTCTTTTCCCCAACAACACAGAGGAACAACTAACAAGCACGCTTTTCTTTTTTAAATTTATTTTTGTGGCTTTATTTGATAGGTGAAGTGAGAGACTGACAGGAAACAGGGGAGAAGATATGCAGCAAAGGGTCGCGAGCGGAAATCAAACCCGGGCCGCTGCATCAGGGACCAGCCCCTGTACATGGTTCACCCACTTAAGCAATTGAGCTATACGGGCGCTATTTGCTTTGCTTTATATTGTCGTTTTGAAACAGCAACTCGACAAAGGTTGCAGAACATGTACGTCGCTACGTCATCGCTACGTGAGGAGCCAAGCATGCGCAGAATGACCGGAATTAACTAAAGCGGAATTAACTGTATACATGAATAGAACATACACAGGAACTAGTTTATGCGGAATTAACATCGGAATAAACCAGGTAGTTTATTCGGAATGAAGTTTATTCGGAGTGAACATTTGAATTCGGAATAAAGTGGTTACAAGGACATTTTAAAGCGGAATTAACTTTTATTCCGAATGAAAGAGGAATAGCAGGTCCCATGTAAACCCAGCAATTGTGGATTAAAAAATGAGGTCTGATGTTAAAGTGGCGATGACAATTTCCAAGGGAAAGCTGATGTTTTGCCCAAAATCCATGAGTATCTTCAAACTTTGCATTACTTTGGAAAATATTAGAAGTGGAGGTTTTGATTTGGCATCCACTGACATAACATTGATTGTTCCTCTTTAACCTTGAGTCCAGCTGCCAGGCACCTCTTTGTTGTGATGCCAGGTGTGTCTGCCTTGTGTTGGGCAACTGACCAATATATGCCTGAGGTTGACATGAACCAAACAGAAGCGACAAGCGGCATCCTCTCCCGGCCAGAGGTGTATGTTTACAGGAGAAGGAATGGAAATGTACATGGCACAGAAAACAAAAACTCATCCTATTTTCCCTCCATGTTGCACAAGCATTTCCAGGTGTTTCACTCTTCTCGGTGCCCTCTCATCTCGTCCAGCAGCTTTGCTTCGCATTGAGATTCGGCTTTGGCATACCTGAAGCATGCTCTGAATGAGAAAGCAAGTAAACAACCAATTAAGCTCCCATATGACTCATGTACACATTCACAGAAACACCCTAAGGCATGGCAAACACAAGTCTACACATTAAACGCCCTATACTTTCACGGGAACACGAGCAATTCAAAACACTCACATTGACAAAAAAAGAGGATGGTACCCACCACTTACACACAAGGAGGAGCCCCTTCAAGCTGCTACATTTGGCAGTCAAATGTGCCGTCAGTGGCATGAGTATGTGCTGATAAGCCAACCTACTCCAATCTCCCAGTGCTATGGAACAGGGGAGGCACAAAATCAATGGGACACACCACTCATATTAAGCTACGCACATTGGTTTGTGACAGCTATTAGAGTTTTAGGTTATAGGCATGTGTGTGTCGGGTGTGTGTGCATCCAATTCTAGGTGCACATTCATGTCTCTGTGTGTGAGTGAGAGATAGAGGTAAAATGATGCCATAGCAATTTTCCAGCAGGCAGCTGTCTGCAGTACACCAGCCAGTTACCAGGATGCTGGTCTGAGGGTCTGTCCTGCTTGTTCATCTCGTTGCTATCTGTGAGATTGACAGGACTGCGCTCCCCTTCTGTATATGTGAATGTCTGGGTGACAAGCTGACACATTTTATTAGTTTGTTATAGGCAACTTTATGGGTTTTAGGGGAGTGTGTTTGTGTGCCTGTGCATTATTTGTATGTTTTTTTCAGAAGAAGGGGTTCACAAAGTGCTCCGTGAGTCCTGAAACTGTAAGTGATTCTTTACCATAAGGCCATTTATCACAGTACTAAATGTGTTTTGTCTTCGTTTGGAAAACACAATCACTCACAAGCTGCTACTTTATGCCTTATTTATAGAATCGCATCGCAGCATCGTATTTAAAAACCCTCTCAGTTTGAGCTGTTGCAATCATCATTATTAAATTAGCTGTACAATGAGCTAGATTTGTTTTGCTATTTCTACTATTATCTTTGCAGTAGCATAAATCAAGCAAGAGTTTTTCTCCCTCTGGATATCTAAAGCAAAAAGACTGATAAAATCTCTGACACTTTATTTTTTCCCCCTTTGCCCCTTTCCAGTCATTCTTGCCTTTACCCATCTCATTTCAATGTTAATATCTCACTCTCACCATCCTTCTCATCTGCCTTCTGTCCTCCGTTCTTTTCATTTTCTTACTTTTTTCGCACTCACCTCCCTGCATCCATCTTTTCCTCTTTTCTTATTCTTCTCTCCATCTTTCCTGTCTACCGCTGTGACCCCTGCTCAGCCTTTTCTCTCTCCTTTCCTCTCCTTGCTTTGACTCGTTCCTGCCTCTCACCATCACTCTTCTTCTCTCCTCTCTCCCAACTGCACATCCTCCCGCCCCCTCACTGTCTGTCCTTAGCGCTAGTTCAAGAGCGAGAGCCTGTATACTTCAGGGGTGTCAGACGGAAGGAAAGGTTAGCCAACTTCTCTTGCAGCCAGGACCTTTTGGTCTATTTGGGTAGAGATTTGGGAGGAAGACGGAGGTGGAGAGAAGAGGAGAGATGGCATGACAACTAATGCAATGTAAAGAAAAAAAAATCCCCTCACATTTTTTTTCCATTTTAAGCTCCTTAACCACATGGAATTACATCACAAGATACCAAACATTTTTGAGACTATTTGTTTGAATAAATGTTAAACAGGTTTGAAATATAAAGTTCCTTCTAAAGTGCTGGAGTACCCCATTAAAACATTATTGACCCAAAACTTTAACAGAAGATTTATAAGAATCAGAACAAAAGCAACAGACGTCTCACTCTGATTACTCCCCACTGTGTGTTACAGTTCCCATGATGCAGCTCGGTATCATCTCTTCTTAGACCTTCAGTGCGTGTTGTTCGCCCACGTCTTTCATTCTAAATTTGTTGTGTCCAAGCCCAACTTGGAGTGAGGTGAATAATTTTACTCTAATTTTCTACTACTTGGCAAAGCTCCTCCAGAGCCACAGAGGGCATTCTACAACTGTTTGTATGGGCTGAGTAATACATCTGACTAATTAATTTAATTTCACTTGTGAAAACTCCCCTTTTAGACACAGTAATGGAAGTTTGCTATTCCAGTGTAGTCTCAAACTAAAATGAGTAATAGCTGTGTCTGCCCATGGCACGAAAACATATTTGTTTCACAATAAAAGCAGTCAAATTGTGAGAAGGCTTTGTTCTATTGGCCTGCAAAGTTTCATGTCAAATCACACACAGAACAGCACCTAAATCCACATAAGAAGACATAAACGACAGGACTTTTACCTGTGGTCCCTGTGATTTGTGGCATTGCCACTTGCTGTTATCTTTCCTTTTCTGTTGCTGTTTTCAGTTGTTTCTTTTGTTTATGTTGCAAAAATGCTTGGTTAAGTTTGGGCAACAAAATTACTTGGTCAGGTTTAGGATAAAATTGATGCCTTCCACAGAGCTCATTGTTCTCCCTGCTGTTGTGATCATGAATCTTGCCTTTAGAAAACTTATGCATCACACAATTTTGCAGCTTTTTTGGGGACAATAATATGTTTTGTGCCGTGGACAATCATCACTTCTGGTGAGACCGGGCTTCTCATATTCACTTGACAGCGCTTTCTCCGCTTGAGTCCAGGGAATTTTTGGACCTTAGACAGGGCCGTGTGCCAGAAGAGGCTTGAGAAACTCTGCTTTAACTTTTAGCCAAAGACCGATGGGCTCCAAATAGATTTGCTATAGTCACATAGCAACCGCATGAGCTGTGATCTGCACCTCACACAGGCATGTGTTCAGTGCTGCCAGCTGAAGGCAGATGCCCCGTGGATACAGGTTAAAATAGAAGGCAAAAGGGAGAGGGAGATGTGAAGATGTAGAGAGAGGAAATGAGGGGGGAATGAAATGGAAGTGTGGAGAGAGTGACAGAAGGGCTCTCAGAGGAGAGCGAACACACAGAAATGGAAAAAGGAGAACAGTGAGTTAAAGGTTGAAGGACAGGCAGCCGTGAGGGGTAGCTGATAAGTGTGACAAATGATAAGTCATGTGTGGTTGATGATTTGGTAAAAGAAAGTAATGTAACTTCTGATATTTTTTTTCCTGAGTATCAGATTTCCACGTTGGTGCATCTCTCCCAAACATGGAAGTGAACTTGATCATGGGTAGTACATATATTTCAAAAACAGATTTGGGCTTTGGATGGACACCTTTTTGTGTGCAGAAAGCAAGACAGGAATTTGCAAAATGTGTGTATGTGTGTGTGAATATCCCTATAGACATACATATGAGAGCATGCGTGTGTGTGCACGTCGCAGCAGTGCAGACTTGGCCAAGCATGAGATTGGGCCGCTAATCACAAACACGTGGCCACTGATCCTTATATTCCATTTTCTCTCTTTCTCCTCCCCCCCCCCATCCCTCGTCTTCTGTGTTCCTCTCTGCTCTGTTCTGTCTCGTCTCTCACTGCCCTCCATCACATCCTTGCATCCCCTTTCTCCCTCTCCATCTCATTTTCCCTCCATACACTTTCTATTTTCTACAGTAACATTCTCAATCCCACACTCCATTTTCTCAGCCTGTCCCCCTCCTTTCTTCTCAGACCTCATTATCTATTTTTTCCCTCCGTTCTTTCACATTCTCACTCTCATACGTACAAGTTTCTCCAAAGTTTCGAAAAGTTTCACCCCTTCCTCCCTCATTCAAATGAAGGATGTCACAGCTTATAGTACAACTCTGCTCTGAGTTCCTGCACAATTAACCAGATCCCCCCCCCCCCTTCTGACTTTTCATGAATTGCTTATCACTCTTTGTCATCTTGCAAACTTGTTTGATGTCTCCAGCCGTTGCAGTCATCCATCGATAATGGCCGTCCCCTCCTAATTAAATTACTCTGTCTCCATCCGCTCTCTTTGCTCCATGACAGAAAGATGAAGTACTAGCAGAGGGCTAACCAGCTGTTTTCTCTCTGCTCTCTTTTTCCGGCGGCCTAGCGTCTTAATTAAGTTGTTATATTTTCTGTTAATGTGGTTTCGGTATCAAAAGCGACAACTTTGATAAATACACTCACACATGTTCTCTTGCGTGCCCCAGAGCGCACCAACATAACACACTCAGAGCCATGAAATCCCTTTAAACAAGCATGCGCAGAAACAACTTCTGTAACGTGCACACGCCCACCCACACATTCTCCCACACTGACAGTAAGACAGAGCAAAGATGTTCTCTTGTTTGATGCTCTGCCTTGCTACTGTCATGTTTCTTCGCATGTCATGCCTATCACCGGCTGCTCGTCACTCGTCCACAATCTCACTGTGTCTCCATTATTCATTCTCACAACTCTGGTCTTTTGCTTGGAAATCCTTCACATTGCTATTATTTAGAAGTCTTTACGTCCTTTTGCACCCTCGTGTGCATTCTCATCATAACCCTTCATTTTCTGCCTTGTCTTTTACTTGTTTGTGTCTGTTTTTTCTCCACCATTCGCAACTTTCCTCTCCTCTGGCTCATTTTCTACCATCAGTACTGTAAAAGCCATTTACGCAGTCAGGCGGCTGAATTAACCACATATTTTCTATTGCCCTGCTGGGCAGGAAAAGTTCAAATTATCTTTGTCATCATCATTTCATCCCACACACACACACACACCTACACACACACACACACACACACACACACACACACACACACACACACACAGAGATATGTCCATACTGTAGATCATATTTTGTTTAACTATCTCTGTTTTTTACATACACTGATGCACTACCTGCTGTAGCATATGAATGTTTTCACTTTCACTCTCCAGGAAGGAGTGATGGACAAACCTCGTTCAGCTTAGGTGAACGCTGATCAACTGCAGTAAATAAATAAATAAATAGATAAAAGTGGAAGGAGTCAACATGTCAGCGTCACCATGGAGAGAAAAGAGACTTGGTGAGCCAGTGGAACATTGTTTCATTCACGTTCAAAGCAACCAAAGGGAGCTTTTATATCTTAGCTTGCGGTGCGGTCTAATGACACATCACCCATGGTTTCTTGACCTGTGTGAATTGAGACAATGTGACATGAGAAAAATATCCACGACCATCGCATTAGGTGGCAGCTAAAAAAAAAAGAAGCCATTTTTCACAGTGGGTCCCACGGCGCACCCCCTGGTTTGATTTTCTTTCCGTTACATCCCCTGCCTTTCTTTAATCAGTGCATTGCTGTTGGTACATGTTTCTATGTCCTCTACACTCCCAGGGAGGCATTTATTGACTTTTATTGTATGTTCATTGCTATTGGCTTTCCCGAAGAATGGAATAACTGCCTTTGTATGGCCACTTTGTTCGGAGCCTACAGATTGGACTAAAGAGCTGATGAAACCTGGGTGTGCTCATGTGTATATACAATTACATTTCTGTGCATTCTTATGCCTGTGTGAGTGAATGTTTGTGGTCAAAATCACTATTGGTATCAGTATGATTCCACTATAACGCACACTCAGACTGTGTGCAGCTACCACTGCTACAATACAGGGTTATCAGTGTCATCACAGATAGCTCAAACTGTGCTTTGCAAGCTTGAAGAAACTCCAGCCAATTTTTTTTCTTCAGCCTTGTTTGGCTCCTTTTAACTAAAGAGCACCACACAGGGACATTTCCGTAGCTTTAAGCAAGCAGATTAATCAGAATTCTAACACGCTGCTTAGTTTGAAATACCAGCATCAGAGTTGCTACAGGAACGCCTGCAACAGAAATGCATTAGACATATGAGTTTGAAGTTTTCCCTGTACACGCACAGGCTTTAAGTTGTTGCAATATGGACCGATAAATTGCTGAGGTATGTCGTCGATACCAGTAAATTTCCCCAGTGTGTAAAATCAGATTTGATTTTCAGCTTTTCAAAATTCTCATTAAAGGATGTTCAGTCTGCATCACTGGGTGGGACTGTGGCTGATAATTATCTTCAATATTAATTAATTTGCTATTATATTTTGTCTTTAAAACTTAAGAAAAAAGTGAAAATGCGCTTCATTCACTCACTCATCACTTGTTTTTTCCTACTTAAAGCCTCAGTGGTGAGCTAAAATCCTTTTAAAAAGCACACCCACACTGATGCTGAGTGTCTATTATTCAGTGCGGCAACTTCGTCAGCAGTACGGTACTTTCAAGACTTTTATCAGCTTTAGTGGATAAAAATGTAGATGGATCGTACTTATTCTCCATCCTTTATCCTGAGCTCTATCTCCTGATCTTTTTCTCTGTGTTGCTTCCCTTCTCCTTTCTTTGTCTCTTCCTCAGAAGCGATTTCTTTGACCTTCTCTGCTCCCCTGTTCGCTCTCTTATCCTCCTCCTGCTCCCTCTCTCCTCCCCGAACATCTGTGTGTGTGACAGGCGAGAGAATGGTGACAGTCCCCCGACTCTCCTCCCCCTCCCCTTTCTCCTCCCATATCTCTCCCCCTCTTTTTTCTTTGGCTGATGCTCCTGTTCGCTCTCTCTCTCTCTCTCCCACCTTCCTTTCCTCCCACCACCAGCATCCTCCAGCTCCACTTTATTCTGTCAGCCTCTTCTCGCTTCTCCCCATTTCTCCCTCCGGCTTTCACCTTTAACTGCACCTCTGTTCCTTTTTTTTTAATGTATCACTCTTCACCCCCTCCGCTAACCTCTGTCAAACTGGCACTCCTCCTCTCTCGTCTCTCATCTGTTCTCCTTTTTCCATGCCTCACCTTTTCCCTCCAAAGTATGACAGCATTTGTCCACATCACTTCTCTGGTCTCTGCTTTTCTTTTGCTCCACCACATCCTTTATCTGTGTCCCTTGTTCCTCCCCTGACCTCTAACATCAAGCTCTTTAGCCAACAGCTCTTTTCTCATTTCTTTTTTTAGCAATCTGAATCTTTCCCAAATGCTTACCATCACTTCTGTGATCTTTTGAACCTGCATTTCTCTGTGGACTCTTCAATCCATCTTTCTCCCTCTCAATCCCATCTGTTCCTTTAAGTAACCTCGTAACCCAAACATGCCTTTTACTCCATCCTTCTTCTTCATCTGCTTTTTCCTCACCTCGCCCTCGCTCTGTCCTTTCATTTACCCATTTAAGCCATGTTCAGACTGAAAAGAAAACAAACAGCTATGTCTTTTTGCCATTGTTTGACACTGCAAGAATGGGCTTGGGGAAATAATAAAAGAATGGTCTATAATATAAATGCCATGACAGCCTCTTCTAACCACATTTAGCTGATAAATCTTCATATTTATGGATGTGATGTTTAATTTTTTAACAATAATCATACTCAGCCGATGTTTCTCACATCAGCAACACACCCATAATGTAACAGTGAGTACCAAGCAATAGGGAATCCATTATACAGGTACAGGTATATCATCACTGGCATATACTTTAAGTTGTTCAAAATGAAAGGTTTGTGCACAAAGTAATGCAGAAAAAGGTGTTTGCATGAATTTAGATATTGTGCCATCAAATAGAAAGCTCATCAGAACAGTTCCGACTCTTCTTCTCTATTCTTTATGTTCCTTTACAATATTCTCAGCACCGTCTGCAGCACGTGTTGTAGAGTACAGGGGGTCCTCGATTTACATCGGACTTAGTTCCTATAGATTGATGTAAGTCCATTTGCGCTGTAAGTTGGAACTGTGAACAAAAAATCTAAACATGCCTTTACATGCATCACGATATTGATCAGTTCTTCGTAAAAGACATGAATACCAATGACTTTCATGCATGAATGAGTCATTTTACAAGAAGATAAAAGAATATGTTCCACTGTTTTTACAACTTGGTCTAACGATGCGGATGTTCATCTGTGTTTCGCCCATAAGGCAGAATTATCGATGTACTTTTATTTTGAAGAGGACATTTTCAAGTTGTCTGTTGACAGTTGTCACTTCCTGTCCGCTATTTTGATGTTTAGATTTACACACGTGCGTGCTTTTCTGGATGCACGGCTCTCTACCTTGTAAACGCCACAGAGGCAAAGTCGTAAGTAATTAGCTTCATTTTTGGACTTACTGGTTAAGTATAAAGGATTTATTTATATGCATTTATGTTGTTTTATTCTGTTTTTGTTGCAGTTTTCACTCTGTAGTGTGCATCAAGAGCCACAGTAAAGAAGTCAAATTTGCTACTACTCACCATTTTGCAAGCACAGTTTAGCTGGTTGGATAGCTGCAGCTTTTACCATCACCATTTTCTTTGCTATCAGAAGACTCTGACTTGCGCTTGGGAGTCATAATAAAGGGCAAAAAGTCAGTGAATGTTGCACAATCCAAGGTGGCGTAGAATGTAATAATAGCCGTCTTGTAGCGCCGCGTGACGACATATTCCACCCCTATGCTGGCCAACTAGTTTCATGTAAAGAGTTCCAAGGTAAGAAAAGCCACAAGTCGAGGAAGTCGTAAACCGAGGACCCTCTGTACATAACAAAACTGAGCAGACAGTGATACAGAGTACACTGGTGTCCTCTCAGTAAGGCAGACACTAGTTTATTAAATAAAAACTATTTAGGAACTTAGCAAGTAAATAATTACTGATGTCATCATGTTGCCTTTCCCATATTACTCTAAAATATACGTGAATATATACAAATGATATCAGCTTGTATAAAAACACTGTATGTGCATTGGCCCCTAATATCCAGTATTGATCAGACTTTGACAAAACTTTTCAAGAAAAAACAAATAACAGGCTTACAGTTAAAGGCAGCAGATTCAAACATGGAATTAACACAGTAACAACAACTGGGCAGGAATGAGGGGAGTGCAGACTCAGGTAGAGATAGGGGGGGGAAAAAGGCCAGTGCTAAAATACAAGGTGGGTGGAAGAGTTAACTGACTTGTTCTGGCAGGAAAGGCCAAGGCCAAGGGCATTAGTGGTCCAGTTGTGAATGGCATATTGGAACAGTTTTCAACAAATGCATGGGCCCCAGAGGCAAATGTGAAGTGGCTGAGGTGTAGAGCTGTGACACAAAATGTGTGAACATGTCACATACCAACAGACTCTCTTGTGTTTTTTTTCTTCAGTTCAATTTCTGGTTTGAATGCCTGCTTACCTGGCACAAGTGGTGCAACTATCGTCACTGAAGCAGTACAGCAGCAAAGAAGAGAATATATGAGATTTTCAATTTAATTCCCACCAACGACAGTTTAAGTGGCCTTGAAAAATGTGTGAAAATTTGCTAACCGCTTGCTTTGTGTTTCTCACTGGCCAGCAGTAGAAAACTGTACGCTTTAGCAGCTTCACTGAGAGGACGGCCTGGATGATAAAGGGCATGCCAGGACAGCTTTCAATGGATGGATCCATTTTTAGCAAATATAGCACCATGTGATAATGTGTTTGAGGATACCGAAATAGATCTGCATGTATCTTTTTTGGCTTGACTTTTAGATGAACTGAAACACTTTAGCTGCTGAGATTTACCCTCTTAAAATTTAGATTGCACATATATTCTACAGTGTTCCTGTTAACCTCAACTCTCTTCTTGACTTTTCCTATCTTTGCTCTCTGTTCGATGTCTTCTGAGCCCACCTGCAGTCTGCGTCTCTGTTCATGGCGTCCTCCTCTGGTTTTGAATGGCTTCATTTTATCTCCTCTTTTCCAAGTTCCCTAGGCCTTATCTATCACCTTCTTCACCATAACACCGTTGCATTGCTTTTCAGTCCCATGCATCTCATCTCGAGCGTCGCCAGTACCAGAGCCATAAATTCCTCTCTTATTATTCCCTTTCTTCCCCTCAACTCATCCATCTCCCTTGTTTCCATTTTTCTGCCTCTTGTCACCACCTCACCACCCGCACCTTCTCGTCATTCTTTCCGACATCCCGTCCTCTGATCTTGTTCAAAACGCCACACTGCCTTGGTCATTGTCCGCTTGGCTGGCGTTCCTAATCTTTATTTTTTTGCTGTCTGTTTACTTATCAACACCACCTTGCCCCTCCCGTACCCAATTCCTCACCCTCCTTTTCGTTCCCCTTACCCTTCCCTCTTTTCCTAAGGGAATGGCTTTGCTGCAAAGGGTTTTTGAGGTATTGACATTTCCACTGATATGGGCCCGGTTATCTGTCAAGTCCGGGGCTGGAGTGTAATGACTCTGTAATTGGATAAGATATAGGATTTTTGTCAAGGGGGGTACATTACAAACAGCCTCACCCTCAATTTTATCATATGGCTATCATCTCTCATGCCTTTCCCACTGCATCCGAAGCTTTTCTCCCATTCTCTTGTACCTCCATAGTATTACTATCTCTCACTGCCCCCATGTTTGTGTTTTCTCTTTTCCCCTGTCATTTTTTAATCAGTCACTCTCTTTCACTTGTGCTCTCAGCCTCACGCTGTCTTATCTATATTTGTGTCCTTTGCAAAAACTCAGTCGCAGAAAATCAAAGAAAATGGCCAAGACATGGCCGGTTTACAGTCCATCCAGCATCACTCCTGACATTCCTGATAAACATCAGCCACGTTCTGTCACCGGCCTGGGTGTTTGCAGCACTAATACATCTTCAGTGGCTGCTGTATGGGTGAATGTCGAAGCAAAAGAATGCACTGCTTTCTACATCTGTTTTATGCACAGGTTTGTGCAGTTTTCTTCTATTTTTATTGCTTTGTGACAGTAGCCACCATACCACACAATGACAACATCGCTCCTTTGTTTTTTCCCGCTCTCTTTCTCTTTCTTTCTCTCTTTCTAAAGGCAGACGAAATTTAGGTCAGTGGGATCATTCCCAGCATCTTTTGGTCCCCTCTGTCCAACAGTTGTATTGCTCTTGTGTTACTGCACCGTTTAACCTGAGGCTCATTTCACTTTTGAGGTCCAGGGAAGTTTGGCCCTGCCTCAGGTAGACAACTGGAGGTGTGAACGGGGGCAAGTTTTCGAGGACGCTTGGGTGCTTGTTTGGCAATAAAGGCAGAGTCGTGAGGTTTCAGGAAATCACAAGGACACCGGCTGCCACTGAGTGGATTAGGAAACAAACACAGCCATCTATTCTGACAGTCAACACTGTAGCCATTGGAAAATGACATTGAAACACTTTTCTTTGATGTTTTCAGAGATAGTCAGTTTCTGAAAAGCAGTACATCACCTTGGTAGAGCATTTTCCAACTTTAGTGCATCTAGCCTAGGTGATGATAACCTTCAACTTGGGAGCTGTTTCTGAATATATTTGACAGCCTTCCGAGCTATGTGCAGAAAGGTAAAGAGGAGGTCGAATAATTTCACTCTCTGCTTTTAAATTTCCCTTGGGCTTATTGTCCATTTTGAGAATGACCAAAAATGTGTTTATTTTATTTATTCCAACACTGGTGCATGGACCAAAAATGAAAATAAACTCAAGGGTGCACATATTAAAGCTGAGCTGGAAACAAGTGGAGATAGCCATATGTAGCTATCAGCATGAAGTGGATTGCATGGCAGTGCTTGCATTTCCACTTATCTACATATCTATGCAAAACTCATTCGGTTTTACTCTGTGTAATAACGGGTCGTTGTGCATCTCTGAGCTGAAACCAGAGCATAGCTGTATGACATAGTGGATGTGGATGACATAGTGGACACCCAAGCATTTAGAAAATGTCACATTATGTCTTGCATACTGACATTAAAAAGGAATCCATCCTGAAATGTCATACATACTAATGCCAGCCCTCTACAAGTTGAGGTGTCTGCTGCACTGGAGAGTGAATAATTATATCGTAATAAGGACCAGATACTTGTCATTTGTGTGAAACATCTTTATAGTCAGCAGGCTCTAACCCTGTATGCAAAGCTCTTAATAAAACATTACTTCTCTCATGCTCGTGCCTGTCTTGGAGCAAATGTCTGGCCTACTCTCTGCTGGACACTGGCCATTAATAATAGGATGGGCTATAACCTTGTAACTTGGCGTTCTTTTTGTAAAATGTCATTATGGTGGTATCATGCTGCTTCTCTGGCTGTCTTGTACTTGAGAGCTGATCTGCCCTGAACAGAAGCAATCTTTGCTAATATGATCTACTCAAGAATCGAAGGGGGAAAAAAGAAACGCATTTGAATTTTTCGTGACTATTTATTCCTTTTTCCCAGAACAAAGCAAGATATTGGAGGAAGTCCTAAGTTTTGATGTGTCACTCATTATAAAATGTTTCTGACGCTGCAGGTGCTGGTGGGTGGTCACCTCTGGACAGTGACCATTACCAGTGGCTCCAGGTGGACCTTGGTTCCAGGAAACAGGTGAGCGCCATAGCAACGCAGGGTCGCTACAGCAGCTCCGATTGGACGACGCAGTATCGCCTCCTCTACAGCGACACAGGAAGGAACTGGAAACCATATCACCAAGATGGCAACATTTGGGTGAGTGAACAAAAAAGTCTCTGTTTGAACCATGGCGTGCGACAAGCCGGTGGATCGTGAAAGACAAAACTCTGTATCGCCTAACAAAGGTGGAGATCTCTCTCTGATGCTGCCTCTGAATTCTGTAACATCAGAGAATCAGAGAAAGGCAGTCCTTGGAGCAGCTTTCACTGTCAAGTAGGGTCCTTTGTTGTTTAGCAGATCATTGAAGTAAAAAAGTATCAGCTTGAGCTCCATTACGTGTCAGTGAAGCGGTTTATCAATAATAATCTGAACTTTTTTGTCAGACCATTAACTTTCTAGTGAATCATCCAACTGCTGGTCCCCTTACCTCCTGTGATCCTTTTTTTTATTTTTCAGTCCTTTGCGAACACATCGTTCCTCCATGAACCCCACGTCTAATTTAGATAATGCCAGTTTGCTCCTGTTGGTCTCTTTAGGTGTTTTTTCTCCCATTAGCCTGTAATGTTTACTTGACACAATAACCCTCACGAAAGTTACCTTCAGTCTGCTTGATAATGTGAATGTGAAGTTCTTCATTTTGTCAGCCCTTGTTTATTATCAGCCGACAACATCTCTGTGTCTTGTGAATGCTTCCCTAATTATTTGGAACTCGAGCGGCTTTTAATGAAACCTGTTCTTGATCCCTTTGACCTTCTCAACTCTCACCTTGTTTCTAACTTACCTTTTATTTCTAAAACCCTGCAGAATATTGTTGCTAAGCAACTATTGGAGTTTGTGGAATGAGCTGGAGTGTTTGCAAAGTTTGAATCTGGTTTTCTCCAGCATCACAGCACGGAGATGGCTCTTTAGGGGACACAAATGATTTGCTCTTGAATGCAGTTGAAGCATATGAATGTTCTAAATATAACCAGTCTGCATCTTTTGTCACTGTAGACCATGGTAAATCAGATAAACAGACTGAGAAGCTGGGTTGGGATTTCAGGAACGACATTAATCTCAGTTTTATTGTATGATATTGTCTTTTCCTTATCTCAGATTAAGTGTTGAGTAGCCCATCCTTCAGGTTTGGGACCTACAGTATTTTCTCTTTTCACACATGTTTTTTTGTTTTTACTGTCACTGTGCTGCACGTTTTGCTGCAGCTCATTACTGAACGACCTAACTGCATTTAATCCTAGTTGTCTAAAGCATTTCTTCACATAGATAAAAAGAAAACAAAAGCGAATATCTTGTTGTGGGTCTGTCGCACTGTGTCCCCACTTTAATGCCATAACGCAGCGATTTTGGAAATAGTATTAAATCTAGGAGCGCTATTTGACACCAGTTTCAACAACATGTCACTGAAGTTGTCTAGTTCTATGTTCTGTTTTACCAGCTTTGTAATATTTCAAAGATGTAACCCATGCCAAATTCTAGAGACACACATTCAATTATATAACACATGCTCTAATTCTATGTCCAGAATGTCGCATCTAAGACCAAAAAATCTGATTATATGTAGCTTCCCTACTGTGGCTGCCAGCAAGAATGCTTTTTAACATTTTTTTTTTGAATGTATTGACAATTTGGGCAGGCCCAGAGCTACATCAAAGGTCATCTACTCACAATGAGATGGCTAAACTATCCCTGTCGCCAGTCTGAAGGCACGAGATGTCATGCTGTAGGCCCTCAGAGGCTCTGAAACACCTTGCACGAAAAGATCAGACACCCTGATCGTCTTCCTTAAATGTCTCCTTAAAAAAACATTTTTAGCGTTTCGCATATCCTGCTTTTAGCTAATTGGCTGCTGGCTTTATAATGAAACGTACAACAGATATATGCTATAAAACCTGTTTTATGCTTTTTGTTGATAGTAATTTTTACTGATGTTATATCTATAAATCAGGCAAAAAAATCATATACATCAGTCTATAATTTAAATATATAAAATGTGCAAGGGAGGAATGTATTAAAAAAGCAAATTATGTTTGTATCAACCTATTGGCCACTTGTCCCACACAGTTAAATAAGGAAATTAAGTTACATATGTTCAAATGTTTTATTTAAAGCTTAACTAGTTACACTTAAAATGCCCTAAAGTCAGAGGCTGCTGAGGAAAGCCAGTCAGATTTTACGTTAATTAGCTTAAAGATTGACTAATTTTGCAATGTAATAAGTATAATTTCAGATTTTTATCTGCTAAATTCATATACTATTGTAAATTTAGATATCAAAACATCAGAATGCACTTTTAAATTATGCTAAGTAAACGGGAAAAATTGGATAAGTTTCCATTTTTATGGATTACAAAGTCATTCTAACAAAATAATGCTCTCTTACCTTTTGTATTGAAATGTAAAAGCCTCCTTTACCCCCCCCCCCCCCACACACACACACACACACACACACACACACACACGCAAACAGCAGCTGAAAACCTCGTCTGGGAAGAAAATTGCAAGTGTCACAGCATGGAGCACATAAATATTCAGCGTTTTATTAATTCAGCTCTTTTCAAATGTGACATCACAGCTGAAGTTGTTATTAAAGCACTGATAGATCCTATATGGAGAACACAGCATTAAAAAAAAACGAAGGGAAAATGAACTATTGGCACTTAATTCCTTGGAACTGTATGGAGGCTACCTCTCTCTGAGGTCATGTTTTCTAGGTTATAAAGCAACACATCTCCATCATTGCACTGTTAGCAAGTAATTGAGTTGGGCGCTCGACAATCGGTGATCGTTAGCTAATGGGTTAACAGCCCACTATACTGTTCCTGTATAGTAGAAGGCTACAGGTAAGAACAGATGGGAGAGTAGCCCTGTCATGAATAATGCTGATACACCAAACTAGACAGCAGAAGTCTGAAACCTGAAAGCAAAGGGGAGGAACACTGTTAGAATGTAAAGCTCTACCGGTACAGTTGGACAGGATGTACTTTTGTCTTTGTGTCTTCTGTTTTTCCAGTTCACCTGATTCTTGTCTGCTAGAAGGATCTTTGTAATGTAAAGAGATTGTTCACAGTCATTATTGCCACTGGAATCAGGAAATTACACTAAATATTGTATTATTTACAATTTGTACGTGTCAGCGTTGAGAAATATTTTAAATTGTGTCTTTTTTCCATTATAACGAGATAAGACAAGCAAATCTTGATATCTGAAAATATCGGTAACATCACAATGTTACCGGGTAGTTACTCTGATGGGGGAAATTTTATTCTACACAACTGAAAAGTTTCCATATTATAAATCCAAGGCCAATACTAGCTAAATAGTTTTGGATTTTGCTAATTGAAGGTCAGTTTATGTGTCTGTTTCTTCCATTAGTTTCATTTTGACTTCAGCTTTGTGTTAATGGCCTCAGGGGAACCATTTGCTGCTTTTAGACTGATGGTTGTCATCCACAAAAACATTTTGTTTCATTGCTTTCCTAGTGGCAAAACAGACATTCAGAGCACTTTATTCAAAATTGTTTTTCCAGTGAAACATTGTTGTTTTTCATGCTGAAGTGTTTTATTGCTGGTGTGTTTTGTTTGCTTTACAACAGTAACTGCGTTCTTACACTGGAGGCAAATTTTCACCCCAGCAGCCACCCATTCTGGTTCCTACCTTCCTGTCTGACCTCTTTTCTCCATCTTATGAAATAATCAATATTTTCTAATTCAAGATCTCATCAAAGCTTTTAATTTTGTTAAAAAGTACATAGAAGAGCAACTGCAAACTTTACTAGGCACACAACTGTTATTGGTATTACGTGGAGACAGAGCTCGAGGCTGAGCAGCTCATTTTCTAGGTTCTGCTCTAAATACCTTCCTTTTTTTTAAGCTAACTTTGACTGGAGCATCTATTTAGTGACATTTGTTAAGGTTGGTTCAAGAAGGTGCCTCCTGAGAAGCTTAATTCAGGGCAGAGTACATTTTGACTTCTTCTTTCCCCATAAAGCTTACTCCTGAAATGTGGCTACTATGTGTTTTCAACCTTTTTCTGATGATAGGGCGAGAACGAACAACTTTTCAAGCCAACTGGAAAGCCGTGGGCTTGTTCTGTCCTTACAAAGTATACACTCCTGAACTACATTAAACTTTGAGCACAAGAAGTTAGCTAATATTGGTTATCAGTGGCAGAGTTAGTTTCTTTTTTAGAGTGTTTTGTCTTTGCATCTGTGTTATTTTTTTTGTTTGCTCCACATTCAGCCCTAAATAGCTAAATCATTAGTCTGTCCTTTAAGGCGTTTAGAACTGCTCGCAGTGACATATATGGATGTTTTACATTTGAAACTAAATTAAGCTGTTGTTCTTGTGTGCTGCATCATAATTGTTTGCCAGTTATTATTTATTCTGAAGTGTTTCCCTTCTGCCATTAACCCTGATTCATTGCCTTTAATATTTCTGCAAATACTCCAAAACACATTCATCTCTCTGGTGTTTTTGTAACTATAGCCGGCTTTTTCTCCTCCTCTGTTTTGCCTGAATGTATGACACATATATTGCTTTTTAATTTATTGCCAGTGTAATCCAAAATATTGCTTATGTAAACAAATATAGAGCCAATAATTTCAAATGGGGCATATACCATCAATAACCCATGCAGTAACAACAAAAAACAGAGCATTTGTTTCTCTCTGTCTCTTGTCCTATTTGGAAGAAGTCTAGCCTACATGCATGCACACATACACACTCACACACACACACACACACATGCATGCACACACACACAGACACACTCACACACACATGCATGCACACATTTCTTTTGCTTGCTGTTAATTAAGATGAGGCTCTTAAAGAGTTTGGACCTTTTTCTAGAGTGCTTGTGTGTAAGTGGTGATAATATTGGAGCAATCAGTGCTATTGATCAAAGGGACGGGTGAGGATGGCAGGGCGCTTAAGCCAGCTTAATGTTTCTCACACACACACACACCCACACCCACACACTCAGCTGCCATCAGGCCCTGTTTCAGCCCATTCAATCACATTCGGCTCAATCCCATTCACCACTGGATGAGGTTCACACAGCGATCCCCAGAGAGAAAACCACCTGTCCTGCACTTTTATGCATGAAGGTTCTATTCAGGAACCTTTTGCCACCAATCACCTCCTGCCATTACTTTTGGCGCTGACGACTTAACTGCTTCACCGCCAAACTGACAGGATGGCTTTCAGTCCGAGCGAGAGAGTCGATGCTGGCGCGACTGTAATTTGCTGTGTTGGATAATTGATATAGACCTGGCAACGGCAGTATTGGTTTGTGAAAAATAATGTTTTTAATGCCACATTAATGTGCTACTGAGGAGTCGCAACGACACTGATGAATGACTGTGATAATTAAAATACCAACTGCTATACCAGAGGACAATGCCTTAGAGGCTATCAGCACTTGCAAACTGGAATTAATCAGTTGCACAATAATAATACCGATGGAGAAACACACTCTGGCTGGATTTGTGCATATACCACTGAGTTCTTACCTTAATGATGCATGTAATATGCCTTGGTTCGTAGCACTGAATACAAAACCAAGATTGATAACTCCACATGGTACTTTAACAATATTTATCTTTTTGTTTAGCAAATGTTTGGCAATAATGGAGATAAATTTAAAAAAAGGACTGATTCACTCATACTACGTGTGAAAACAGGGGCAGCTATTCAAGTGCTCAATGACAGATAACAATCTGTCATAGAAAATGATTGTCTTGGAAACACTTCAAGTGATCATGTTAATGTTTTTTTTTTCAGCGTAAGTGAGGGTTTGGTTCCTCTGCACTTTAATGTGTGAACATGAAAATAGAAATCTGGTGTGTATTAAAAGGACAGAGACAACACATTTACACATTAAAATCCAATTAGCTTAGCAAACACTTTAAGTCACGACTCCCCTCCACCAACTTGTTTACCACAACTCTTCTTCAGATAGTGCCAGCAGGCCCTTCTCTCACGTCGCCAGATTGTTTATTCATGTGGATGCGAAGCTTGAAGCTGAAAGTACACCAGGTTAGTTGACAGTAATGTATGTATCCAATAAACTAGCACAGCCGCACCCGCAAATCTTAAGCTGATCCAGCATCAAACGGGGACATGTTAATAATGGTTTCTCACTGGACCGGTGAAAAATAGTCTCAATAGTCTTAGAACAATTCTTAAATGTGGCATAAGTCCTTGCTTCCCAAAACTACTGCCGTATGACTGATTTCTTTTCCTGTAATGTATTATTGTGAAGTGTTTGAAAAAAGTTCCTAGCTCCATCTGCATGTGCCTCTGGTGTGAAGCCGAGGTTATATTTATTCAAATTCTGCATCTGTGCATGTTGGAGTCAAGGGGTTAGATACTTTCATAGATCAGAGTAGATACTGGAATGGCAAAAACAGTGCAGTAAGCAAGGAAGGTACACCTTTAAATATGGTGTATAGTGTTGTTTAATAGAATCAAGAGATTACAGTAATTATTAATGCATGCAGAAATATCAGCATAACAGCATTTACCCCAAAATAAACTAATGCAGGGAGAAAAGAAGAAATAAACATTGTAGGGAAAAGACATTGGAGATTATTAATGGCCTAATGCTGGATGTTTCAAGGCTTTGTGATTGGAAACGCATCATTGGTATTGCTATCTTGTCAGCCGGCCTGTTAGACACTTTGGCCCACGTGTGAACAAACCAGGGCAGAGAGTAAACAACAAGTGAATTACAGTCTTGACAGGTCTACTTATCTAACACATTTCATATAGTGGTATCTATTTAGATGTGAGATAAACAGTTTCCATTCCTGGTGTCCTAGGAGACAGGTAGGGTAAGGGTAGATCTATTTTTTTTAAGGTTGGCTCCAGATTTACAAGAAAAAAAATGTACTGATAAAGTAATTAGCACCAGTAGACTTGCCAAAAAAAAAAAAATCCCTGCATCCAGCACTTCTACCGTCTTCATTAGGCACTGCTGTTAACAAGGCCCTCTGATTGCTCTCACCCCTAACCTGTTGGTTGAATTGAAGACAAATTGTGGTATATGTGCCCATTTGATTTGGCTCATTTACACTGGAGTGAATGCTATCAGCACTGCTTGGTGGTTAGCACTTTTGTCTTGCAGCTAGAAGATCTCTGGTTCGTGCCCCCGCCTTCCCGGGATCTTTCTGCATGGAGTTTCCTGTGCATGCACGGATTTTCTCCGGCTTCCTCCCACAGTCCGGAAACTTGCTGAGGTTAACTGGTAGCTCTAAACTGACCGTAGGCCTGAATGCGAGTGTAATTGTTTGTCTGTGTATGTAGCCCTGTGATAGAGTGGTGATCTGTCCAGGTTGTCCCCTGCCTTCAACCTAAGTCAGCTGGAATAGACTCCAACCCTTCCGTGACCCTAGTGAGAATTAGGGGTTGGATGGATGGATGGATGGATGGATGGATGCATGGATGGATGGATTGATGCTATCATTGAAAGAATGGTGCAGACCTGTTGATGGCAGTTCTCTATAACCTTGTCTACATGTTCTGGGCTTGTTGTCATGCTATAGAATGAATTTGGAGCTAGCCAAATACCTCAATGATGGCACTGGATAAGAATCTAATCATCTAAAGTGCTTCAAACCTTTCCACAGCACTGCACATATATTACATGTGCAGAAAGGGCAATAGGATAATTGCTTCTGATCAGGTGCAGGTTGACAGATGCCGAAGCCGTCTATTGACTCTGTCTTTCCATTTGACTTCGTGTTTACACCTCTTGGTCCATTTGTAATAAGTCAGCGTAGCATAAAACAGCTATGAAGAAAACAAAGAATTCGCAATTCTTTTCCTTGTTCAACACCAAATCAATAAACTATAGTGGTGTGAAAATAACTTCGGCCGCCTTCTGCAAATGGTGAGAAATTAAAGAGAGTTGTGTAGAGTAAACAGCGGTGACACAACTTCATTGTGCTGTACATTTGTGACTCGGTGTATGTTGTGGTGTTTTAGCAGCTATAATGCTGACATATTTACAGATACAATCATGTTGGAGTTTTGCTAAAAATGTTCAGGAAGTGTAATTAAGCGATACACTGGGGATGCAATGCTCCGCTCCCACCAGCAGGGCTCAGGCCCGCGTTGTTCCACTCCCTGTGCTGCAAGCTGTATATAAACTGAACCTAATGATGTTGAAATGAGTGCGTGCAACCTTGTGTGGAAGCGCTGCTGTTGGTGGGCAACTGTACTCATGCGCTCCCCTTTGTGGAACCGTGAATGAATGTGTGTGTGTGTTCTCGAGAGGACAGAGCTGCTAGACTGTGGTTCGTCAAGCAAATGAATGGTGAAGTGTCTGTGTCTCGGTGGTAAAGAGTAATTCAGTTTCAGAAGCTGCAGACCATGCTCTGATAAATCATGCACCTGGATTTATGCACCAGTGGACTACATTCTTTCTCTCTCTGCATGTCAGCCTGGTATTTATTTCACATTTCTTTGTCTCGGTGTTGCTGAGTGCCTTCAAAACCCTCTCAGCTGTCTCCAAGTCCAATAGGCTAGTTAATGAGTTACATTTGAATTTGAGATAAACACAAGGAAGAAAACAATGCAATTAGGAGTCCCCACCAATGGTGATTCATTAAAGTTAATTGGTGATTCTACATAAAAATATGTGTGAAATTACCCTCAGAGATTTCGTCTTAACAGTTAAACCAACTCCAATTCAAATGATTTGCCGTCTGAATAAGGGCTTCCATTTCGGCGTGTAAACAAACAAAATGAGTCAGTGTCTCTAGTAAGTGAATCAGTGTCACCACAAATCCCCAGTAAAGATTAGGGTTTCATGGAAAAAGCTGTTTGTGGCTTGATTCAGTTCAAGTAATTGATGAGTTTCAAAAGATAACAGGTCCCTCAAAATGGAAATAAGCCAGTATTGCGCCGCTGTACATGTACTAGAGTAAATATACTTGACTTCCACATCTGTTTTTCCCTTTTGGGATGTTTCCACTGGACTTTTTTGTGTGTGCAGTATCACTTCTGAGAAAGAAAAGTAACAACAGGAAGGAAAATAAAGTGCTGACTTTTGAACCTGAGTGATTTTCTCTGCTCTGAGGCTTAAATCTTGCTCTACGTTTTTAGCATCTGATTAAACACAGACATCAAGTGCCTCATACATTTACATTTACATTTTAGCCTTTTGGCAGGCACTTTATTGGAGAAAGGGCTGACATTAGTAGGAAAAAGTGGAAACTAAGTGCACATTAGTGCAAGAGACATCACTAAAGCAAAGGGTGGCATAAAACAAGGAGAAAATGCTCAGTGTCTTAAAGAATAGGATAAAAAAAAAATGCAATTTCTTGCATGCATGTAATAAAAGATAATTCAAGTTTATATCAACCTTGACATATATCCCTGTAATGTAATTTGGATGTGCTCTTCACTTACCTAGAGCCTTTTAATTTTAGCGAGGTTCTGCAAAGTGCTTTTCAATATGCTTCTAATGTGGCTATGCATCTCTGTTGTACTTGGAGAAACAAGGAGCTGCACAAAAACAACATGCGGATGGCGTTTATTGGGGCAATTAGCATGAGTTCCCTACAGTTTTCCAAAAAACATTTGTTTTCGAATCTCACTGAGAGTAAACACAGAAATTAGCTGCCAACTACTAACTGTAACCATGCTAGGGATCCTTATCCAGGAAGCTTGTCAGGTCACCTAATGATGGGAATATTCATTATATCATAATGAATATGCCAGTTTTGGGGAAGTTGTCCACTAATTGCAAGCTTGGCAGGTTGGTCCCTAGCCCTTCTGCATGCTAAGTTTGCTGTGTGCAAGACACTGAACCTTGCACCTTGAATGGTAACCCTGCCACCATTGGAGTGAGTATGCCCGAATAGGTATTGGAAAACTTTATAAAGCGCTTTGAGTGTAGCTAAATGAGAAAAGCACTATATGGTGCAAGTGCAGAACTACTTGCCATCATATTTAATATTTTGCATGTCAGTTTGTCACCATTTTTTAACTTTCTTGAAGCTCAGCAGTTCAATGCAATGACATATTACCCCGTGGATCAATATTATAACAGCAGTAACTCATTTCAGTTTGACTGACAGCTACATTTTTTGGAGCTGGAATCTACAGATGAGTCTCTAAAACTAATTTACGATGATGCAACAGAGCCATCATGACATTGTCTGGAAAATCCAGACTGACTTTATTTATGTATTAATATAAATACAAATAAAGGCAGTCTGGCATTGTGATGATAGGAGATGATTTCATAAAGGAGGGGCTAACGAATGCAGCTTGAACGAGAAAGAACCAATCAGCGTAACACGGATGTGACGCACAAACAAATCGACCTTGAAGTCCATGTAGTCCAAACAACAATGGCATGCAGCCGAGAAATCGTCGCGGTGAATGATTACTGCCGTTTTTGTCACAAAAATCTGCGAATACATGGGGTACTCTCAAGTACAACACTTATTTTTGAAAAGGCTACGCAACAAAAGACTCGTACCGAACGATTAGCGGTGTTAGGAATAACTTTAAATCGGAGCCAAACCAAGTCGGTGCGTATGTGTAAAAGTTGCTTATATTTACTCACACGTTTGGAACGGGATTTTCCTCTGTACAAACAATGGCAAGAAGCCGAAAGTAACGAGCCATCCACTGCCTCCTCATCGTCAGAAACGTCAAGTGAAAAGAGGCAACGACTAACGCCATCCAAAACGCCAAGAGACCACAAAAAGATTCGCTTTGGCCCCCCTCCTCCTCCTCCTCCGGCATCATCTTCGAGGCAAAGCATTACCAAGGTAGCTGAAGTCCCGCCTCCCGTGCTATGATTGGTCGTACCAAACTTTCCCGAAGCGCAATTCAATTCGCCCAATGCCAAACTGATTCTCCTGTATCTCCTAACATGGAGATAGGAGATTACATGGAGATTCAGTTTGGATTTTCCAAGCTAATCATGACGGTCAACAAAACTAGTGGTGTTATTGTGCTTACTGCTCAGGTGCTTACTGAGGAGAAAAATTGTTGCTGTTACCGTTAATTGTTTATGCCACGCTTGTAAAATGACCATGGATGAGAACAATCAATGCTGTGGAACTACAATTAATGAATTTGTGCTTCGCCATCCTGGAGATTTGGGACATTTCACCTCCACAAAATGTAAAAAGTTGAAAGGACCAAGACCGACCTAACTGAAAGCTCAACTCTCCATGTTGTACGTAAAGCTTCGTGCTGTACATCTTTTGTTTGCTAGCACTCCAGTAGACAAATGAGCTAAACAGAAAGCTACTGTATCTACAGTCTGACACATGCATAAACCAGCATGCATGAGACAATAAGCAGGTGAATAGGTAAGCTGGCAAGTATCCCTGTTCAGCAAAATGGTTATCCAGGGAGCTAATTTCTTTATTTACATTTGGTCAACCTCGAAAACAAGCGCCTAAAATTATTTATGCAAAAATGGGCTTTTTTTTTGAGAGCTCAGCTCATGCTAATGGCCCTGATGAACACCCTTCACACGCTGTTTTGTGCAACTCCCTATTTCCCAGAATATCTACAACGGAGGTGCAGAATGCAAAGTTGGTATGACCCCATCGAGCCGCAACAGCTGCATTAATGGAAAATATGCCAGGTTGAAATACACCATAATTTTCCTTTATTGTGGGCACAAAGGAGGCTATAAAGGAAGAAAGCTGGTCTGGAATAAAGTCTTAGGCTGTAGCCTGAAGACATTTGCACAAGAACGGAAGAATGTAATGTTATTTTTGCTTTTTATATGAATTAACACAGCATTCATTGGGAATTCTTACTATTGGAAATCTTAAGTAAAGAATGAGTAGCATTAACAGAAATTAAACCCAATACAATATATACATATATGTGTGTTTTGTTTGTTTGTTTGTTTGTTTTTATATAGGCACATTTAGTAGTTCCATCATGCACAAATGCTCTGGGGTGATGTGAGAAATATAATGTTGTGGGCTTGTGTCTCCCACACAAATTTATATTTAGCTCATAAATCTGTAGCCTGCTAAATGTCAGCTTGTTATTGAATGATGGGGAGGGGTGCTTCACATCTCAGCAGGAGTGCTACTATAATTTCACTTTGTGTTTACTATGCCTTACATGAACTGGTTTTAATTCTTCAAAGTGTCATATCGCAAGAATATTTTTTAAGCTCGGAATACTTTAATATTTCTGTGAAGCTTTTCAATAAGAAAAAAGAGTTTTGTGTTTGTGGGAAAGAGAATGAATTTTTTTTTTACTGTCATAACATCATGAAGATGGAAGTTGTTACATAAAAGGAAACAGATGATGACTTTCTTTGTTCCGAGTAAAAACCAGTACAACTTCTCTTACAAAACGTATGAAATGTTTCAATAATAATGCTCTATAATTATCTTTAAATCACTTAAACCAGCTTGATATTCTACCCTCATATACATGCAGGCATCAGAAAATCTATCATAATGGAGCTCGGGCTCTGTCCTTGTAGTCACGATGAGCTGCGCTGTAGAGGAAAATATTTTGTTCAAATGATGAGTTACGGCAACATAATAAAAACAAACAGCCATTCTTCATATCGTTGATCTCATTAATATAACCTTATTTAAAGATTCATACATTCCACTGTGTAGTGTTGAATTCAAGCCAACAGTTTCCAAGATGCTAAGTAATGAGTCACAAACGGAGATGATCCATAGCTGCCACCCAAAGAGCAACTGGGGATCAAAGAAGGTCAATCCACGTCAGAGGAAATGAGCTGTGCCCGTTTGATATAATTGTAAGATAATTCTAAGTGTTAGCATTCAGTTTGATGTGTGTGTTTATGAAAGTCATGTCTTTACTTTGATCCTGACTCCTTAAAGGTGACTCACATTGGCTCCCGTTGCCATTGGTCAATGTAAATGAATTATTACATCCAGCATTAAAGTCAAAAAATGTTTGAGCAGAACTAATTATACCATAGAGGAACGCACTGCTTGCAGTCACAGAGATGACTTTTTACTGCTTTTTTCCCCCCATCTACATTGATATAAAGTCCCTTCTAACTTTCGTCTCTGTATCTTGATTGGCTGCAGCGACTTCACAGGACTGGAACGTCGGCCTCTTTAATGTCACTTCCCTTCATTCCAGATAAAGAGTCGAGTCTGGAAATTAAAAATTGCTGAGTGTGAATAATGAGGATGATGAATTCAAATAGATAAA
This sequence comes from Acanthochromis polyacanthus, assembly GCF_021347895.1. NCBI lineage: Eukaryota > Metazoa > Chordata > Actinopteri > Pomacentridae > Acanthochromis > Acanthochromis polyacanthus. The sequence goes on from NC_067132.1 coordinate 15,898,092, forward strand.
GAGGATACTTCCCAATGGGTCGTGAAAGTTTCCTTTGGTACTGCTTAAGTGGCTGCTATGAAAATTTAATAGGTCATGAACGTGAACATTGTACTTGTGTGGACGGCGTGCGAGACGGAAAAGTTTTGTGAAATTCCACTTTTGCCATAATACGGTCTGTCTCGGTGTTTCTGAGGTCTGTGGTAACCATTTTATATCAACAGCACACAGAGGGACCTCTAAAACCACTCAAGACTGATTTGTTTTAGTACAGTAGGATGCTGGTGAAGACTGGCCTGTGTCTGAGTCACTTTTGCCGAACAGAAATAACCTTTCTCCAAATGGATCCCATGGGCCTCACAGCTCATGTCAAAGTTCTGAGTGAGTTGGTGTGTGGAGCACAAGGAGGAGTCAAACATGAAAGTATGAATATTTTGACCCTACACTAACACACACAGACACACACACATAATACGAGTTATTTGGCAGGTGTAGAGGCCTTCACACAGACTGAGCTCCATGCGGCGTCTGGGGTTTTATAGCCGAGCCAGGGAGGCAGTCTTCACTCCATCAGCGTTGGTCCCTGGTGAGCAGAGGGGGAAAGAAGGTGCCAAATGTTCACAGCCTGAGTAATGGCCTCTTAAAACTCGATTCTTTTCCTCTGTGGGCATGTGTGCCTGTGTGTGTTTGTGCATGTGCGAATTTAATGGGGAACATACAGATGAGGGCTTGATGCGAAAACGGGTCTCGACTTTTAGCGAGGCCCTTTTCTTTCATTCAATAACTGCTCTATGGTAATTAATGAGGCAAAAAGCTACGAAAAGTATCGGCATGACATGTTCCCCGCTAATGTATGAGAGGGGAAGAAACGACTCCATTCGAATGTCACCACGTCTTTGCTAGCCGCTTTTAGCAGGTGTAGGCAGTTAATGAGAGACTGAACTTATGCTCTGGCACATAGCTATAATGGATACAGGAGGGGAGTAAAGCACCAGCACCAATGAAATCACATAAAGAATGTTGGAAGCAGCTTGTCAGTATAAATAATAATATACGTATTTAAGCCTCTGATGTGCAGAAATCAGCAAAAGTGCTCAGAGCAATAGATGCCCACACAGTAAATAGTTGTAATCATGCAGATAAGCATTGCAGTTCAATCTCTTGGTTCGTGTGAGCTTACCAGCAGCAGAAAACATGGCGTGAAAAGAGATGCAATATCCACAAATCCAACAAACACAAGCCTTAACATGTTAATCACCATTATGTGCAACTGTGATTAAAACGCATAAGAAAATATAATGATAATAAGACCGCAGACAGTCAGAACTAAGCGAAAATGATGGCAAAAGGAGAAAAATAAATCCAAAAACATTACAGGACATAGCACAGACCAAGTTCCTCATTCAGCTCATTCAGCCCATCTGGAGCTGCAGACTCAGATCAAAAATCCATTTAGCTTCTGCCTGCAGCAAAAGTTGGTTGTGGTCTCCACCCCTAGTGAGAGGCTTGATTGACTGTGTAGTCCAGAATTTTAATTCTGTCAGCAAGTGTCAAGAAGTGGTTAGATGAGATGAAGAGTCTCCCTCATTGAGGTGATTTTTGTGTGTGTGCTCAGTCAGACCTGTTGTCAGGATGTGGTGCACATAGTTTCTGACAAGGGGCCAGATTCTCACCCACCCACCTCCACTTTAAAAGACTTTAAAGATTCATGATTTGAATTAGGCATTACTACAGTTTGCTCTGTTTTCTTGGCACAGCAAAAGGCGCATACTCACACAAACACAGCGGCCCACAGGGCTTCACAGAAACACAAATTTCTCTATGGCCCTTCTGTTTTGTCCCATACACTTGTCAATAAAAACAAAAGACCAGACCAGGCCGGACTGATTTCCCCTGCCTGTTCGGAAGGGACGGACACACACGTATATCCACACACACGCATTCAATGGCCCTGACTCTGGGCTGGTCTAACAAAGGGTCCAGCAGCAACAAGCAAATGCCAGAAAATAGCTTTCACTTGTTGTTTCTCAGTATCTGGAGATCTGTTCTCTGGAAAGGCCTGTCTTTGGCTGTCAAAACAGAGACAAGCACACAAACACAGACGTACACACACACACACACACACACACACACACACAGATAGATGCTTCCTGACACACAAAAAGACACACACAGGCACATTCAGGAAATGAAAAACATGCAGCCAGGGAGAATAAGTAAGCAAGCAAGGAATAGCAGCGAGGGAGAGCCGTTGAGCGGTTGGATAATGGGTGTAGATGTACGTGAGCGTGATGCTTGCCAGGGTGGGTGTATGGGCAGCAGCATGCCAGCATGCATGTGTATCTTGTTTACTTGGTGAGCGATGTGTGTTTGTATGTGTGAGACAGAGCAGACCACGGGGGTATTTGTTGACCAGCTGTAGTAAAGTGATTGGCTTGTTGTTTCTTGAATGACAGCAGCCCTGGTGTTCCAAATGGCCAGCAAGGAGACTGGCTGGCTCTCAGCTTCCCTCATTATTTTTGTTTTCCAAGTCAAGTTTTCTCTCATTGCTTTCCCCCCACTGATCTCATGGATTCCTAAAATCATGTGACAGCTCTGCGCTGTTTTGATTCACATCCAAGGCTTTTCCGCGCAAACTTTTTTTTAAAACACAGCATGTTCGGTTTTAAATATTCTTAAACTTTAGGCACAACCTCACAGGAATATGAAAAATAAGAGTAAATATTTTTCAGTTTGAGTCTACTAAGGATTCCCAAATGCACCGCACAAGTTTTATGCAACGCGTTTAACAAACTGTACATACCATAAATATCAAAGAGTTTTGGGGTAAAAGTTGTGATTGGAATCACACAAATCCATGGAAGCACACGCACAAACACACACACACTCGCATATGCTGTGGTAAAATCTGAAACTTGCCTCGGGCACTTTGTGGCCTTTGTTGCCGTAAATTACCTCAGTTTTTGATTAAACAAAACGTCAAAGTGTCTAAGCTCTTAAGTTGGCTTAGACCCACACACACACCTACCCCCTAACATAAACGGCAACACACTATATGCAGTGACACACTTACGTTTCCAATTACTCATTGGTTTGCTGGTTAATGATTTGACTTTGGAGTAGAGGGAATTAAATGGTTCACTAGGCAGACTTTTGCAAGGTGTTCAGCATCCACAGCTTTTTCCTCATCTTCATCCTCCTGCTCGCTTCCCTATCCTGCCTTCTGCCCTCCGCTCTGCATAGTAATGCCTTTGAATTGAGCTGTTCATTCAGCCAAGCACAGATAAGTGCAGAATAGCGGGATGAACACAATAGAGAAGTAAAAAATTTCGGAAGGGTGGGAATGGCGCTTTTGGGTGGAAACAAAAATGACTTTGTTCTCTCACTTTTTCTATCTCTTTCCCTTACTCTGCCTCTCTCTCTTATACCTTGACAAGGGCAAGGAGAGGAGGGTGTCTGCTGGACAAAAAAGATGTGAAGTCTTCCGCACGCAGTCAGCCGAATCCTGTGAAGATATACAATATTCAAATTTTTGTTCTCTATTATTATTTTATTTCCAACTCTGAAATGGGCTTAAAGGTGATAGCAGGTTTTAGCATTGCGGAACGGCTTAAATGGCAAGGTGGTGTGCCGCTGGTTGTGTGTGTGTGCATGCAAATTGATATATTCGTGCTTCATGCGCTTCAATTCCTGAGCCAGGGCCACAGACGTTTTGGAAGCAGAATAGTGAAGGACAAACATACAATACAGGGCACAGGATGAGAAGGAGGATTGAGAAGATTTGTCAGGAGAAGAGAAAAGAGAGAGATGAGTTGAAAAGGAAAAAGCTGAGAAATGTACAAACAACTCGGCAGGGTAGTGCTAACCCCGCTGACTGTAGAAATATCTCCGTTTTCGGGGGCATTTTTAAATGGTGATTCTTCTTTTAGATGCTCTTTTGATGTCTTGGCATTGCAGTTGAGAGAAAAAAAAATGGTATGAGAAACTGTGATTTTATTCCAGATCAGCTCATGGATTCTTTCGCTTATAACAAAAATAGCAGAAAGTCTTAAAAGTTGTCCAACTGTTCCTTAAAGCCTTTTAGATGAAATACTTTAGTCTTATAGAAAAAACATGTTTTGGACTTCAGTGGATGTGAATTAAATGTTTGATGCACATCATTTAGCCTCAACAGATGAAGTAAGTAACACTGATCATCTTGATTCAGTGCTATGCCTTCTGGGAAAACTTGGGTGCTGGCATTCGCTTGGATGTTACTTTGACACCTACAACCTATTTAAACATTCATGCAGATACAGCGCACCGTAAGATAATGATTAAACTCTCCATCGTTATCCTCGTCATAAACTGTTAAGAAGGGGCTCAAGGAACGAATGAAGAGGAATAAAGAGCCCTAGGCTTTGACTTGGTCTTCAAATCCCCAGATCCCAATCCAGTGGAGCGTCTGAGCAATTACCAGAACAAGCTCAACCCACAGAGGCCCAACCCTGCAACCGACAGGACCCAAGGGACCTGCTGCCCATGTGCCAGACGCCACAGGACACCCCAAGAGGTCCTGTGTCCATGGCCCGATGGGTCAGAGCTGTTTAAGGCCGCACAGGGGGATCTACACAACATTAGGCAGGTGGTGTTAATGTAGAGGATTATTGCAGTTTTAATATGCACATTGAATACAACTGAAGAAAAGTATTTGTGACTTGAGCTAGATAGGAAAAGTCTAAATTCCCACAAAACCATCTGCTCAGGAACAGAAACTAACCATCCAGCCATCTAGAAAGTAGTGAATAAGAACTTAGTTTCTCCACGCTGAGTAGCTTTCACGGTTACATGGCCATCAAGAATCCAGTATTAACTATTAATGTAGCTTTTCTTTTATGCTTGGTGACATACATACAGTGCTGAGTGAATGTTGCAACCTTTTCTCAGAAACACCAAAGCTGCCCTTGAGCAAGTCAGCAGCCGTGCACCCGCTGAGCATAGAGACTGCAGTTAGGACTGTAAGAAGGGCTCCCTTATGAGTCATGTGGAGTGCTGTGAATCTGAAGCAGGGCACTCGTAAAAAAAGAGAAGGAAAAAACTGTTTGTGCTGTCGGTTAACCTTTCCTGGATAAATAAAGATTAAAAATGAAAGTGAGAGAAAGGCCCAGAGGAGACAGAAATACTGTTCACCTTGTGTCCACTCCCTCGCTGCAGTGGAGGTTCAGTGGCTCTGAGCTTAGTGTGAACTCTTGACCATCTCCCCCTTTGCAGATAGCATATCTTCAGGGGTACATACTTGGGTCACCGAGGAGTCGGCTCAAAGCAGACTCTCCTCGCAGAGTGTTTTTTCCCCCCTCACTCATCCTCTGCCCGGCCCACTCTGTGTCTTATCTGGAATAACACATGGCTGTCTTGTGTCTTGCTCTCTTCTAGTTACCTGCTTCTCCCCAGTGGCTTTTGTTGCACATATGTGTGTAGAAGAAAAGCACATGACAGAAGGCTGTGGCGTTTGTTTATTTCAGAGGAGGAGGAGAAAGGCAGAAAAGTGAAAATAGTTCAGGGACTGTGGTGAAGTGGATTAGTGGGCGGTTAGAGGTTCTCCCCATCATGTCTCAGGTCAAGTGAAGGAAGAGACACTGAGCTGGAGGAGCTGAGGAGAGAAGAAAGCAAACCAGAAGAAAAGGAGGCGAAACAGGAGCCTATGTTAACCAGAGTCTCTTCTGAGAGTTTTGTTTGTAGGTTTCTATACTATTCTGTGAAGCAGATGTCTTCTATATCTTGTTTCCCACCATGTAAACAGTAAAAAAACCTTTTCTAGTAAGTGTTGGAAGACCTCATTCACACTTTCAGCAGCCCCTCTGTAACAATCACAGTGCAAAAATCAAAACAAAGTCATTTTCAAATCAAAAATGAATGCACTGTCAGGAGGTGTACTCCAGCAGCCTGTCATTGAGATGTGACACCAAAACCTATGCACAATAATTATGCAAAAAAAAAAAAATGACAGCAGCTCATCCTGCCAAACGGCAACAAATAGAAAACACTCACACATGCCCCAGTCAGTTACAGCAGTTGAAGTCAGCTGCAGTGGTCACGGCAGAGCTGTGCACGGACATTTAAAATCACAGATGACCATAGAAAAAGCATAAGGGTTTTAATTCAGATTTGTTGCACCATTAGAAATGTTGATGGTTTGTCTGTTTACGAGATCTACTCCCCCCCAAAAAATAAATCTCTGTTGCTTCTAAAAGGCTCAGGTCTCTTTTGGGGGCCCTCCTCTGTAATTCGAACACTGGTTTATAGACAGTGTGTTGTTGTTCAGAGGCTGGGATTTCAGACAGCGTGCCAGCTGTTCGCGCACAGTGCGGCTAATAAGGCAAGGAACTGTAAACCTCATCACTTACAGGTTCATCTTTGGGGACCCAGAAATCAGCCTAAATATAAACTGACAAGGAGTTTCTTACATGCACTTGTTTGAGTTGAATACAATATGCAATTTCCTCTTGGAATCCCCCGCAGTTAGTCTGTCTTATGGAGGGCGTATTAGATATGTAGACTCATAATTATTTTGTATGTTTTGTAAGTGTGCACCTTCAGGGCAGGATGTGGTGAGTGGAACAAATATTCTTGTTCTACGTCCTGGAGCTGCTTGTTTGACTGCAGGCTTGTGGCTTTGATGTATTTAATTTCATTTTGCGTGTTTGTGTGTGTGTGTGTGTCTGCGCGTGACTGTTTGTGTTCGTAGGCTTTCTCTGGGAACTCCAACTCGGAGAGCGCGGTTCGCCACGAGCTACAGCAGGGAATTGTGGCTCGCTTCCTCAGGCTCATCCCGCTAGACTGGAGCGAGGAGGGACGAATTGGTCTGCGCATAGAAGTCTACGGCTGCTCCTACTGTAAGTGGAAATACAAACACACACACACATGCAGTGTCTGTAAGCACAGCTGCAACTTCTCTTTTGTCTCTTTCATATTTCGCTTTTACAAACAGATACCTTCACACCTGCAACACCTGCAGTCTCTGCACATGATCCAACAGAGCAATAACAAAAGATGGAGCTGTCATTTGCATATTAATCGTTTCCTTGTCACTTTTCCAAGCAGGAGTCAATAATATTAGATCACACACAAAAAATGAGGTGTAGAAGAACCAGATATATTCTCTCTTTTACTTTAGTAATCCTAGGTACCTGTACATGTAGAAACCCCATAGACCCGCTCACATACACGTTGAACGTATTCACAGTTCAACAAATATTATTAAGATTTATAATTATGGATCCATGGGGAGAGCCTAATGAGACTTTGTCAGCTCCAATCAAATCACAATGGGGCTTTCTTTATTATGAGCTAACTCTATATAGGAATCAAATGCACACCCAGTGTGAAACCCTCTCTGGACACATTCAGACATAATATTCAGAGCACAGTTGCAGTCTGAGAGACATATACAGATACACAAACACTCTCACACACTCCCTGTCTCTCGCTTTCTAACAAATGCATCATCCAGGGAACTGACTCTCTTGCAGCCTCTTTGCGCTCATCCTATTAAAAGCTGCCAAATTGATTTTGATAACAATTTTCAATTAAGGCTCTGCATAAATTACCGTTCTAAGTGACACACGTACATCTTTCATTCTGGAGATGCGATTACGCTGTGTGTGGATATGTTTGTGAGCGTGAGTGCTTCTGCGTGTGAATACAAGGGCATGTATTGTATTCCAGTCAGTCCTCAGCCCTTTGATTATATTTCCCTTGTTTCATTTCCTCCCCATGTCAAAAGAAAAGCAAGGCAGTAATGATAAGGATGACAAGATGTGCTACACATACACATAACACACACAGCCGCAAAGACCAATAAGAGAACAGCCGTGGAGAAACCTTTAAGTTTATTCCACTCACCCTCTCAGTCTATATATTTACTACCACAGTACAAACTCGATCTATTAAATGACTGACTTCTGATACATGTCACAGCTCTTCTGCTTACATGAAGCCACCTAGTGTTTGTTGTTGCTGTGCTTTTTTAAAATTTGAATCACTCAAACTCTCCATGTCCTCTAATTGCATTGATTTTAATTGATTGGTGTTATTATGGGCTGCACAGTGGGGTAGTGGTTAGCACTTTCGCCTTGCAGCAAGAAGATCCCCGGTTCAAATCCTGGGGTGGGCCTGGGATCTTTCTGCATGGAGTTTGCATGTTCTCCCTGTGCATGTGTGGGTTTTCTCCGGGTACTCCGGCTTCCTCCCACAGTCCAAAAATATGCTGAGCTTAATTGATGACTCTAAATTGCCCGTAGGTGTGAATGTGAAAGTGACTGTCTGTATATGTAGCCCTGCGACAGACTGGCGACCTGTCCAGGGTGTCCCCTGCCTTCGCCCGAGTTAGCTGAGATAGGCTCCAGCACCCCCCGCGACTCTAGTGAGGATTAAGCGGTGTATAGAGAATGGATGGATGGATGGTGTTATTATTGAATATCTAATTTGCTGTTTGTTGGTGAGTATGTCCCTATCATGATTACCATGAGCAAAATAATCAGTGTACCCAATGTAGTGCACCAGTGACAGTTTCAAAAACACTGATTTAGATTTCCATAGTCTCATTCATAACAAACCCAAGAAACCGATGCCATATACCGGTATTAGCATTTTCTAGAGGACTATGTCTAAACCATTTTAAGGCACAATGGGATTGTTTTCATTGGAAAAAAACTTCTAATTTGATAGCTTTAGTACACAGGTTTGTATTTAGGGGTAATGACCAGTGATCAATTACCGCAGAGGGACTTTAAAGATGCATTTATTGAATTCCATTTACTGACCTTTAAGCCACTTCAGCTTTAAACAGTGTCTTGCAGGTTCAGAATAATGAAACCAGTTGTGCTTTGCTTTTCCATAACACAATAAAGTAGGTGGAGGTATTTTTGCAGACTTCCAAAAAACTTCAGAGCTTCAGGGAAGCAGCAACCGACGGGGCCTGCTCGGATCATTTCATAATTTATGAGGAAACATTTGCCTCTACATTTCCAAAAACAGCACAAAGCACGTTATTCATATAACAGTCAACAAGTTATAGTTCTCAACTTTCAAGGCGTAGGAACAATCAATAGCTTGCACAACATGGAGCTGGCTGTCAACCAGCGCCAGAGCTTTTGTGAGTTGTAAATAAAATTTGGCACCTCTGAGTAGCATACCTGACATTCAGTCTATAACCGCAAAGTACTTTTAGAAGTGGTTACCATTTTACTGTAGACAGCAGAAAAAGTTGACAAATTGGACTTGATCCAAGCTGACTGTTTAACACTGACACTGATCTGTCGGTCACTGTAGTCTTCAAGCAGGGTGTCAGGTATGAATAGATTGTGAAAGTCTCTGCAGCCTGTAATTTCAATATCTACCTGTATGTGTTGTGCAATCTGAAAGTGTTGCTGTCCAAGCCTATTTTGCATGATGCAATAGAGGTTTTAGCATGCTAAATGACTGTATGCATGCTTGACTAGAAGCAAAACAAGAACACTTGATTTTCAAAACAACAATTGTATTTTTATAATGTGTGAATCTAAATTCCCTCTCCCTTAAATATTCCCTTGCAGACAGCCTTGTACTACATAATGTAGATGCCTAAAACAAAAACTGCACTCCAAAATCCCCCCTTTGTGCACAGCAGCAGAATAACACCATAGTTTGGCAAAATCAGGGCAAAAAAAATGAAGCTACAGAACTAAGCTGGGATTATTGTAGCCTCCCAGATACGAATGTGCTTTTTCTCTATGAAATAAAACTGTTATATTTAAATGCATTTATGTCCGTCAACAGTTAGACAGATAGACAGACAGTGCTTTTCAAAAACAACAATGCCATGAAAAAATAAAATCTGTTTCTGGGTCCAAATAAGCTGAAAGAGTTTGTGTTTCTGACAGATAGGAATTTTGTCCGCCACGCCTTGACATCTGTTAGATGAGACTCCTAATAAATACACAATCAGGTAAACACATGCTCAGATATCAGTGATAAAGAGAGGTAGACACCTGCACGTACACACACACACACACACACACACACACACACACACTCACACACTCCCCCTGGTCAGGTGCATCATCTTTCAGAGTTGTCTGTCAGCTGTGTTTTGAAGCCTGCAGTGCTTTCTCATGATTACGCTGTCACTGCTCCTTTCTTCAGCATTCAGTCAGAAAATGAGAACTCGTACATTTCTCTGTTCATCTACCCATCCCTCACTCCTCGACTCTCCGGTGCTCTTAGATTCCGCTCCTCGTAAATGTTTCCCCGCTCCCCAACCCAAAGATGAAAGCGAGGAGGAGTACAATGTTGGGCCACGGCGAAGAAAAGAGGATGAAAGAAGAAAGCACAATGGAGAAGTAGTAGGAGGAGAAGGAGGCAGATAAATATAGATGTTATGTTCCCGGCATAATCACCAAAAATGTTGGTTGTGGATGATAATTCTAGGTTTGAAAATGTATGATAATTAAATGCAATGCCATATTGTGACTCATCTAGGACTGTGCAATAAAAGGCAGCGTGTGTGTGTGTGTGTGTGTGTGTGTGTGTGTGTGTGTGTGTGTGTGTGTGTGTGTGTGTGTGTGTGTGTGTGTGTGTGTGTGTGTGTGTGTGTGTGTGTGTGTGTGTGTGTGCCAGAGCTAGAGGCTATAAAGGAGTCGTGATCTACCGTGCTGTGGAATTTACATGCTCATTTCCATTTTGATTAACATACGATCAACAGAAAATTTAATTATTTCATAGATTAGTCAGGAAATAGTAGAGCCAGTATGTGTGAGAAAGGGGAGTGAGACAGAAACGGAGTACAAATTTAATTTTCTATACAAATGCGATCACTCTCACTCAAACAGAATTTCAAAAGGATGCAAGCGTATCACAGCTGACTTCAACCTGTGGCCTACTTATGCCAGCAGACTAAATCTGTTGTCAGGATGATGTATCACTATCATCATCTGCCGACTTTAAGAAATGTACTTATGTAGATTTTGTTTGGGGATAGCATCTATTTCTAGAGCAGGACCAGGGCCAAACACATTCACAGCCTAAAGAGCATTATTATGGTTTTCAATATGAGGGGAAAAAAGCACATAAATACAGCATTAGAACATAATGCTGCAAGTTGAAATTGGTTTAATTACATAAAAAAATCATTGGATTATGTATCACCTCAACCAAAAAGAATGGCATCTTTCACCACAACATAAAGCAACATCTCAAATCTGTGTATTATGTTCAACTAACAATTAAAAAAACAAACAAAAAAAGCAGTTTCCGATTATTAAAACAGCAAGCGTGCCTGGTGTAGGTAGGTCAAACTGTGGGTGACCTGCTTTTGTGCTCGCAGCCTCTTAATTTGGTACTTATCCAGTGACACTTGTTGCCATGGATACAGTTAAACCTTATAACTAATGCACCTTGTTCTTAACTCATCAAAGTGCAGGTGGCATACAGTGCTGTTCCACTGGTTGATCAGAGAGCTGATAATGACCAACATGTTACACTGATACATAAAGCATAACACTGCTAGAATATGAAAGTGTTTTTTCTTGTCATGACTTGTGCTGTACAAATAGGCAATTATCGAAAGCAAGATATCTAAAAGACATGAATCGCATGGAGGCTGCACAGTGCCATGATGGTCAGCACTTTCACCTTACAGCTGTAGGATCCCCAGTTTGCGTTCCGGCATCTTTCAGCATGGAGTTTGCATGTTCTCTCTGTGCATGCGTGGGTTTTCTCCAGGTACTCCTGCTTCCTCCCACCGTCTGAAAACATCAATCCATCCATTATCTATACAGTGCTTAACATTAGGGTCGCCGAGAGATCGGAGTCTATCCCAGCTGACTTGGGGCAAAGGCAGGACAGGTCACCAGGCTGTCGCAGGGCTACACATACAAACAAGCAATCACACTCGCACTCACACCTGTGGACAATTTAGAATAATCAATTAACCTCAGCATGTTATCCAGAGAAAACCCACGCATACACAGGGAGAACATGTAAACTCCATGCAGAAAGATCCCTGGAAGGCTGGGACGCGAACCAGGGATCTTCTAACTACAAGGTGAAAGTGCTAACCCACCACACCACACTACAGTCTAGCCGTCCAAAAACATGCTCAGGTTAACTGGTGACTCTAAATTGTCCATAAGTGTGAATGCAAGTGTGATTGTCTGTATATGTAGCGACCCTAGTGAGGATTAAGCGGTGTATAGATGATGGATGAATTGCATGAGCGGTCGTCGGCGTTTATACTGATTTTGTTCGCATAAAATGAGTATAAACATTTGATATTTTGCTATTTGAAGTGTTAAATATATAGTTTCATTTCACATGTTCAAAACTGACATTTTTTTCTGTATTACTTTAACTGTGAACAACCATAAGAAGAAAAGCATTCAGAAAGCATAGCACTCCGCCAAGGCTGCTCAGTTGTTGTATAGTTTCCAACAGTTAAGCCCCAATAGGTCCGCAGTGGTTGATTTGTAGTTGGATTGGAATCATGTGATCGTCAGCAGGCAGCTGACGTAGTGTTCACTTGTTGTCGTAGTTACCGTGACGCTGTGCTGCTATCTCACAATGATACAGAAGTCTTTAACAAATCCATGGGTCCAGATTCCAGAATATAAGCCACATCACTGCCAAAATCTAATGAGGTGGTCCTTGTGTCATTTCTACTTTGTTGCTTGGCGGTGTAAAAAGTACATTTTTATAACTGCATACACATAACACCTCAGTTTCTCACCATTTATGATATGGCAATGATAATCTAACTAAAAATTTAAGATTTTCAGACCCTGATAAAGAAGGACTACCAGTATCATTTATTTGATGGCCTATAGTTGTCTCGTGTTATTCTGCATCACAGCTGGTCAACCTCCATCCCTCCTCCGCTCTCCCTTGTTTCCATCACCCTGTAGTTTGTAGAAAAGCCCCCCCAATTCTCGATAAATTCTCTTTCCTGACATTAAGCACTCACCAAAGCTGAAAACTCTTTTCTGCCCATTTAACTCTGCAATAGCTTATAAAACAATTGGAAAACTGTCAAATACCACCACTGTCTGCACAATAAATATGACTGAAAAAGAAACCAAATCGAACGAAGAACGGAAACTGAAGAAGAGCAGCATATGAAGTAAGAAGTGGTGCAGAGAGGGGAATAATGGAGAAAGATGAAAGTATAGAGACTAGTGAGAGAACAAGAGAGTGAAGCAGCAAAAGACATTGAAAGACTTGAATTTCTATCCAGTGTAAGGCAGCATGGGATCATTTCAGAAGCACTGAAGTTGGAACAAAGGAAACAGATGTAATTTCTCTCTACCCCACCTCAGTTGTTGATCATCAAAGGCACGCTTGGCATATTCGTGTGCACATTTTATATATGTGAGAAGGCAAGTAAGCACGTCAGGTTGAGAAACAGCGTGACTGTGCATGAGTGTGTCTGTATATGCGATGATCCCGTCTTTTCCAGTCTCTGTTATCCAGTCATATCCTGTGCACTCTTCTCTGGCTGCGCCAACCAATCACACCACACAGAAAGACTCACACACGTGTGCTACACTAACCACTCAAACCGCTGACGTGATGATAGTAAGATTGAAGAGGTGCTTCAAGCGCTCAAGCACAACACTTTATTTTTCTTCTCAAGATCTGAAAGTCTCTGTCACTCTGTTGCTCGTCTCCTTTTTGGGCTCAGTCACTGGAAAATGTGTCATACATGTAGGAATTCGGTGCCTGTAGATACTTTTGTTTAACATGTCAGCACACCCACGCTCGTGTTTGCAGTTCTGGTTTGGTAGACAAAAACGGCTTTATGTACAGTATGTATCTCTGAAGGAGATTTTATACCTTTTGCATGGTCACATATGCATTTTCACACGTTGAGTATTTGTAAAATATTTTACATAAAACAAGTTGCCATGTGTAAATTAGTTTACACCTTTTGACACATGATCCATTAACAATTTAACATGGAATGTTGTGATGCCTTCTTCACTGTTTTGTCTAAAGCATTTGGCATGTTGGGTCTTTTAGGTAGAACTAAAATCAACTGCTATTTGATACACATGCATTTAGCTGTTTTTATCATTTTCATCTCAGTCATCAATGTGGTTTTTGCCGAAGGGGTGCCACAGGGCTCAGTACGAGGTCCCATTCAGTTCACTGTATATAAATAAATGACCCAGGATCAGTGGTTAGAAACAGCTCTATTTATTGTAATACTTGTGACATAGTTATTTTTTTAACAGCACTCTCTACTGACAAAGCTTTGACTAATTTAAAGTCAGGCCTTTTGGCCATTTAAAAGGCCTTGATTAGCCTCAAGCTTTTATCAAATCTTGATACTACTAATTAAATGTGCTTCACCAGATTCCGAAAAAAACCCTCTAAGTTTCAAAATTAGTGCAATTACATTTTTTTTTTTAAAGTACCTACTCTATGACTCATACTGATATACTAACTTTTTTTTCCTTAGAAATAAATGGGGCCTCTCTTTTAGTCATTTTAGGTTGCAGATTTTTTTGAAGCGTTTTAATCAGTGAGTGACTATGCAGATATAATTTACATGCATGAGACCACCCATACCCTTAAGCCCCTTGATGCTGTGCATAACAGTCCTCTTAGATTTATTACAGGTGACAGTTTCAAAGCCCATCATTACATTTTGTATGAGCAGGCAGGGTGGCCATGACTCACCACTCGAAGGGAACAATGTTGTACGTCTTTTATTTACAAAGCCATTCTAAATGAACTGCCATGTTGTGTAACATCACTTGTGAAACTTTGAAATATGGGCTACCTTACCTGCTTACAAGATCGGATGTCCTTGGAGGTCCTATTCTTGAATACGGAATAGGAAAACAAACTGACTTTACCTTCTATGCTCCTCATAGGTGAAATTGGCTACAGGATTTCTTAGATTAGGGACACTTTAACAACAAAAAAGTTTAAGATTCTGTTATACAGTGCTTTACTTAATGAATATTCTGCATTTTCGTAATGGTGTTCTTGATGTTTCTACTATTTTATCTGCAATGTGTATATTAAATGTTGATTTGACATTTTTATACTTTCTCAAGGTACCATTGTAGATGAGACCTTGGCTTTTAAATGCTTTTTTCAATGATAAAAATAACTATGTCTTTTAACCGATGAACATTTATTTTTCTGTGAACAAATCTCACATTAAATAGTAACGGTAGTAACAGTGCTTTTAATGCAGCGTCATTTTACACCAGAGTCTATTTTGCACTTGTCATGGCACGGCAAATACTCAAGCAATTAAACTTTATTTGACATTTTGACTTGTTATGGTAGGAACAGCACAGGTGGCTAATCACATTAACACCAGATCTATTCTATTCAGGAGTACCAATAAGCCATGACAGTGTGTCAGCGAGCCAACATGTACAGACTGAGGCAGCTAAATTAAATTCAACCATCAATAATTGTATTATTTACACCTGTGTTTCCTACTGTGACGTGTCAAAATGTCTCCTGTGGCAAAGGCGTACTGGGTGACATTTTTAATGCACAATCCTCCCACACGTTCGCATGGTGATATTGAAGGCAGCAATTATGTTGCAAGAACATATTTAATTCTAACAGGGTGTTAAATGTTTGCCTGTTAATAGCCCACCTGACTAAACTTTGTTGTGTTGCTGTTGCTACCATGGGATTGTTAAGCGCTTATGGTCTTAATTCATTTTGGAATCAAACTAAATCTGTTATCATAGTTTGTTTAATTTACACCAATCTCTTTTTAACATGCCTTTACTCTGTCTCTTACCGTTGTTATTTTCTTGTCTCTTTTAGGGGCGGATGTCATCAACTTTGATGGACAGGGAGTGATCTCATATCGTTTTAAGGTAATGAGTGGTTCTGTATTATTAACATGTGGTATTTTGACTAAACCTCTGCATAGAATGTTAAAAAATAAAAATAAAACAAATATTAGTTTATGCTGTTTGACAGTCATAAAATACACTGTAATTCAGATAGAGATCAGGAACTCTAATATCTAAAGAGTATTTTTAAATCAATTTCTAGGTGTGGTACTAGAAAATAAACTTTGTTGGAAATTTCATATAAAATATGTAAGAGCAAAGCTGTTAGAAACTGTCTCACTAGGACAAGACACACCTGAAATTTAAAAGCCTCATATACATTATAGTCCTCCCTGTTTTTACCATACTTGACCTACTGTGCAGAAGTGTGGGGCAACAGTTTTAATGCTACATTACATCCAATTAAAGCTATAAGGATAATACATATGGGATGTATACATGTGGGATGTAATGTAACTAATATATTGTTTTCCAAAGCAAATACTTAGAAATATGTTGTTTTAGGTAAATTTAGGGCTGCAGAAATAATATTCAAAGCAAGCAACAAGTTCCCTCCGATAACATACGACAATTGTTCAGAAGTAAATTTGCAAATTATGAATTAAGAGGAAATTTTCAGCTTAAAAAGCTGTTTGCTCGCACAACCACGAAGAGTAGATGTTTATCAGTTTGTGGGGTCAACGTATGGAATAGTCTGGACAGTGATCTCAAAATGAGTACAACTATAAAACAATTTTTAAAAGAATACAACAAATATTGCTTGAAATATATAACAATGTGGAACAGTAAATGTGTTCTGAAATTTCTAAAGAGGTATAAAAGTATGAAGTTTGACGTGAACAGGAAACAGTAAGATGTGAGATGTACAGATATGCAGCAGGTAAGAGTTAATAAGTTAACCTTCATCCTACTTGTCTTCAGATACTAATTTTGTCACAATCATTCTAGTTCATGAAAAGCTGATCCTAAAAATCAATGTTGTCTGCAAAGTACTTTGATAGAGATTTTAAACAGGCAGCCAGGATGTCTGGCAAAGTCAAGGTCAAAGTCAAAATAAAGTAAAAAAATGATGTTTTTCTTTCCTGGCATTTTTTAAATTAAAGATGAGCCACCTGCAGTGTAAACAATCCTATGGGTTTTTTGGTGTTCGTTAAAATGTGTGCAGGTGAAGAAGATGAAGATCATTAAGGATGTGATCGCACTGAGGTTTAAGACATCAGAAAGTGAGGGTGTGATTCTCCATGGGGAGGGCCAGCAGGGAGACTACATCACCTTGGAGCTTCGCAGGGCCAAGCTGCTGCTGCAGATAAACCTGGGTGGGTAACTGATGCGTGACAAAGAAATGCAAAGCAAAGTTTCTCTTCATTCTGACCTTCCAGTGACAGGATCTTAAATGTAGATGCGTTTTATATTATGTTCTGGTTTTATGTTGTAATTTGGCAAATCCCTGTCAGAGAAATCACCTGTCAAATTTGTGTTTACTGGTCATTTTTGCAACTCATATCTTCACAATCTTTATTACAGGCAGTAACCAGTATGGTTCTATCCTGGGTCACACTTCTGTGACCACCGGCAGCCTCTTGGATGACAATCACTGGCACTCAGTGGTGATTGAACGCTACCGTCGCAATGTCAACTTTACCTTGGACAGACATACTCAGCACTTCAGGACGAATGGAGAGTTTGACCACCTTGATTTGGACTATGAGGTGAGCAGTAAAGTGTACTCAGCATACAGACAGGAATATGAGCAACGCAGATAGAGAACAGCAGGCTCCCATGGGGAATAAATGATGAAATGAATCAAACATAAATCTAATCACATGCAGAATACATATGCTGACGGACAGAGGAGGTGACAGGGAAATAAGCCATGTATACAGCCGTGGAAAGCATGTTTGCTTCTTAAATATCCATAGATGAACCAGGTTGACACTGTGTAGCCAATCCTCACTGGGGTGGCCAAATGATATAACAGTTGTACATTGGTAGGCAGTCATGAGCGAGTTTATTTATAAATAAGCAGTGGGAGACTGTGGACATCTAAAATGTCAGATGCTTTATTCAGCTGTCGTACAACATAAGCCAAAAGCAGATGCTTGTTATATAGCTGACCGGCTACTATATAAAGAACAAACAGTGGTGTATTTAGTTAGTCAACCCACTATAGTTGTTAACTGTAACAGCACCGCGTGGTAGGATGCCGTAAATCAGAGACCCAGAAGCAAGGCAACGGAGACACAACAGACTTGATATACAAAAGTTACAAAACAGGAAATACTAACTCAAGAAGATCTTGGAACTGAATCAGGACACCCCCCCCCCCCCCACACACACACACACACACACACACACACACACACACACTCAGGCAGGAAAGCTAAAGAGTAAACAGGGTAACATTACTGCCGAGAGTTTGGCACATTGTGACAAAAACAAGTAGTTCTAGGAGAAGAACAAACCCAGGAACTCTAAGAACAGGAATGCACCAATTGACTAAATGAAAGAGCTGGGGAATTGTCTAGGGAAGTGTCTAAGGTGGGGAACTGGAGCTGGGTGGAAGGTAGGACAGGAGAGGCAGCGTGTGGCCAGGTGGTGGTTGGTGTTCAAGCAGGTGCAGTGAAGTGATGGAGGTTGAAAGTCGATGGTGGTTCGGAGGAATCCAGACTGGCAGGGTGTCTGAAGGGGAATCCAGGCAGGAATCAAATGGAGTCATTCCTGATCTGATGACAAGTAGTGGCACCGTGTGGCTTTTATGGAAGGAGGATGATGCGTGGTGATCAGTCACACCTGCTCGCCTCCCAGTTCTGCTGATTGTAATTGGCAGCACCTGTCCGAGTGCCACACGCCACCTTGGAGAAGGAGAGATGAGGGAAGGGAAGGAGAATCTGCCACTATCAGGCAGCTGAGGTGGAGGGTGTGACACCGCATTTGTTAAGTATGACCACTTTTGGTTATCTTGCAAATAGTCACCATGTGCACTTGTTTTAGCAAATTCTTGATTCACTTTAAGGATGTAAGCGTTTAAGTGAAGCTTATTTGTGTAGCCCTCTGCAGTCTGACTTCCTGGATGTTGACTTCAGCTAGCTGCTTGTTAGCATGCAGCTAGCTGAATATTCGAATATTCGGCTATTCGGGTCCAGCCCTAGTGAACACACAGTCCTAATGCAATTTTATTTGGTATGACCAGCTTGGAAAGGTGGCAACTTTGTTTATTCTGGTGGGTGATTGGGCTAGTGTAACCAAATTGTTGGATTTCCACCTGCTCAGACCATCCCTTTTTGCAAACATAAGACAATCTAGGTGACTGTGTTAGAGTTATGTACACAGCAAATCACAAATCTCATTTTGTGACTGAGTTTTTCACCGTTCAGTTTGCTGCATTGTGATATGCGTAAAAATACTTCTTAAAATACTGCTTTGCTTGATTTATGCTGAATCTGTAACAGACACACTGTTGGTTGGGTATTACCAAAAAAGGCTGCCCATTTCAGTTCAAAAATGAAGCAATCTCACTGCAAAATGTTGATTTTTTTTTTTTTATTGTGCTTTAGAACTATGGCATTATGTAACTCATGCTAGTGTTAGTACATAGACTGGAAATACTGAGCCCACTGTCCTCAGGGCACTAGTTGGTCATTGAGAATTGCTGCTCTGACACTAAATCCACGCACACTAGTTACGCATAGGTGCTCAGAACAACACATCAAAGCAGCCCATGAGCCATGATAAATATAATCACCCTGTTCATGCCTCGATCAATCTGGCTTTATTGGCTTCATGTGCTAGATAGAGAGACTCTTGTTTGTGCTCTCAGTTGCATTGGACGTATATCAACCCGCCCCGTGAACACTTACACCACCCCCTAGTTCATTTTTCCTTCTCTAAGGGGTTCAAGTTACGTGTTCAAAATAAGTTATTTCATTCAATTGTAATTGGAGGTGGGGGTATTACTCATACGCTCCAACAACCCTTCCATAACAAAAACTGAATTAGCTTGCAGCCTTTGCTCCATTAATGTTTGAGATGTTGTGTATTTGTATTTTGGAACTTAATGATGGAGGTGAATCTCAGGCTTCTAGACAGCTGAGAATTTGGGTTTAAGGGCAGCGCTGTCGTTCAATTTAGAATACTGAAACTACCAATGTTAGTATTTCTCAGATACAATCCAAACCCTTCCAAACAGCTGCAAGTCTTTTTTGAAATATATTTTTTACTAATAGTTTGCCTTTATTTTGCTGCTGCTGTTCCAACCACATTCATTTTACTTACGCAAGTTCTTGATTTGCAGCTGCATTTAAAGTACTCATCGCTGGTCAGTACAGTGCTTTGATATCACACAGGAAATGAGATATTGGTTTTACACTATGCTCCAGTGCTAATCCATAAAACTCACATAATCAGCATCAGCCAGTAATGGAATGCAAAGAGCTCAGCTAATAATACTTAAAATAGGAAATTGATTGTGGAGTACACATCAGTGGGAAATGTGTTTGTGTGTAAAGCGACTCTGTGTGTGTGTGTGTGTGTGTGTGTGTGTGTGTGTGTGTGTGTGTGTGTGTGTGTGTGTGTGTGTGTGTGTGTGTGTGTGTGTGTGTGTGTGTGTGTGTGTGTGCGTGCGTGCGTGCGTGCGTGCGTGCGTGCATGAGTCCATTTGTGGCTATGTGCATGTGGCTGTGTTTATATTGACACGCTTGTGTGCAAGTGTGTGACCTTTACTAGGTATTGCTGATATGGCTGATCTATTCCAGTGTTAAGTAGGATACTGAGGAATGGGGCAGTACAAACCACAGTCCAATTAAACTGAAGCTGTTGAATTAAGGGATCTTCAGGGAAATCTATACAACAGGGTGTACCAGGAGGTTTTGTGTGTTTGTGAGAGAGCGTGCGGTGCGACTGTGGTGAACCCTGAATGAATCCTGGCAGTGTTATTGCCTAAGTATCCCAACAGATTGCAAAATTGTGACCAGCTTTTAGTCAAAGTGCACCACTGTACTCTATTTAGTCCGCACACTTCCTCGTGTGTGTTTTTTGTGTTCATGCGCACGCACATTTGTGTGTCTTCAGCTCCTATTTAAGCCCGTGGTCTAAATATCCGGGTGCGTTTGTGTCTACCCTTGGCAGTAATTACTAAGACTACTGGAGCGTCACCGCGGCACACATACACAGCGCAGACACCAACTCATATTCGCACACAGACAGATCGACTGGTAATTGCACACCGCCCTCCATCATCTTGGCTTCCTTCAGGGCTCAGAGCGATGTCTGAAAAAGAAAAAAAAAAGAACACATGTAGAAGTGTAGAAAAATATGAAACGCGGCTTACATTTTCATCAGTCTTGTGTCCTTCAGCACTTCCCACCAGATGCCTGTTTATTAGCCTCTATCTCCTCACCTCAATCCTCCCCTCATCGCATCTGTTCACCACAAACCCCTGCCTCCTCGCTTAAATCCTTTCTCCCGCTGCCCCAGTGGTCGTATTACACATGATTTCAGATTTGTCAGTATTGTCTTTAACATGGGTTTGACACTAGTTGTTCTGCATGTGTATATAAACCCAGAGGAGCGATCGGGAATCAGATCTGCTTTATTCTTCTGTACATTCTCACAGAGGACTGGCCTAAATGTGGTGCTATGGTATTTGTTTTCAATGTAATACGATGCTGCCACAATTTCAGAACTGGGCATGTATACATTTAGCTTTGATATGTCAGATAATCTTGTCTTCTTATTTTCTTGTCATCATAAAAGGTCCTTTGTCTTTAAATGGCAGCCCAAAGCAATAAAACGTGTCCTTTCAAACTGTACAATTGAGACTATAGTTATTTGGACAGGCGCACATTTCTGTTGTTCAAGTGCTATGTTTCAGCGCATTCAATTTGAAATAAAATAATGGATGCCAAGTCTCGGGTTTAATTTGCGTCGCTTTATGTCAATGTTGAAATAACTGTGTGTGAGATACAGCCTTTTTATTACTCAGTGCACAAAGTTTAGGAGCTCAGAAATACCTGCACACACAACTACAAGAAGTCAAGCAAATTCGCCATGCTTAATATTTTAAGGAAAATACCGCAGAGCCCTTCAGCTCCTGTTTGTTGTGGGATCTCTCTGCCTTTAGTTTGGTTTTCAGCAAGTAGCTTGCAGCTCAGTCAGATGGAGATCAGGTGACTGATTTGGCTTGTTGAGAATGTTCCACCTTTTCACTCTGAAAAAAGCACTTTGGTTGTTTCGGCCATATGTTTAGGCTCGTTGTCCCGCTGAATGATGAAATGTTGTCCAATCAGTTTTGATCATCTATAAATATCAATGTGCCAGTTCCATTGGCAGCCGTACAAGCACAAGCCATAACAGAAGCACCAGGGGGGTTGACAGATGACATGGTTCTTTGGGTCGTGATCTGTTCCTTTTTTTTCTCAACACTTTCTTCTTTCCATTTTGATAGAAGCTATTTTTGTTCCATCGGTCCGGAGAACTTTGTCCCCGTAAAGGCTTTGTCGACAAAGTTTTCTTTTGATCCACTCAAAGAGGCAGGCTCACCTACGTCCTTGTTATCATCTTCACTTGCATGGCCACTGCTTTATTCTTCATACTGACAGTCAGCTCTCAGCTGCTACTGAGCCACGTGTGTTTTTCTGTGCATGAACTAAAATTGAAATGACAACCAGCTGCTCATGGAACTTTTGGTAGCCAAGTGTCAAGCCAATTACCTTTTAAACCTATCAATCCGAGTCATATTTCACACTACGTTCCTTCGACATCTATGTAAAAGTGTTCAAGTGTCAAGCTGAGACTTGACACTTTCCCTTAACTTTATTTCGAACTAAATCTGCCGCAGCACAGAAGCTAAAGAACCAAAAAAAATGTAACTGCCTAAATACTGGACCATATCATCTCAATTTCATTTGTCAGTGATTAGCCAGACATTTTATTAAAGCCAACTAATAGTGCTTTAGTGATTATTCCAACCAGAAAGTGTGCTTCTTTTACTCCCCTACCGGTAATTAATAGGAGTTTCCAGAGAAGCTAAGTGACTGTAAATGAATTCTTAATATCTCCTCGTACCAGTCTTCATCTCTTTTTTTAACTCTTTGCTCTTTGTCTGTTTCTAGTTGAGCTTTGGGGGGATGCCATACAGCGGGAAGCCGGTGGGAGGAGGAAGGAAAAACTTTAAAGGCTGCATGGAGAGCATCAACTACAATGGAGACAACATTACAGACCTGGCCCGCCGAAAGAAGCTGGACACCTCCAGTTTTGTAAGGCAAATGTGCAAGAGACATGCACATATATACTGTACGTAAGCACAACTCAGATGCTAGACATGCATCTTAACAGTGTGAAATGAAACTTAAAAAGACAGCTGAATCCTGAACATGCTCATTATTGTCAAACTAGCTCTGTATTCGACCAAAACAAAGGGTCATATTGTTCAGTGCACCAAAGAATGTGGATATATTCATTATCAATCAGAAGCAACTGACCTGTCAGTGGCGCCTCCACGTGTTTCCTTTCTGTCTTTGTTGCTGTTGTTATCATGCCTGCCACTTCAGCGCAACCTTCAAAGACAGAATTTCACTGTAATGACTGCAGAACTGTTTGTTTCAGTGGCACAAGATACCTAAACGCTTTGCTTTATGAAAGACTGCTGGAGGTAACAGCACATTAAAGGGTTTTTTGGAATCCTTAAAATGAGGTATTGAACAGTTGCTGATAGACTGTGGCGTCTTAGATCTCCACACTCTGCCGGTTCCTCCTCAGCTGTGGCCGGCCAGTGCGTCTCCTTCGATCGCTGGTGAACTGATTGAACAAATGGAGGCACTAATCAAGTTCATTAAAGCCGCACCGCTAATTCTCTCTGATGACTCACACAGCCATTTATTTCTAATCAAAGCAGATCCGCGCTCAGATTTTAGAAAAAGATACACACACAAATGCAATCAGTAATCATCTATAGTTGGTAAGGCAGCTCAGTGTTGTGTGTTTGCTAATGATTTGATTAAGAGCACAAGGTTGGAGAAGCTCAATGGTAATTAGCGCCTAAATTCCACAGTTCTGTTTGTTTTTCCGCTGCACTGAAATCACCCAGGTCGCAGTTTAACCCTGGTTTCAAAGACAGTACGAGCCAAAAAGAGAAAAATTTAGTGATGTGCACAGGCATCGTCAGTCTTTGAATCTAGCTTCAGTCAGGAACATCTGAAGGTAAACACGGAGAGGCTAGATTCAAAGCAGCAAAAACCTGGTTAATAAGTACATCATTTTTGAAAGTGTTTGGGCCATCTAAAACATTTAAAGCATTTAAATAACATCGCATTCAAGCCCACATTAGAGTGATTAGCTTTGCTTTTTGTTTTTATCTTTGAAGACCAATTATGTCTCTTTGTTGCTCTTTCTCTTTTTTCCGTATCTGTGCCCCTACAGCGTAACCTGTCGTTCTCCTGCGTGGAGACCCACACCTTCCCGGTCTTTTTTAACGCCACCAGCTTCCTGCAGCTGCCAGGCCGAGCCAATCACAACATGGTGTCTGTGGGCTTCCAGTTTCGTACCTGGAACCCCGACGGACTCCTCCTCTTCAGTAATCTTGATGACGGCACGCTGGAGATCTCTCTGGAGGACGGCAAAATTATTGTTCACATCAATGTGACAAAGGAGGGCAAGAACTACCGGGTGGACTTATCGTCAGGTGAGTTTTTCTGCAAATGAAACGGTTGCGTAAACAATTTTGCAAGGTTTTCTTTCATTTAGCATCACATTTCTAATCAAGCTGTACAATGAGACACTCATTAGACTACAGCACTGTTTCTTTTTACTCACCAGTAAAATATACATGAAGATTTTTCAGAAGTTGCTTGGAAACAAAATAATGGAGCTATTTATAAGCAAAAGATAATTATGTGTTAGTCAAGATGCCTGTCACTGTACTATATTCTCCCTGTTTTTAACATGTCATTACCAGGGATGTATTATGAAGATGTGGAGTGACATTTCATGCACACCAGTACTGTTGGGTTCAAAAAAGAAGCAATTTTTATTGACAGCAAAACTAAGAGCAAAGTTTGTGGTGCAGAAAAAAATCCTGAGCCTTATTTTAACCTCTGCTTTGCTCATTATTATCTTAATTTAACCAGTTTGGCATTTCTTCAGAGTCAGTCAACTATATTTTTTACATTTTTGACATCCAAGATGCATCACTTTCTCTGCTTTTAAAGCATTGCACACATAAGTTATCACACTTGTCACATCAAAACAATTTTGGACAGTCTCAGTTAAGATATTCCTCTTGGTCTGGCCTTGATCTCATTTCTCCACGCTCTCCGTCTCGACATGGTCTTGATTTATGTGGTCGTAATCCCAGCAATACTAATAACACATCCACTGATGGAAAATGGTGTCCAGCAAATAAAACGCATGAAGAATACTCTGAAGGAGAAGAAATGAGATCCTGTTTTTTTTCACTTCCTCAGAGATGACCGACAGTTTACAAAGTAAACAAAAAATCCTTAGAATTAGAAATGTTTACGACAACCGCTAAATGAATGCATCTTCAAAGAACGCCGAATTTGAACGTTGGTTAATTTGAGCTGTGCTGGTTTTTGAGCTGCACTGCTGCAAATGAAAATAATTTTATTCCCAACAAGCCTGTCTTCAGTGGCCTCTGTCATTACATTTCTTTCGCTACTGCCCTTCTTATCCTCCCTTCTCTCCCTCTCTCTGATTTCTTCCCTCCCCTTCTTTCTTTTCCTCTCCCTTTCTCTTTCCTTAGACACACTCATTTATTCTGTCCACTGCTGCTTTAATAGGCCATTATGCCCAGGGGTAAGGATTATTACTGAGTTACCCTCTAGGCTAATTGGGCTTGAGCCTGCGATTACATCAGTATTACTATAATACACAGAAACACAAACACACTTTCGCACACGCAAACACGCGCTCCCTCCTTTGATTCCGTTATTAGTATCTCTAAAAAAGAAAGCCACAGTGGCTTCTGGCTTCAATGACACAGTGGGAGTTGGGTAGACTTGTAATGAAATGCTTAGTCCCTCTTAATGGCAAATATACTGGGGAGCGACGTGCAGATGCTCACATGCTAAGGAGCAGAGCGAGAGAAAAGAGTGGCTTCTTACAGAGACCACACAATCTATTTTCCTTCTCTCAGCGGGGATAATTTGTTTATGAAGCTGTTTAGCGGCAGCTTATTCTGACGTTCATTATAATCTTGCATTTGCTAGAAGGTAAAATGATGTGGACGGTGCACACGGATGTTTTTATAAGACATTTTTAACCTGCGCAACTTTTCAGCCATGTAAGACTGATGGACAGGAGGCAGTAGAGCACAGATTAGGGTCTGACTGGTGTTAAATGTATAAATGTAGGAGAAAACAAAATGAGAACTGAAAGAAAAGGCTAAATATATATTTTTAATGGAAGACAGTAAAATTAACATTGCATTTGTTGCAAGCGATAAACATCAATGAACTCAATTAAATCTTATGTTAGAAATGTGTGAATGGAACTATTAATTGATTAGCTGAGCTGTTGTACTGCAGTTTTCACACCACATAAACCTGTTATGAAATATGCCTGTGATGTGAAAATAGATAAACCAAACATTTACAGAAATTTCCCACCTTGTCTAAACATAAACCATAATAGCTTAATAACAGATTCATAGAAAATATTTCACTCACATATTTCTGACCCACAATAACTGTTGTTCTCTTTAAAGCTTCATTAAGCAATATCTTTTATGTTAACATCAAACTGAATGACTTGCAGTTGCTGGTGCTACAGTTTTCACTAAGAATGAGCGCCCTGGTTTATCACTTCCAGCTCACGTTTGTTTTGCTGTTTTAAACTTAATTAAAAGACGGATGTCCAAGAATCCAATGAGATCCAGATATTGGATTTTCTCACAAGTTGGTGGATCAAACCCAAGCAAAATGCACATTAATGTTGGACATTCCACAAGTAGTGATTGTTTTTGGATAGTTGTGGAACATTTTCACTATTGCAACACATCAGTCTTGTTAAGTCACTGTTAATAGCAAATTAAAAGTCACAGCTATTAACGAAAGTATTTTCCAATGGAGAAATTGAAAATGCACCAAACCAGTTTAAATGCTAGGGTTAAGGCCCATGTAGTGTTATTTATGTTGCACATTTTGCTGAGTAATTCAAATAGTATCATTAAACCCTGACAAAAATATATGCATAATACCAGGATGAACATAGTACAGCTAAGACTCTGCTGTCTAATTAATTATGGAGATTTAGCCGACTTTTTAAACTAATGTTAAGCCCCCAGCAGAATTCTGTTTGGAAAAACACAATGAATCTAGAGGAAGCACATTTGAAACAATGCAGAAAAATAACTTCCTTTTAACAAGAGACCTCCAGCAGAATGGGGCTCAGTGAGGCGACCATCTGCCTCGACCAGTTGGGGTGAGGAAAAAGGGGAGAGGGATAAATAGAACACAGACAGACAGATAGCAAACAAGAAACCAGCTCCACAGCCAGAAATACCTACAGAGAAGTGCATGAGGAGAGAAGGCAAGCATAAGCCGTGGGAGAGAGATGACACAAAGTAAATGACATGCACTAGTGCATATAAACACACGGAAGAGGCGACAAGGATGAACACATGAGAAGACAGCCGTATTAACAGGATTGTTAAAGTGAAGCATGTGGGCAGATTTAAAAAGAGGCGGAACTATTATAGCAAAAGAGTAAAGTGAGTGAAATCAGCCAAGCAATCGATAGGAAACAGCAGAACAGCCGAGTGGACACGACTCGGGCTGCTTCAGGAAGAACTAAAATCAATGGAAAAAGGTGAGCCTTTAATTTTGTTTTGAAATTGCCAATGGCGAGACAGAATCTAATGTCGAGACTGTTCCCGGGCCTGGTGCAGTAACTGAAAAGGCCATGTCTCCTTTGGTTTTGAAACATGAGTGGGAGGCGGAGAGGAGTAGCTGTGACGATGAACTAAGTGGCCTTGGAGTAGAAAACAGAGTGGACTTATCAGTTTTACATTGTAGTGCTGAACCACTTTAAAAACAAACGGTAAACCCTGTATTCTAGTGGAAATCAATGCCAATGTGCCAGGAATGGGGTGATGTGATGTGCTTTTCTACTGTAGTCCGGTAACATTGGACTGCGTCAGTTTTTTATGTACAGGGAATTACAGTTGCCGGACGCATAACTCATAAATACATGCATGACAGTTGTCAGGTCCTTGTGAGATAAAATAAGGTTCAGTTGGTTCTGAGCTGGCAAAAGCTCCCCGTCACAATGCTGCTGAATTGTTTATAAAAACTGAATGCGGACTCCAGGAATACACCGAGACTTTTGACTGCTTCATGCACATTTTCAGTCAGAGGGCCAAGAACAGTGCTGAGGCTATGAACAGAGCTGCTGGGAGCAAATATAATACAGCATTATCCAGTAGATTAGTTTCTCCTGGAGATTACCTTTGGATTTTTTTTCCTACTAAAACCGCTTAATGCAGGGTGCAGTGAGCTATTTTTAAGTGCTGGAATGTGTGTTGTGTGTGTGTGTGTGTGTGTGTGTGTGTGTGCAGCAGTGGGGAATATTAAGTTTGTGTTGGTGTTCCATATGCGTATATTGTAATAGGAAGATATTCAGACCAAACAGATAATTTAATAGCCTTTTCATGCATGACTGCGTGAACATTGTCCTCCAACTACCAGCTTGTAATTTAAAAGCTTTTGTCTGCAAAGCCCAAGTGAGTCGGCAGGTGCAGTACGAGAAAGGAGTAGGTGGGTGACGGAGGGGATGTGAATGAAAAAAAGAAAAGCTTCATATCTCTTCATAACCTCATTCTTGCCTCAGTGGGTCCTCGGTCATTAAAGTTCTTTTTATTTCCCTGATTGGAAACAGAGCAACGGGTATAGTAGATCTTGCCTACGAGGAACACACACACAGTGTAGTACCCACACACATTCAAAAGGTGTGTGTGCGTCTACAGATATGTGGTTTTGTAAGTGTCTATGTGAGAGCAGCAACTCGCCCCGAGGCTGTTTGTGACCTGCAAAAGCCTGCCGTCTGTCCTTTGAGAAAACCTCTGTCATTTCATGCACTCAAGCAGACAGATAAACGATAAAACCAAAGGGAGCGGGAAGCCTTTGAGAGAACACTCTAGATTAGAGTGTCTTGTCAGTGGTGTGTGCGTGTTAATAGATGCTTGGTTAATGCTGTAGTTTTCCCATGCCTTTCCTTTATTTACTCATTAACTCTCCTTTCTTCATTTTGTCTCTCATTACTGATTTGTCAGAATTACAACAGCAGCTTCATTAGAGAGGGGCTGGAAGATGTTGCTGTATTGGCCGTGCAGCAGGACCAAAGCATGTTTGGTGCTCAAATATAAATCAAACTCCCTATTTTCCACATTGCCCACCATGAAATGATCCAATAATCCAAAGCCAATGGAAAAGAAAAGGCTTCTTTTGTACCTGTCACAAATAGCTGCTGGGTGGTGGTTTTTATCTTTGAGCACGTGTGCTGAAGATGCTACCCTTTGATCACCCTGTTGATTAATTATTGAATTATTGAGCCCCGGTATTGTTTCCATGGAAACAATACTCGCTGTCTCCAGTGCTTTTTCCAGAGAGCAAGAAATCTAATTTCCTAAGAGGCTCTCGAGCAACAAAGTGAGGAAATATGTTTTTGTACTCCTGTTTGGCTGTCAAAGAAGACAAAACACGTAAGTAGTGGTAATTAATCTTAATGAATTAAGCATGCGGCTGCGTCTTCAAGAAAAGATGAACATTTGATTTAGCTTTCAGCGTGTCACACCTCTGTGCACGCTTGTTGACAGTGACAAGTGGCAAAGAGGCAAGACAATCATAAATACTCCTGGAGATTGACATGAGGTAAAAAGAAATGGAAAGCTGTTTTGTTAGAACTGCACATTGTACTGCTGTCATCATTCAACAAATGGAGCATTTCATGTCATCAGTACTTTAATATATTTGGTTTATGACTTCTGTCTGTCTATGTATCTATCTATTTATCTATCTACCTGTATTGATCCCATTGATCCATATTTCATCCCAATACGTCATCCCTGTTGAGGTGAGTCTTAATACAGTGTAGGACAAAGCCAGAGGCCTCATTCAAACCTGCTTCAAAGCCTAAATGTGTTTCTACATTAAACTTATGCATGTGTGTGGAATTTTATTATTTTTTTTTTAATGCATGTGTTCAGTTCCATCACCTCAGCCAGAAGTAATAACTTTGCTTCCTTTGAGATGCAGAATTACTATCAGTCACACATGAGTTTGCTTGTGCAGTCTGAACAGGATGCATATGGCAATAGAGTAATGGAAAGGCCTCAGGCACAGTTTAGAGGGGAATAACACACTACAGCCGCCCCTGATTATAATGTTATATTGTTTCATTCCCCCTGAGTGTGTGTGTGTGTGTGTACAGTATATGTGTGTGTGTGGCTTAATATGTCGTATTCTCTGGCTTTGTTGGCATATTGCCATCTCTGAAGATGTGCAAAGCTCTTCAAATTATCTGGGAGGACCGAATATTTAGGAGTGGAGGAGATTTGGAGGGGGGATGGGGGTGGGGGATTCATGAATGCCAGAGGGCCCCATAAATTTATAGCAGACAAAATTCATTTATAGTGTGCATACAGGATCAATATGTAATAGAAATAGGGGAAACAGGAGGAGAGGAGAGAAATGATGGGGAAAAGAGTGGAAAAGAGGAGCTGTAGGGATGAGAGGGGAGATGGGAGGAGAAGGGAAAGTAAGCAGAAAGAGGAGCAGAATGGCAGTGTTACAGAAATAATATCCACACTCGACCGTCTTACAGGGATTTGTTGCACTGCGTGGTATCCCCCAACACGTTCTCCAGGGAGATGAGACAAAAACGAAACAATCGGGGACAGCAGTAAGTAATGTTTCTTCCCCATGTGAATGCGATAATATGAAAACAGCTCTTCCTCGCTGATATCTGTGTAATATACTTGAACTCATTTTACAGTATTTTGTCACTGGCTTTGGTTAAGATCTTACTTTTGGTTTTGTACAGTCTCATAATAGAGAAAAGATCTTTTTTTTTTTTTAAAAAAAGTATTTCTTCACTAAACTCTATAAAAACAGACTTGATTTACACACAAATCACTGCAAAAATTTTTTTTACACAGTTTCCCTCTATTGTATCTCCATCTTTTGTACTGTTGGCATTGGCATGTCCTTTTGAATTATTTCTTGCTTCATTATTTAAAATCTTATTTCCATTTATTTAGTTTAGCTTGGTCCAGCCTTTCCTCGTTCTCAAAATTAGATACCATCCGATGCTGCTGTCTGCTATCCATCATTGCTCTCAGTGGTGAATATAGCTGAAATCAATAGAAATGCAATACTAACAGGAAGGCGGATATTCACAGATGCAAGCACTCCTCTTCAAAGCCTGCAGGATATCTCTTGGTCTTGGTTGTTGAGGAGCAGGCCGGTCTTGAATCTGCATGCTGACTTTCTGGGTTTAGGCCTTCTAACTTTCATCCTCGCTGTGCGGAGGTTCCCACTTATCCGTGCGTGAACTCGACCTCCTCTGCTTTACAAGACTTCCTTTGACACTTTCACCGTCTGAGTCCAGGCCTCAGTCTGACACGACGGTTGGGTAATGGAACACTTCTGATGGTCAGGTGGATCTCTAAAACAGCTGGAGCGCTGTTATGTATGATCATGTATCACACTGTTTTTTCCTTCAGCTAATCTACAGCTGGTTTATCTACAGGGTCAGGCGCTGCTGCAGTTGAAGGACTTCACTGCGTCGGTCCGCTTGAACGTGAATCATGGGCAAACTGTCGACCTCACCGTGTGAAGTATGTCATGTCTTGAAGTCATATCTGCTGTTTCCATGGTAACAGGCAGGACACTCACCTCCTGCCAATATGCACGTGTTTTTGAATGTTTGCCGGGATCGACGTTTTAAGGTGAAATGACTCACTGATGACCAGAAACCCCCCCCCCGGTGTTGTCCACACTTATCCCAATAGTAGCACAGCATATGAAGTATTTATCGCAGTTGGTGGATCTTATTTTTGATATCTTGTCGTACAGCGTGTTGCTTTTTCATTCTGTGTAGTTCCATTGATTTATGGTGATAACAAACATCAGCCCTCACACCGGTTATATTCACCAGAGCTACAAGAGCACAGAGCTGTCTGTTGTAGCTGTCTGACCTCCTGACATTTCTCTTCTATAACATTTGTAGCATGCCGCAGCAGCAGTTTGGCTACATTTTTTTATTATTATTGTTTTACGAAGTTGATACTTTTTTTTCCCCCATGGCTTCAAGAAACGACTTTGGCCAAATTGTGAAATGGCTCAGTAGCTTCAGCTATTTTAATACATATTAAATTTCCAAATCAAAACTACGTTTTTATTAATGTATATCATTTACAAATTGGAAAAAAAATTACATTGTGGTTAGATGTTATAAACCGTGGTTCTGTCTTTGCTGGTGTGTACAGACTCATCTATAACTTTAACTTCTAGGCTATTTCCTTTGGATTGAAGCCTCTAGAGGAGGCCTGTTACTGTATCTATGGCAAATAATAAAAATACCTGTTGCAGAGCTGCAGAGAGAGAAAATATGTTAGATAAAAGCATGAAAGTACTGTATTAATGCGTTTGTGGCACCCTTTTTGCTTGAAAGTTTTACATAGAGCAGGTAAATCTTTAAAAGTGTGTTTGATGATGGAAGCTCTGGGACTGTGCAATCCCAAAAACACATTTAGAAGACAAATTGAAAGTGAATTTGGATTTCTGGTAATGACTTTGAAGTTCATATTGTTGCATTCTGTCTCGACAACTGTGATGTCGTATTGCATTAACTGCTGAACAGTTGGCAAAGAAAAACAGCTCTGGTAATATGTGTGCATGCAGGGTTATTATGGTGTTTAAATGTTAAATATATCTTCAAGTATTATCATTGATTTCAGTGTTGTGACAGATGAAATGTACACATCCAGTGAATAACTGTGTTTTGCAGAGGATATTGTGTTAAACGGCACACGTTTACATGCACATGGATGCATGCTTTTAGACTTTTCTTAAAGTTACAATTAGTCCATATTTTATGACAGTAATGATTAGATAACTTTGATTGTTGTGAGAATTTGCACATCCTCATACTATAATGCTATAGTTTTTCCCATCCACATCTTATGTTTGACTGAATAAATGGAAAGACAACCTCAGGAAAACATCATTTTAATGACAGTAGCAAGTTAAAAATAGCAAAACCAATTACTGATCATGCACATTTAATCAGAAACTCCAGCATACCAGAGCTGATACCTTTCTTCTGTGTATATATAAATGACCACTAGAGGTAACAAAGGGCATTTCTCTATTCAGAAAGTATAAATTAAATGTGTAATTGACAACTGGAAAGTGCAAAAAAAAAAAGAGAGAAATATTATGAGAAAAAGAGTGTGCTTTTCAGTACATCATTGTTTTAATACTACAGTTAAGATCTTGGTGAAGTCATCAAAGTATATTTGAAAGTGACACAGGGAAGAGTTAGGATCATCATAAAGTCCACACTTCCCCATTCCAGCGTCAGAATTAATGCATCTGCTATGAATGTGTGACCATTAGCTGCCTCAGAATTATGCAAAATTCTCTGGCTATTGTTGCATAAATTTAGTGCCATCCTTTCCCCGCTTTTGTGTTTAAGTCAGTGAATCTGAAGTAGCAGACTCCCTTGACAGGCGCAGTGAAGATACCCACAACAGTAGGGAATTGAGGGGCTCAGGCCTGTCCATCACTTGGGTAATGTCATTATGCTTTTTGTATTGCATGCCAGTAGTTGGGTTGTAAGCCCCGCCAATATTTGTGAAGACTCTACTGTAGACAAGTGGACTTTCAATATTGGATATTCCCATCAAGCTGGCTTTGTCTGCTGGTCTGTCTGGTAGAGAGAGCCAGCTTTGGGAGCACAGGATGGAAGCATTTAGAAGAGTCAAACTGGAAGAAAAAACATGAACAGCACAATAATTTCATGTAAAGTTTCAATTTTTATTTTGTTTTTTTTAAATATAGTGACATTGTCGTTGGTCAGTTCTATATATAGATATGTTTTCTTTTTAAGTAAGCTGTCTTTAGTTCAGGGATTGAGGTATGTATATATGTGTTTCTGGTGTCTCACCAAAATCCCTGCAGTCGTTTTCTGTAGCTCATCCCATTTGTTAGTGGAAAGCTGGAGTTCAGTCTTTGAATTATCCAGCTGTCGCCTCCTTCCTCTGCTGCTGCACCACCTCCTCTCTGGTTGTCACTCTGGGAACCAGGGCTGCCATTTCAGCTGTTTGTACTAAAAGCATGAAAGTTAATCACTTCTCAGCTGCTCTTTCAAGATTTTCTAAAATTACCAAGTCTGTGATTTTGTACTTACATACCAGAAATCAGTCTCCCGGCCTCCTCCACCTTTTATCTTCTGGGGGCTGCTATTCGGTCTTGGTCTCTTCCAGTTCTGCTGTAATTGCTGTCACTTTGTTTTCTGCCGCTGTCAGTCTGAAATACCATAGAGGTATAACTGAGGATGGAGGTCTGTCGTTTTTATGGTGTTAACTCCAGTCCATACAATCCTTTTGCGTGCTTTTTTGGGGGCTTTTGTTTGTTTGGTTCAGGAAAGTGTAAAAAAGTTGCAGCAGACTGTTTTTTTTATATTCCATATACAATTTATAACTCTTAATTATTTTTTATCTACATTGTTATTTTAGTGATTTAATATTTAATATATAGATATTTCAGCTGTTGCTATGTGAGCATATGTTAGAAATTTTACTTTGTTTTTTAATGCACATTACACACATTTAATTAGCTTGAACTGGGATTAGCCCAATCTGCAGTTGAACAATGCGTCAATTAATTAACCAAGAAAGCTAGAAACATTCTGCAATTATTTTTTTTAAACAAAAAACATATATATATATATATATATATATATATGTATATATACACCCTGTCAAAAGTTTTGGGACGGGTTTTAATTTATTTGAATTAGAAAGTGTCTCAAAACTTTTGACAGGGGGTGTATATATGAAATATTTTTTTTACTTCAAATGTCTCATTCAAATGTGAAAATGTAAATGTGTGTGGTTGTCTTTTGGTTTTGGACAGTTTCTCACTATTTTCTAATACTGGATTGACTGATTAAGATGGCAGATTATTTTACAGTGAAAATAAGCATTGTTGCTCATAATCAAAGATGTCACATTTTGATGACCAACCACCTTTGTTACTCTGGGTTTACAGTTCAGTCTTGATATTCCTCAGTTCCACCCTCTGACCCACCAGCATGTCTCTCAGTGCTCTTAACATATCCTCTATATCATCTTTCATCAGGCCCTTTGTCTGTAAACCTTGGTCAGCTCCTCCCCTCTCTCAGTGTATTCACAACATAGACCGACAGAACAGCAGCAGCAGAGGACCCTTGAGTTGTTAGTGTGGGTATACGAGGGTACTTCAGAAAGTTGTTGGTCCATTTTGTGGTATATCTGTAACTGTAAAGCCTTCTATCCCTGTCCACAAAAAAATCTAATGTTTGCAGTCATTTCTTTGCAGGTAAAGTCCTTTAAGAATCAGTATGTAAAAGGGAAACAGAACAAAGGACAAGAAAGAAGCAGGATCTGAGCAGTAAATTAGCTGAGTGAATGGCCTCTAATGGATTGGTCACTGATTTTGGACCTGTGGGTCATCTTCACTGCTCTTCCTGCCCCACTTGAAATCAGCAACCCACTTTTTTTTTTACAGTTAATTAGCAATGGAAGTCCTTATCAAATGTGTTGGCCATGTATTTGTGGATTTCCATGGGGTCATTGCCTTTTTATGCAGATACTCGGGCTTCTTTCTGGTCCATGTTTTGCTTTCTCTCTTTCAACGGGCTTCACCTGCAAAAACAACATCTGGGTTTTTGTGGACAGTGATTTACGGCTTTATAGTAGCAAGTTATGCCCCAGATATAAGTTGGAACCTTTGTTTCCAGGTGAGGCTGAGAACTTTTCAAATCACACTTATACTCTACATAATTTTTTTCCCCCTAGTGACCACAGGTGTAGGCAAAGACAACTAACTTATAAGTTGGCATAAATGTGTTGTTCCTCAATATGCTTAGCAATGTAGGCTGTTGCAGCATCTACTGCGGTTTATACAAAAATCTGTTCTCTTTTTTCAGAATGACTCCCACACTAACACTGCAGAGAATAATTTAAAAACCTATTTTCTCACAGATATTGTCGTGTCTATACAGATGGTGTCTTATTTGTTGTGTTCAGAGAGTCACTGGGTACAGTATACACACTTCTTTGTGGTCTGCATTGATTTTGTTTTTGTGTTGACATAGACAGTGAGTGGTACATCAGATGGCAGCGTCCTTGGGTGAAATTGACAGCCAAACTGTTTTATGTAACTTTAAGAGTTTTCGTGTCTTATCAGAAAAGAACAAGCTGGAGGCACCAAAGTCTGATGAGAATGTGAAATGCAACTCTAAAATTCTACAACAATATAATTAAGTTTTGAGATGTTTTAGTTGGTTCTTTTTCAGTTGGGGTCACATTTAGGTGAAATCCTGCGAATTAACTCAGTTCTTTCTTTTTTTAAATTTTTTTTGCATTTTCATTTTATTCAAAACAACAAAAAAAAACAAGCAAAACAACTGGTCATCTTGTTTTCTGGCTCCTGCATATGAACTCAGCAAGTCAGGAAACTAGTCTTATCTCGTTAAATCTCCTTTATCTGCTCTCCTTCGTTGGTTGTGCTCTGTTTATCTATGACAGGCAGCCGCCATGTGCAGGATTTGAGGCTGTGTGTTTGCCGTATGTGGCAGTCAGACCGGAAAAGACAGCGAGAGTATCGCAAATGTGTGCGTGTGAGATCCCTTATGCCCATATGTGTGGCGATGTGTGTGTGATGGTTCAGTAATGCTGCCATCACTGATAAGCTCATCATCAAAGCTATTGCAGGTGATGTAAAACAGATGAGAGGACACGAGGTTACATACTATCTATTTTCTTTTACATTCAAGAGGTTGTACAGAAGGATGGGACGGAGCAGAGAGCTTGGTAGTGATTACATCAAACCAATATACAGGCAGCAATGTGATTGTCAGTAAAGGAGGTTATCAAGGTCGCTCTTGAAAAGCACTAACTTTTTTTTGCGTCTCATTCAGACAAAACACACATCTCATCCTCATGACCTCTCAAGTACAACTAAAATCCATTTTTAAACATTTTCCTCTCCTGGCGAGCTGGAAGAATCTTGTGTATGTGCTGTTTTGCGTGGATGCATCTGTGCCACAGTGGTCGCACCCCTCAGCAAGTTTCCGTCTTGGCCTTTAATCTCTTTGGCCAGTTCTTCGATTGTCCACACACACACATGCGCACACAGACAGTCACCCTGCTGATGGAGATTAATTAGTGCCGACTCCCTGCAGATATGAAAGCTCGGGTCTTCAAGTGCATTCTGGGAAGAAGTAAACAATGCGTGTCTTGTGAGACGGTGACCTGGAAACCGGCACACAAGCCAAAGGCACCAACAAAAACTCGCACGCCCGCATTCAAACATGATTTAAATGTATCGACACATGTAGCATGTAGAGGTATATGTGTATTGACGTGCGTGCGGATCCCTGTGTGCGCTCTGCTGGGACCGATTTGACCGCACCTTGAACTTCGCTACAGTGTCCACACTATCGATGTATTACAGGCAGTGAAGCAGTGAGCTAAGCCCAATTGAAAAAGACAGACACTGCAGCAGATGGCTACAAAAGGAGAGAAGGGGGGGAAGAAAGGATAATGTTAAATGCAGAGTTTCAAGAAGGGAAAATAAAGACAGAGAGAGGGAGAAATCAGGGACAGAGACGGAGGCAAAGAGGGAGGGATGAATAGAGATTGGAGTCAGTAAGAGGTGATGTATAGAGGAGAGGGCGATGAGAGTGAGCTGGCTTCTCTCTCAGCTCCAGTAGTAATGTCCCTTTCCAAAACATCACTCATATTTAATGGAGCACGGCTACAAGGGAAGAGAGGGGAGAAACGAGAGCACAAAACTTGGCATGCACGAAACACACACACACATGCTACGTTGACAGACGACGCAACACATTACAGACTTGTACACTCGCATAAAGTGCTCAAAGTTGCGAGCTCGTAGAGAACACACACACACACACGTTCACTGCTTGGGTACTCAGACGGAAACAGGGTTCTCTGAGAGTTAATGGAGTTGAGATTTCAGGGGCCTTGAGACTTGAAACTGCACTCGGCGAGGAAAAAGGGGGGCAGAGGAAGAGCGGGAGAACAAAAGAGGTGGGAAGAAGAATTGAGGGTCATTGGCATACATATGACTGTGCAGAAGTGAGGCAAAAATTCGATGGAGGCAGGAAGATGGTCCTCAGCTGAGCGCATCTTTACTCTGTTGGAGTTGCACTCAGCAGGCATCACAGGAGTGCCATCATTGTGGAGTAAAAAAAGAAAAATTGCTGTGTGACAAAGTAGAAGGTAAACAGAGAGAGATAGCCACACTTCACAGAAATACATTTTATTTCCTGGTTTCACCACCCACATACCTCTCACCCATGATGAGTCACCCGGTGGCTGTGTGTTAAATCCCAGCCAGGGCCTTAATATGCTCCCATACTCTCCTATAACAAAGTTAATTCGAGGTCAAAGGAAGGTAGTGTGGCCCGGCTGTCTAAGGCTGGATTTCGCCTCCAGTCTCTCTGGAGGTGTGGGTTTGAATCCCACCACTGCTATTATGTGGATAGTGATCAAGGCTTTGGGCACAGAAGGTCAAGAGTTCAACCATTGCAGCTCTATCTGCTCCTTAGCATGGTGCTCCACAGCTGCCTGGGATGGGCAACCTTTCGCAGGATTAATAGAGTATATAAATTAAAACAAACATAGAATCAGTGGCGTGTTATTTAGTTTGGGTTTGTTGTTGTTGTTTTTTTACATTGTGTGTCTTCTAAAGGCAACGTTTTCTTCTCCATCATCCCCCTTCCCCACTTTTCAGGTTCGGGCCTCAATGACGGCCAGTGGCACGCCATACGTTTGGTCGCCAAGGAGAACTTTGCCATGCTGACGATAGACGGCGAGGAGGTGTCCGCCGTGCGCTCCACCTCACCTCTCACCATCACCACAGGAGGGACCTATCACCTGGGAGGTAGGAGTCACACCGATTGCACACCTTTACACTTCCACCCTCTTTCACCATCATCACATTTCTCGACAGCGACCATATGGGATGCAAGAAGGCTCTGGAACATGGCCCAAATCCAGGTTAGGTTTCAGTTAATGTTCACTCCTTGATGGATCATTTCTATGATATTCTGTGTACCTTTTTTTGGCTTTTTTAGCCTTTATTTTATAGGACAGTGGAGAGAAAGACAGGAAACATGGGGAGAAGAGTGCAGGAAGGACATGCGGTAAATGGCTGTGGGTTGGAGCCATTTACCGCTGAAACTGGGATTACAGCCTCAGTTTATGGGTCGCCCAAAAGTCTTTTAAACAAGCAATATTACTTTTTGTGGTTAAAATGTTTAATTGCAATGTACCGAGATCACAGAAGCCTTTTAAAATATATGCTTAACCCCTTAAACTTCAGTGTACCGCCAGCGGTACACCTACTAATTTGCATAGGAATTTCAAGAATGTCCGACGGCTGCAAACGCAATTATACAAACACTATACGCCGATGGAAAGCTTAGATTCTCATGAATCCGCCGGTATAAACCACTTTCAGATGTGATTACCACAGCGGGTGAAAAAAACACATTTGTCCGACAAAAACGAATATTCATCCATCCGTTCTCTGTACACGGCTTCAACGCACACAGCGCGACTCACATTTCCGGGTTCATTATTACACACAGAAAAAAATATTCAACAAAAAATGGCCATAATCCAAC
This sequence comes from Acanthochromis polyacanthus, assembly GCF_021347895.1. Lineage (NCBI taxonomy): Eukaryota > Metazoa > Chordata > Actinopteri > Pomacentridae > Acanthochromis > Acanthochromis polyacanthus. The sequence goes on from NC_067132.1 coordinate 15,937,853, forward strand.
CTTGGACATCCAGACGACACAAGCCAGTAAACTATTTTGTCCAAAACATGTCCTGAAGTCGGTATAAAATCCACGAATCGGTCATTTTCAAGGAAATGCACCTCGCGATGCGCGTCCAATATTCCCTGTATTTTTCGTCATTTTTTTAATTTAAAAATAGAATATTAGCGATTTTTTTGTACTGAAAATGGCTGGAATTGACTGCAGCTTAAAGGGTTAAACAGTCTGTTTAGACGAATTATGTCTTATGATCATTTATCTTGCTTGAAATCTATGTATCCCAGTGGCCAGACTTAAGGAAGTTGCCCACTTAGAAAGACAGGCACAACAAGACCACCGGATACTGATGGGATCACAAACGAACGCACACATAGATAACACATGCTGCCGCCTCAATCTGTCTGAATTAGGAAGACGCCAGGTTAATGATGCCAGACACTGCTGTCCGTCTGTTGGAAGATGGTCCGTATCTAAGTGTGCACGAGACACTTTGTGTGTGTGTGTGTGTGTGTGTGTGTGTGGGCACCTGTATGAAATTACAGTAACTGTGAGAGATAGTCTGGCTCTGATAGCTCCATCAGGCCTTCGTCCCTCTTTCTCTCTATCTGAGCACAATCTCCTCCATCAAGCAAAACCATTTCCCCAGTCCAATCAATAAGGATCAGAGCACCTCACACACACCCACACGTCCAGGTTCTTTTATTTTGTTGTCTTTTTTAATTTGCTCCTTGATGATGTTGAATGAATCACTCAAGTCCATAATGACTCTCTACTTTTTATTTATAAAATCAAAATTTGTAAGGCCTTGATATGCTAATAGAATTCCAGTCTAGAATCTGTTGTCTTTTTAAGGACTCAGAAAGCTTTTGTCAGTGTTTTTCTTTTTATGAGCGATGCAGCGAACTCGTTCAATTTAAATCTATATTTTTTCATCACTGTTTCTGTCCAGCTTACCCCCAACTTTCTCCACTTTCATTGTTTGCCGATCTTTTCTGATATCTCCTCTCCTCTTTCTTCTTGTCCTCTAGTCTCCATTTAGATCCAATTGGCAATTTACCGATTTTAGTAAACCGAGTTGCGAATCAATAGCGACTAAGAGGAGAGTATCTCTGTAATGTCTTTACTCCTTGAACAGGCCAGAGGAGACAGAGAGATGAAGGACTGAAACAGAAGAGAAAGCAGACAAAGCCCTGGGAAGATAAGAAACAATAAAGAGAAAGAGATGAAGAGAAAGAAGGAAATATAAAAGTTATTACCTGGGCTTTGATGGAAACAAGTAGTAGGCTGACGATGATGAAATCCATGTATAATACATAACGTTACAGGTTAATTTGCATATCTGTACTTACTATAAATCACACACTGGATAGATGCTCACGCACATATGAATCACTACAATTCAGAAAGAATACAACTATGTTTTTTTCAGTGGGTGTTTTCCCCCCGCCTGAAAGAGGTAGTGTTCGGGCTGAATTGGCAGCAGCTGTGACTGGGGTTTTACTCGTTAATTTTACATGACATAATGAATGCTGAGGAGCAGGGAGCCTGGTGGTAAACACAAGCTTGGAGGCTGCAGGGGATACAAAACTGTTGATTATTTCTATGGCAAGGAGTACAAAGTGATATTTAGGCCACCGTTTCACAGGCTGGGGAAGAAGTTTTTCGGAAGACGCTTTTGGAACAGTTTCAGCCGTTTCATTCTTAGTCCAAACTCAAGATTTCTTTCAAGAACAAAAGATATTTGTGCTGTTGTGAGCTGTTCTTAGCCCCTTTTTTTTAATGAATTTTTCATTTTAACGAAACCTCTCATGATTGTGTTTGGTTTTATTTGAAAAGAAAGATTCAAATCATGCATACTGATCAGTCTTTGAATTTCATGAACCAAACAGTTTTTTCTTGTTTTTTAAGGCCTCCCCAAAACACAATCTACATCTGTGTCTCTGTTATTGTGAGCATTTATGCCTGTAAAGCTGTATGAATAGCTCACTGAAACACATTCATTTACAACTCAGACATTTATTCAAAACGCTCCACCTCAACACATTCAGAGGCTAATTTCCATCCCTTGAACAGAGGTAACAGAATAATATAGTGAGTGTACAAAAGATAGTTTAGCCTTTTGGCTTGCCCTCAATTACTCTCTCTGATCGCTCAGCTTGATGAGTCAAAGGGGCCGAGCGCATTAAGCTGTCCTAAAGCTCTCTAACAGTATTCCATCAGCACTTTCTCCGTGACTGAGACCGTTCTATCAGCGTGGCGCAATTAGCAAAAACCTCTCAGTATCATGAACAGTCCGTGTTCTTTTACGGGACAAGACTTGAGATAATTGGTGCGGGTAATTTATGTTGGTGCAGTCATCCAGGTAGCCATCTGCTTGGAATCACATGGCTTTAAGGCATCAATCTGCTGTTTTCATTGGCATCAGTTGTTGATCAGTGACCACGGACTGAACAAGACTTCATAAACAAAGTAATGCATGACTCAACATAATCTCGGCCAGAATTTTCTCTATAAACAGGTCGTCAGTACCAGCTAGGTTTCCATAGTTAAACAAAGCTTAAATAACAAAAAAGCACACGCTCATTGCAGCGATAAGAATATGTCTGCTGCTATTTGTGTCTTATTTTAGGTCATCTAGTTGTAGTGCTTTCAGTGACTTATATAATTTGGTGTTCATGAAAGATGAATTCACGAAATGGAAAATGCTAGTAATTTCAGTTCAAAATAATCCTCCCATTTGCTTTGATAAGGCGAGTGCCGCTATAGAAATGCTGCTCGGATGTCAGAGCAAAGAGGGTTTCACTGTCTGTCTGTTTCCATATTCTTCACTTTATGGTATTAGTGTTTATTTAACTGGGTCAACGGCTGCATTATGCCAAATTAGGACAAATTGACATTATGCCGAAGCTTGAGTGCCACACATATGCTGCGACGTACATACAGTGTGAGTCATACAAAGTCTGATGTACAAGGTTTTACTTGATTTGTTCGGCGTGATATAATTAAAGTGAGAAAAGGTCAGTGCACCTCAGCGATGAGCAATTTTCAGACATTCAGACAAACCCCGGGCACACAAATCTAAAAACGCTGCTGACACAGAAGCATTATGTGAGATAATTAGCAGTCTGTGTCAGTCAAACAGAAGACGAGCAGGTGTGGATTTGTGCAGCGCGAGCAGTGATTTTACCTGTTATCCACCTTCAAAATGCACAGAACATTTGAGTTACAGCTTTTATTTGTCTGAATTGTCAGCTTAAAGTCAGAAATCGGAGAGCTTTCTTGATCTAGTTTGTTGAGATTAAAGAAAAGAAAAATAAGGTCACAATCCTAACAAACAGGGGAAACAAAAGACACAACTGCAATAAATAATTCACAGCGGCCCTAATTCTCTTCTGTATGTGTCTCCATTAAATTTGGAATGAAGAAAACCGAAAGGGGCAGTGAAGTTATATCATTGCTTGGCTTGAAAAAGAAAAAACAAGACGGCTGCTTTTATTGGCCCACTAATGGTGATCATATCGGAGCCGAGACGGTTTTTGCAAACACAAATATGACACAAAACTGCAGGATCCCTTTGTACAGCAGTTGATGATTTGAGTGCATAAATATTCTTTATAATTAGAAAGGAAATTTGTTAGGCTTTTTTTTTTAAAGGAACAGACCTCCATAATGCTTTTACCATTAAAATTACACTGATGTGTCATCTGAGGACAAGCGTACCGACATAAAAATGTTTCCTAATTAATGCCCTAATTCACTTAATAGATTACCTAATTTGCATAAGTGGTTATGTTTAATGTATTTTAATGACTATGATGGGACATTATGCAGATTAAGCACTGAAGACTTTAAAGGCTATGCAAATTATGCACCTACAACCTGTTCCGTTATTCCTTTATTTACTCTCCTTCCCTTATTCTGTCAACCTTTTTTGGTTTTGTCTGTGGAGCTTTTCATTTTTAACAATCCCCCAATAAAAGCGATCGTAAAAGAAAAAGAATTTCAGACAAATGTTAAATGAAATGTGACATGCGCATTGTTTTTTCAGTGAAATTATGTTTCCACTGGGAACGTCTTTGAGATGAGTGGCACTAAAATGACCAGTCAAGAATGTTGCCTTAGATGTAATAGCCTTTTCAGATTCTGTTGGATTAAAATTCATGAGGCACTTTTTAAACCCAAGGTTAGAGGGTTACAAGATATTTTACTATAGATGTCAGCAGGAGAAAAAGACTGGGCTCTCAGCGTCTGTAATCTCACCCTCAACCTTGGGCACATTTTAATTCTGTTTTCTTTGCCACGCTTTTTTTTCCCTCTGTGCTTCATTTCCTTTATTCTTTCAGATTTCTTTGTTTTCCTTCTCCACTTCTTTCATGGCCCTCATCTTCTTTCCTTTTCCTTTCATCGCACCCTCTTTAACCGGGTCAGCCCCTTCTTTCGACCCCTCTCTCATCTCCACTCCTCCATCCTTTGAGCGCCTGCTTTTAGAAGCAGTCTCCTGAACCCAAAGCCTATTTTACGGGGAGTAGTTTTTCACTCCTGACGCTGCGCTTAGAGAAATTAGTAAGTGACTGACACAAGGCATCCACAAATTGAATTTCTCAAGAGGCGAGACAGGCGGGCGCGCGCACAAACACGGACGGGCGCACACACACGGCGATAAAGTCGTGCTCTTTTCTCGGCAGGAACAGGCGACAAATGGATACTCTAATGAGAGACTAGTCAATTATGGGACATTCCAGCCTTAAGCATTCTGGTGTTTGATAACTCTGAGGAAAAAAAAGAGTTTGCAGTGTTTCCTATTTTAGTTTGGCTCTCTCCACACTCCCTTACCGATTTTATAACACACTGAGTTGCTTCAAACACTGTCACAGCAATTCTTTTATTATCATTTTGAAAATGCCATGTCTTTTCTTGCATTTTATTTGCAAGAATAAATGAAATATAATGACTTAAAATGCTGCAGTATTTGCCTTAAACTTTGCTTTTCCATTACAATCTACAATCTACCAATGCAGTCGGTTTTTGACCTTTTGAAATACAGTCTGTAAGTGGTCCAGTGGTTTGATTTGGTCACTCCAGTGTCGACAGTTTTTCACCTAGCTGCAGGAAAAAAAAAGCCATGTTTTCCTACCACATAATATATGTGATTAAGTTGGTAATACTTGTAGCACATTTTCAGTCGTGCGTCTACATGCCGCCACCTCTTCCTCTTCATCTTAAAGTTTGTGATGAATTAGACATGAGACTCTGACACCTGCATTTATCAAAGAGCAGGCCATGCTGTCTGTATGTGTGCCTCGGGGAAGGGAAGGGTACAGCCTTGTTTATAGGCACATCTGCCGTGGCAGGTCGGGTACATATTGTCCCTGACATGAGCGCGGTAATGTTTGCCATGCATGCACGCCATGTTTGTTTGACGGTGCTGTTTTTATTTATGTTTTCAGAGTTTTTTTTGTACCGTTAGGAGAAATCGCTCAGGGAGAAATTGTAGCAGGTGGTCAGCAGATAAGCACATTTTTTTCCTGGAGTGAATTTTCAGTTTTGTGGGAATCTACATACTGTTTTTGGCAACAGTTGTTGTCTCTTCTGAATATGCTGTAGTGCTACATTCTCGGAATATTTGTTTAATAATTTACCTCTGAGCGGTTTGGCAGGTTTCCAGCTTGCCTCCTCTGGAAGCAGCCACGTCCCTCTAAATGCGTTGGGATGTGGAAACGTAGCCCGAGTGCCAGACGGGTACAGGTAGAGGAGGGCTGATGCTGGTCCTCCAGTGTGTATTGTGAGAGAAGCTCCTTTCAGCACAGCAGGGGGCCTGAGATAGAGTAGCAGCAGGACTGCAGGGGATTATTGCTGCTGTCCTGCATCCTGAGGGGCTATCAGAATCAGAGCTACTTTAGAAATCCTGTAGGGAAATTGTTTTGTAGCAATTGCTCAAATATGTGAAAGTTGTAAATTTTTTACAAGAATACAAGAAACACAGCACAACACAAGAATAGAAGGAAACACTGGGGTGCGTAGTCTGGAATCTTGCAGTGACAGAGTAGATGACGTTAGAGGGAGGGAAGTAAAGAACAGCCGGGGTGAAAGTAGCATGTTAGAAGTGCTTGGTTATGTAGCGTGGATGTACTTCCACAGCGAACAGTTCAGTATGTGGTCTCCAGAATTGTTCCGTCATGGTAATGTGACCAGGGTGGCACCATTTGCTGTTAATAACAGCGGAAAGCCATCCGCCTCTTTCCTGACCACTTTCAGATTTATTCCTGCCCGCCCAAAGGGTCTTAAAGCTGCCGATGTTAATGATGAGATCTGGATTAATTCCTGCAGCCATGTCTCACCTAACAGCACACACACGAAGGTCCCTCTTATTCCTCATGATAGCTTCCCTTGTCCATCTTATTGTCCGGCGAGCTCACATTGTCTTTGATGATGGTGAGGAAATACAGCTTATATCTCATTTTATCCATGAGTCTTTGCTGTTTGAACTGGTGTGGGTGTAATACAAATTAAAACCAAATAGTGTTGCTGAAGCCAGGAAAGAAATGTTTAGCTTATTGGAAGGTGGGATGTCTGGATACAGGTGACAGCTAGAGGATGCTCAGATGTATGACCACACAGGCTTTGTCTTCAGTGTGTTTGTGCTGAGCTCCTTCCTATAAATCCTGTTTTGTATCTTTTTTTATTTGTCAGTACAGCTGCTTTAAGATGATTTGATGATACATTTTTGAGAGTAAAAGTGAAAGTGCAAGACAAAATGGCAACAGTATAGCAGCACTGGTTAGTTCTGATCATGGCTTCAGAGGGACAATGAGGGGAAAAAAATACTGAATTCTATAGAGATACAATTTCTGTTGCTTTTCTTAGCCATCCACTCTTTATTTAATAGTGTTATTGGTATAATGGCATGGCCAAATGAACATTTATAGTGTTGATCAAAGCAACACAAGGGAGCCGCCCAGTACAGCTGCAGTTTTCTCTGTGGGGACAGAGGATTCAAATCATTAAATCTACTTTTAAACAGTGGATTGCAGATACAGACGAGGGATTATGTATGTGTTTAGTTTCTACCAGGTGTCAGTCTTTTGTCTTTGTCTACTGTTTTGAGAAGAATATTTGATTCAAATGAAGTAAAATGCAGCAGTTTCAGCTGCATGTGTTAGTATTCTTTCATACAAAATGTGAAATGTATAAGGTGCAAACAGGCTACCATCAGTCCACAAATAGGATATCTTGGTGTTTAACTGTAAAGACGCTGAGCTGGTGGCTCAGACTCGCAGAACCCACCCCCTGTTGGCTTTCATGGCCGAGCAACATATATCCATCCACCTATCGTTTCATGCGTTGCTCCACGTGTGCTTCCAAACTGTCAGGAAGGCTGCATTTCCTTTGCATTCATAAGCTATCCACAGGACACAAAGTGCTGCCAGCCAGCTGCACTCTCCTCTGTTTCCCATCTTCTCTCTCTCTCTCTTTCCCCGTCTCCCTCTCTTCCTTTCTCTGTCTGTCTGTCGCCCACTCCTCTGGAAAGGCAGCAGGCAGGTGTGGCAAGAGATGAGACAGATGGCAGGGATGACAGGGGAAAGTTTTGGGGGAGGAAATGAAAATCACACGTGAAGAAAGGGATGAATCCCACAGAAACACACACACACACACACACACACACACACACACACAGACACAGACACAGACACAGACACACACACACACACACACACACACACACACACACACACACACACACACACACACACACACACGTACAGGCACACGCACATTTTACTTTTCAACTTGGTTTATTTGCTTTGTGTCTGCCATCCACATAAACTACAGTTATGTCGGTGCACACACAGTGCATATGCCCTCTATAATAAGCCTCTTTGATGCTTTGGCCTTGAGGCTGATCGTCATGCTGGAGTGTATGACAGCTTATAACATCACAATGATGGAGATGTCATTGAGCGGCAGTGCTTTAGGAGTGACCTGTGTGCTTGTGGCAGAAATTGCATTCTGGGCTTTCATCTTCTACAAAGACACTGTGTAGATGTACACACATGGTGCATGCCGTACACCCATATATTGGACAAAAGTACACGAGGCCATGCACAGCACATACAGGCCTGTCATCTATCCTTGGACTTGCATTTGTGTAGCAGAATAAATGCACGAACAAATACACACACACGTGGAATATTATGCGCACAGTTTTTGTCCTAGTCTCGTCCCCAATTCAGTCAAGGCCCAGTGCTACCTTTGGATGGGCCATTGACTCCTGTATCTCATAAAGGTACAGTGTATAGTAAAATCTGTATGTCCTCTAGCCTATTGAGGTCTTAGTGCTGATATTAAGACTAATGGGCCTTGTGGATAAGCTCTAAAACAAGACGACTGATGAAGGTTCACGGCTGTAAAAAGTGACAATAACCAAGCGCTGGCCAAGTCTGTTGTTCCTCGTCAAGGATAATGTCGTTGTTATTTTTGATGTCTACTTCTTTTCATGGTGTGATTTAAATCGTGGATCAAAATAATCTATTGTGCTCTTCCCACAATCTTTCACCTTCTTTGCTTTATTGTTAAATGGAAATTCAAATCCTCCTTTTATTTTTTGTTCCCTCTCAAATTATTTTTGCTACATTTTTAATCTCCAACTTTCTGATTGCCAGTTATGAATAAAAAAAAATCTATAACAACATTTGCTTTTGCTTATTTCCTTGTTTTTGTTCCAGGGTATTTTCTGCAGACGATGTTTCCGCCTTCCCAGCGTTCGTTTCAGGGCTGCATGCAAGCAATCCTGGTGGACGACCAACCTGCTGATCTGCATGCAGTAGAGAAAGGCGTCGTGGGAGCTTTTGAGAATGTCAGCCTGGACATGTGTGCAATTATAGACAGGTAAGAGTGGTAACTGATGCATGTGCGCTCATCTGTGCAATCATTTATAAATGAAAATACGCATTCAGGCACAGCACACAAGCAATGCATGTCATAAATCAAGTGGTTTTAAATAGGAAGAGGCCTGAAGTAAACAAGAGTGTTGTGTAGAGATGCTGAATTCTTACCCAGAGAGTTTTGAGTCAGGGCTCCCTTTGCTGTGTGTGAAAATACACAAGAATGTGTTAGTGTGCGGCTGTTTTTTATGCGCTTGTCATCCTGATAAATGGGTATAATTGATGGGGTGGATGCACAGAGTAAGGGGATGTGTGTAAACACAAAAATAGTATTTTGTTTTGAACTGAAAGAAATGAGTGGGTTTCATTCTCGGAAAACACTGGATGATCTTAATCAAACATCAGAAATAAGCCACACACTCCTCTGTTTCATCGCCAAGTATAAGGGAGCTGGAGATTCTGCACAGCACGTCCCAATGTTGGCTCACTGGAAGCATTCATTACGACTTGTTGACATTTCAATTTATTTCCTTGTCATGGACTAGAGAAACACATTGGGATGGATTTGCCATACATGGAATCGGTCATGCCTTCAGCTCAACTTGAATTTGATTTGTTCTTACTGAAACAAATGCCTGTGTGCAAAATATTTAAACTTTGTAGACAACTTTCCCCCCTGCATGTCGAGCCTATAGAGCTTTGTTAAACACGGGTTTCAGTGATGAGCATGCGCTGGATATAATAGCGATTTGGTTTCAGGTCACGTTTGTCGATGACCTTCATCAATATCCCTGCCAAGAGAAGTAGACACTAACTGCCACTGCTTGATTTAGATCAATTTAGATGTTCTGGTTTGCTGGGATACCTAAGCTTAGAACGCAACTCAGGTCAACACTAATGCAGACAGACACATCTGACAAATGCGTTTATGTCAGAGTTTCCATTCTCACTAGTATTTTCAAACAATTTTTCTAAAAGTTTTCACTCCATACTAAAATGCCGACACAGTTAAAAGTTCAATTGTGCCTGTATCTGTTTCATCATATATTTTATGGGTTTCTGTATGACTGAGTGCACAATTGATGTGTGCTATTTAACTTTTTCTGTTGCCTTAGAAAAGAGTGATTGAGTGTGAACAGCTCAACAATTTCAACAGCTAAAAGTACAGATTAAACACAAACACTTCTTTCTGATTCAATCTTGCATATTTAGAAGCTTTTTGTCATGAAAAGCAACATGTTACACATGACACACAGGAAGTCTGAATCACTAATCCACTGCAGTAAATTACGTGTGGATAAAAGATGTGCCGAGTTTGATATCTAATAGGACCAAACACAAGTTTTTACTGCTTAAATTTGAATAAATCCCTTGCTTTTGGATGCATTTTCATGTCTATGTTTATTTTGTGGAATTGCTGGTTGCCTACTGTTAAACAAATATTTTATAAAGTTATTATTATTATTGCAGACTGCAGCGCATTAGTGCTGCTGATAGTTGCCGGCAGCACCTGGACTGTGATCTTCTGAGATCTTTTGAACAAATTTCTTGTAAAGATCCTAAGATGTCCCGGTTGCTACACTTGCTGCTCGCAGTATTGCTCACCTTTATTACTTCAAATGTTGTGTGTTAGCCCTGCAGTACTGGAGGTGGGCCTTGTTCTGCCATGGAAGATGAATGGGTGCAGTGTTACCATCTAACTAATCAGAATGTCTTTGAAGGCAGTTCAATAGCCCTGTCTGACCTCCTTTTGATCAATGCCGTTACACTGTGGGATTCTGTTTAGGCAGAGATGGTGGATGGAGCACAAAACACACACAACCTCCCAGGCACACACGCGTGTTACGCTGCTATTCTGTAGGAGGGCCACAACAACACATATGGCAGCACATAAAACCATACACACTCTCTTTAGCATTGCTCTGATCTCTCTGTAGATTTTCCTTTTTTCTCCTACAAAGCACAGAGCACATATAGTTGGCGTACTTCAGCGCTCACAGCTTGCCGCGCATAATGTCTTTTGTGATTGTTGGTGCCTGTCAATCGCAGCCCATTGTGAAAGCACAATGACATTTTATCTGCACTTGTTGGCCTCCTGACACTGTAATGTGTTCTGTAAAGCTATGTCACTGTGGGAGGGTTGTCTTCTGCAGCTTTTAGGCACCTACAGGTTCAATTTTGTACAAAGGCTGTTTCTTCTAAAAGTCATGCATACATAAGATTGCAGGCAGGTACATGTGTAATCATATCCAGGATTTCTATCTCTTCATCAGTCGGAGCCAAAGTATCATGTGAATAGAGGATGACTATTTTGTAAATGTGTTTTTTCTACCTCCACTTTGCTACAGCACTCGATCATGCTAATATACAGACATCAAAACGGGTCACAATTAGAAACTTTGCTGTCAGCAAACTCATCATACATCACATAAACAAGCCTGAAGTCAGCTTCATTGTTACCGTTGGCATGACAACAGTGATCATGATGTCTAGCTCCAGAGATGGAACATGTCTGTGCCGCTAAACTGCCTGACTCCCAGTGTGGCTTAAGAAGAATTCAGCATTTTAATGGACCCCTGCAGCTCTTATGAGTCACTGTTTGTTTTTCCTCCAGCTGGCTTTTCAGTTAACACCACTTTGATTCTTTCAAATAAGCAGACTTGGATATTCTAATCACATAGCTTGTGCGTGAGTACATGTGTGTAAATGTGGAAAAACAAGCTTTTAGACTACAGTGCCTCGGGATCCATCCCCACTGGGCCAGCAGCCTGATCAAACCACAGAACTTTGATGTACTCTGGATCTGGGTTTCAACAAGAATAGCAGTTATATCTTGACTGCTGTGTACCTAATGCTATGTTAATACACTGTTTTAATGCATCTATGCAAATGTGGATACTAAATTGTAATGGTAAAATTCTCCACTTTTGTGTTGTCTGTTGTGAAACAGTGTAGTCCCTGGCATAGTTAAGGATCAATGAAAGCATATGCATTTTATGGTCTGGTATTAACTTTGAAAATGAGAATTCCATTCTTGAGCTGCCATGTGCCCAGTTTGTTTCACAACTTTTTTTTAAAATCTACAACAGAAATATTTCAGATCTGTTCACTTCACCATGCCTAAAAGCAACATGTTTGGTTGCAAAAAAGGAAAAAACAAAGAGAAAAAGTGTTCATGACTACCCTTCTGATTGATATTTTTCCCCCAAAAAAATATTTTCATTGATCGTATTGAATGTTTTCATTTCTATTGCTGGTTTCCTACTACTAAATAATCTCCCTCCGTAATTTTTCCGTATTAATATGTGTGTAGCTTTCAAGAGCCTTAGGTCAATGATATCATGAAACATACATCAATGCCAGCTCATGAAATCACACTTTTTTTCTTTTTTTAATGAAAAGGAAAGTCCTCGGTGCACCCTCAAAGGAATGTTGATGCCTCTCTACATCAGTACCATATTGCTTTTGAAAGTAACCCCTGCTGGGTAAAGGGACTTCAAATCTCAATATGGTCAAGGTTTAACACATACAACAGAATAAATCGCTTGGGGAAAAAGCTCTCCACTTTGAGATGAGGATCATTTCTTTCAAGTGTAATTCTTTGCACTTTGGAACAGTTCATGCACCCTGAGAAATAAAAATGTTTGATATTGAAATTAATATGACTATGCAATATCATGATATCAATACAATTTCATACAGAGAAAGATGGTCTCCATGAACCTTGTACCATTTTCACACGTGTTACTTTGGTGACAGTACTGTGGGGTGATATTGTCAAAAGCTCAAGTAAGATTTACTTAAAATAGAAATAAAGTAACAAAACACTATAAAAATGGTGAGTCTGAACAAACTAATAATTAATCCACATTTGACATGAAACTTAAAAAAAATGATTGTAGCTAACTAATGGAACAAACCTAAGATAGTATGCACTGCAATGTTACAATATCACTGGTTAAACTACAACAAAATACAGCCATGATAAAAAATATTTTGTAATGTATAAAATGACCGTGCAGGGGGACAAGTGATGAGGAAAGTTGGGTCCTCACTCACTTTGTCGCAGGTACAGATGATTATTCACTCATGGACATGTTTTTGTTAATGTTTAGGTTTGTCCTCAATATCAGATTGAAGTTTTGTGCCACAGATGAGATTAGACACAGAGAAAGTTGAATGATTCAGAGCTAGACCTAGTTTCCTTTGATTTTCAAAGGTTTTTCTCGTGTCAGTGGCATATGTAACAAGACAAGCACTCAGAGAGCGCAGTACACTGGTAAGACTGTTCGTTCCTCAATTTGTGTATTCAGAAATCATGGCAACTTAGAATGTGGCCATTTATCATAGATTGACTCAGACAAGCTAAATAAAATAAAAAAACAAACCTTGCAGTGATCATAGGTGTCTGTTGTGCATGCGTATGTTGTGTACAGATACCAAATTGCGTGACCGAAATATGTAGCGGATCGAGTGAATTGATGCAGGTAACTGACACAGGGTTTACTTGTTGTCATGGCTACGGTGACAAAGTGCTGGCCGCTATATCTCACAATGGGAGATCTTTAACAAATCTGTGGATTGAGTGCTCAGATAGCTCAGCTGGCTGAGTGGGCGACGCATGAACAGGGCTCCAGTCCCCGATGCAGTGGTCATGAGTTCAAGTCAAGCTCATGGCAATTTACTGCATGTCATTCCCCCACGCTTCTACCCGTGTCTCCTGTCTCTCTGTTACTGTCCTATCAAATAAAGGCAAAAATGCCTGAAAAATAATACAGGGTGTCCGTAAAGTCTCTTCACAATATTAAGAATTTATGACAAAGGCAGTTGATAAGATATCTTAACCGGATTTGTTTTATTGTTATCAGTGGTTCTCAAAGTTTTTTCTACCTCATTGAATACACCTCTATATGGACACCAATAGTTGCATGAAGCACATCAAGACGGTGCTCGACTTCTTGCCATGTTCGCTGTAGCATAGCCTCATCAATGGTGGCAGTGGCATCAGAAATCTTTTGCTACAAGTCAGTAATGTCCCGTATCTTTGTTCGATACCCGATATCTTTAACATAACCCCATAGAAAGAAGTCTAAGGGAGTGATATCTGGTGAACATGGTGGCCAAGGAATTGGCCCATCCCTTCCAATCCACCAGTCTGACATTTTTTAGGGTTTCATTTAACAGTGCCTCTTTCAATAACAGGATACCTGAAACACACAAGTTCAATGCGATTACAACCTTTAATAAACACCGATTCCAATAAAACACATCTGTTTACCATATCTTATCAACTGTCTTTGTAATAAATTCTTAAAATTGTAACAAGACTTTACGAACACCCTGCACTTAAAACAAATCTGTGGAACCAGACTATAAGCTGTATCACTGTCAAAATCTAATGAGGTGGTCCTTGTGTCATTTCTGGCCTGCCCTGAAAATTTTTATCCAAATCCATTTGTCCATTTTTGAGTGATGTTGCTAACAGACAGATTCACAGACAAATGTACGCCGATCGTCACAAAACCCCACCGCATTCCTTGGCGGAGTATATGTCTCACTCTTGACAGATATTTATACTGTAGAAAATACTAATGTATTCCACCTGCTAGGGTTTGTCTATACCATTCACAAAGTGGTGTCCTCATAGGGACAGTGTTAAAGTATGCACCCCCAAAACTGACACGAGTGAGTGTGGGTGTGTTTACGTACTGCATGCATACATTGCAGTATTTTTCCGTCTTCAAAGACGAAATGTATCATGTAAATGTTAATAAGTATTCTCTCTTTCTCCTTCCTTCTATCCAGGTGTATGCCTAATCACTGTGAACATGGCGGTCGGTGTAAACAAACGTGGGACAGCTTCAGCTGTACCTGTGATGGAACAGGATACACTGGAGCCACCTGCCATACTTGTAAGTATGTGTGTGTGTCTGTGTGTACAGTTGTGTGGGTTCAGTCATTTCCCATCCTCTTACTTTAGCACCACTCTATTCTGTTCCTTGTGTGTGTATTTGATTTGGCCTTCCTCCATTCGCCTTTGAGTGATTAAGCTGTTTCTCTGCTCAAAGCCACAATTCTCAGCAGAGGGACAGATGAACTTTTGAAGTGTTCAGAGGCCAGGCTTTTCTCACTACATTGTGCATTTTGTTCTGGTCAGAGAAAAAGAAATCCGACCCAAAAAGCACCAGCACACAAAGAGAACAGAGTCGGAGAGAGGGAGAAGCAGAAAGAGTTTTTTTAACGGCTTAAAATTTTTGAGAATGCCATCCCTGCTCCCACATGGCACAAATATTGTTCTCTTTTAGGAGGGGATGAGTAAGAAAAGTTCTGACAATATGGTGCATATTTAACCTAAAACAGCAGATTTCTTACAAAAGAAGTCTGAGAAAGCTAGATAAAAGACTAAAGTGGGTGAAAAAGACTTTCTTCTGTGTATAGTATTGTAGACTGACAATTGTAGGACAATTGGAATAGCAATCCATATGAAATAATGCGTAGATCATCAAGCATACGCCCTCAGCAAGAAGTGTGTTGAGAGATGCCTTTGTGAGACCCTGAACCTTTCTATGTGGGTGGTTGCGTTCAAAATTGCTCCCTATTTACTCTGTAATAGACTGCCTTTATTGTCCTCTATTTTATTTAAGAGTCCAAGTACTGCGTATTTCTATTTATTCACAAAATAGTGCCCTATACTGTAAACTGCTGCATCTTACATACGCAAAAGAGACAGTCGATAGTTATGATGCAAAAAAAAGATTTAAGCAAATGACTGAAATTACTGTGGACTACTGAATAAACATAAATGAGAAAGAGTTAATAAGGGGCTGATTTCAAACAAAGCCTCTGTGAGAATTTCTGAAGAACTAATTCGCCAATAGAAAACAGCTGAAAGCACAGCAGGAGATTCAGGCGTCTGGTTTTGATCTGGAAAGACGTGGGTCAAATCTGCAGCTTTGCCAATAAAATGTGGGTAGGGAGAGGAGATGAGTAATTCTTTTCAGTTTCTTAAAAGTCACTGCTTCGGCACGGAACTCTAAGCAGTTGTTTAAAACCCACAGTCCTTGTGGAGCTGGTTATTAGCCAATGTTGAATGGCTTTGGGTGACTCATATGTGACTGTGAAAGAGAGCGTTGCTTACAAAACAACATATGTATTTAGTGCTGTCCTGGTAAAAGAAATGATAAAATATAGGAAAGAAGAATACCTAAGAACTCGGTTTCTAGTTTGAGAGCAATAAATGTGCAGTTTAAAGGCTACTTGGCTCATTTTAAACATGAAGATCAGCTCACTAGTCATTAGCAGCGCCGTTCAACCAGCGATAACAGTTGTACAATGTCTCCTGATTCTAGCTTTGGAACGTCTGAGACCCTAATGGTTATTTTCACGAGGACCACAGTTGCTAAGTACTTGCTCAAAGGGAGTTCAAGTGAATCTTTGGATTTGCTGAGTTTCTGTCTGTAATTTTATAAGTCTTATTATCTGAAATGCCTTGAGATGACATGTGAATTAAACTGCACTGAACTGAGAAAGTGACTTCTTCACATGCAGAAATTGCAAACTGAAAGAGTAGTGACTGAAAACTTCTACTGAAAAAGTACAACTCCATGGAAGTGGAATATTTACTTTCGGGCCCTTTTATACGATCAAATTAGTAGCTTAGTGAATGGAATAGCACTTGTTGAAGATTTTGATATTAATTAATCTTTAAAATCTTTTGCATTTTTCATGGAAAAACAATGTCTTTTACCAGATTCTTTAATATGAGGATGTGCCACTTTTGCTTGATTAACGTCATTGTCGATTGACGTTGGATATCTGATGGTTGGACAAAAATGTAATTATACTCTGACATCTAACAACCATTAAATAAGAGGTCTTAGTTTCACACACAATATCAGAATTGGAATATCTGCTGCTGTCTGACCTAAATGCTGCAGCATCTCAAAAATATCTACCTTTAGTTGGTTTCCTTATTTCCTTCAGCTCCAAACTGCATTTAGGTTCACATCTAGCATCGTTCTAACTACATTTACTCTGCTGAAGTTACCCATATTGATATGTTGTCCTTTTTATAATGAAATCTTACTGCAATAAGCTCTTTTTCTAACACCAAACGCCCGCTATCTACCAAACTGATGATTTAATCGCATTGTGAATTGGGATTTTTTTTTTATTTACTTACTGTAGATTCTAATCCAATTCCTCCTGGAGCAGCCTCTTTGGCTCACTGTCTTGCCCTTTGAATCTTTCAGTTGAAGCGCACAACGGTGAAGCAGTCCTAAGAGAGATTGCTGGATATTCAACTACCACTGGGTTACAGCCTTTGACCAGTGGCTTTGAACCAGAACAACAGCCTGGAACCTCAGTAATTCTGTTGATCCTGGTGTGAGGGTAACTTCCTCCAAACACTGGTTTTATTGAAAAGGATATCCTCTCAGCAAGCAACTGATAAACAGGGAGATATTGAAGAGAAAGAAAAACACAATAGTAGTTGGAGAATGTAATGAAAGATGTTAAAAAAAACAGCCTCACTAATAAAGAGTTGATAGTAAGACAACTAAGGGAAAGAAAATGCCAGATTTTGATTGTTTTTTTTTATTAAGTGCCAAGTCTGTGTAAAGTCACACCACAGTCTAAAAAGTTTCAGGAACACTCTCACATTTCTATTTGAAGTGTAATTCCTCCTCCTGTCCTATCTCTGTGTGGACATCAGCACAAACACAACATCAGTACGTTGTCAGGCAGATTGCTGGAGAGTGTGGGACAGGAGTCCACTTCTTGACAGGATCTGAAGAGAGACAATAGAGTTAAAGTGGCAGCCACATGAAATTGCCTTTTGAGTGCAGAGAAAGAAGAAAACAACTTCAGACAGTGATGTGCTGTTTTACATGCCTCCCGAAATTCTACCCTTTAATTAATCTTTGGCCCATTATCAAACAAAAATAAACAGTGGAATGATCCAACAGGAAATGTTAATGGTAGCAATGTTTTGTGCAGCCCAGAGTCTCTTTTACTGTAAACTCTTCTCTAGCACCACCCTCAGGGCAGACGATGAGTGACTCATGTCTCGGAACACTTTCATGTTTACCAGGGAAACACCCTTCCTGATTTTGCATAAAAACAGCACTTTTCTCTTCACTAATGGTAAAGAATCACTAAGTTGTCGCTCCATCTGTTATCCATTCAAGAGCTGAGCTGTTTCAAATTAGTATCACAAAATGTGGATATTTTACATCAGTGGTTCCCATCCTTTTTCATCTGGCATCCCCCCCCACAGGCCTGTCAGATGGACTCAAGAGCCCATTCATCAACACCACCTCTCATGTTCAAATGTGTTCGTTTGAGCTCATTTCTCAAGTATTTATGCAAAAATGGATATTGTTAAAACGTTTTTTCATCCAGTTCAACTGTCACTGTTAAGTTCAGTTTGGATAGACATGTTTATCCATTACTTTATTCATATGTTTTAACATCTATTCATCGCTTTCAACTTGTAGCTATTTGAACTGTGTGTCCAAACAGTTAGTAAAACATTTCAGCTCTCAGGTTTGGGTTTGAAGCATGTTTTACTTTTTACCATTACTCATCATTTTAATCATTTATGTAGGCATTTCTTGGATAAACATGGTCACTTCCATACAATTCTTTAATTTAAATGTAATTTCTGTATTTTTTCAAATTGATTTTGCTTTCTACCCAGTGTCCACTGCAGAAATTAGCCATGGGTTACTAAACTCACAGTTTTCCACTCAGTGTTTATGTCAGTGTGGCACAGGGTGACTTGTATG